>NW_025927625.1:606666-910000 GCF_022837055.1 Prionailurus viverrinus | reverse complement strand
TGCAGGATTACAACAGGTGGATTTTCTAAACCCTGTCATTATATTTCATTTTTACTATTTCTAAACTGGAAACAATTTTAATTCATACACTCCATGATTGCCCTGGTATGATAGAGGGGTATAATTTTGTTTCTCCAAAGAATTGGCAAATTAACATATTAGAAACTTTCAAGATGTTAAAAATGTTTGTCTCAATGGTCTTGGAGTTTTCATATTTATATACAAACTGCCGATCATTTGAGAAAAAAACATTTAAATACTACAGCAAAACTTTTAAACTAGTGGCTCTTTACTTTAGTACAACTTTTACTTTTGCTTCAAACAAGTAGTGGCTGGTCGTCTTTGTTTTCCTACTTTGTCCTCAAGGAGCAAATGTTGGAGAGTTTTCTGAGAAGCATAGTGGGGAAGCCTAGGACATAAGGATTTCTGCTCAGCGTTCCGTGTATGCTGTGAAGGGGGCTGTCTGGAAGACAAGCCCTTTCAGCTAACAGAACCGTTCCCAGTGTGCTCCATGACCTGTGGATGGGGTCAGCTGGCCAGCCCGCATCAAGAACAGGGACAGATTCAAAGCAGAAGCCCTGTTCCAGGAATGAGGACAGTGTGCTTGTGCTCCATGTCATGAGGGCAGCCACAGTCATTTGGCCACTTTCTGTTGTTTTCTGACTGTGCAAACATTCACCTGGAAAGCTAATATTTTCTGTCACTTTACTATAACTTATTGGAATAACAATGGGTTGAAATAAAATGAAATGAACCAGCCAGATGTTAAATATAAGTGGTATCTGTAAAATAAAAAGGATGAACAGTTAAAATGTTCTACACCCAAGTAAATGAAGAAGGGCAGAATTCATAACCAATTTGGGTCTTAGAGCATGCTCAAAAATATCTCTTTATTGAAGACTTCTAAATGCTCAAACAACAGAACCTAAATGCTCAAACAGCAAAGGCCAAAATGCAGCTGTGGCCCACAGCCCACCAGGGCCCTGACCCTTAGTGGTGGAGTCTCATGGCACGGTCAGCAGGGGATCCCCTGCCCACTCACCAGACACTTCCTCTTCCTGCCACACAAAGCCAATGCATAGCCACGGTCATCTCTCCAGGGACGCCCCAAAGCCGCACAGGCCATGTCCCCTGCCTCCCACACCACCCCTTTGTAGTCCTGGAATGCACTGTGTTCATCCTGCCTCAGGGCTGCTGTGCCTGCTGTTCCCTCTGTGCAGTGGGCCTGACCTCTAACCTCTGGGCAGTGAGCTCCTCTCTTCCTTTAGCCTGACATATCTACAGCTGGATCTCAGCCATGCCCTCCCCGTCTTGTCCCCCATCTTTCATTTGGTTAGGGCTATCTCTGTTACTGGGACAGGAGGCCTCTAAGAGCAGGCTTGCCATCTGTCCACTGCATGTCCAGAGTCCTCCTCTCTTGCTGCTTCCCTGGGAGGCACACTTCATGGCCGCTCTGGTGGGGTTAATGAATGAGCAGTATCCATACCACTCCTAAACACAGTTCCCTCTGCTTGCCGCGGCCTGCGTTTCCTTTCTCTTGAGAGATAAAGGATAAAAATTCAAAGGCAAGCTGGTCCAGTGCAGAGGATGTCTGAGGCCAGGAAGGGAGGGCGAGAAGAATGCCAGCAGTGTGAGAGAGCCTGAAAGAGAAGGGAGACAGAGGGAAGGCACCAAGGGCTGAATCAGGATGGGACTGGCCTGTTCAGGCTACGCCCAGTGCACACAGCTGCTCCACAAAGAGCACCCAAGCTGGCCCCTGCACAGGCTTCCCTTTGGCCTGTGAGTGGAACTTCCATTGCAGAGAATTTCCACCACGCCCTGTAGGTGCATAGCGTTCTGCTGCAAGGGGCTCCCCGAGCACCGCGACTGCACTGATGCACAAAGAGGGCAGCTCCTTTATGGAATTCTCGCTTGATACAAGCTCCATCCACCCTGCCTCACCAGGATGCCCATTCAGCTGTTTCACATATGACTGTTGTCCGTGGCCAGCATATTTCCCAAGGTAATGTCTGATTAAACCTCAAAGTGAAAGCAGAAGCAAATGTGGAATACAATAAAAATTGAAAGTTGAAAACCAATTTGAGTCAAGAGCCCAGCCCTTGGAGCTTCCACAGCAGAACCCCCGACACCACGATTCGCTGCAAATGTTGTGGTTCACTGGGCAAGATTCCACACAGAAAAGAGGCGTTACAGGTGCCATGGGCCACAGGGAGATCTGACCAGACGTTAACCTGTGTGTGACATCCCATGCACGAGTTTATGCTGTAACAGCATGGGCATGTGCTGATAAACAATCCAGAGCGTTTTGGGTTTACCTAAATGACCCCACACCATTCTGATCCATTTGTAACTTGCTGTCTTTTTTACTCACCATGGCCTTGGAGGCTTCTCTGTATTCATTCATTTAATCTGTTGTGCTCCTTTGTATAAGCGCCCAATTTACTTCTCTGTTCCCGTGTTGATGGACATTTAAGGTGCCTCTGCCACTGGCATGATAGTGCCGTCGTGAGGACTGCGTGAGCCCCTGAACATTGCAAGTGTTCCTGTCAGGTGTGTGTGCCTTTGGGGGATTTCCTGAATGTGAAGTTTCTTTTCCACATCCTCTGTAGTTCACTATCAACACTCTCAGCAAACACCAAATACTTGGGATTTTTACACCTTAGTATTCTAAAACATTAAATATTTTAGCTTGATACTGTATTTTATAAACACTATTTTTCACTTTACATATTTTTAGGCCATAACTACTTTGTTAAATGGCAAACATGAGAGTTTGTCTAGACTTGCATTTTCCTAATTACTAGAAAGTGTGAGCATTTTTGGTTCATTAACCATTAGGGTTTAATCTTTTGAAATGCCAATTCTTAACCTTTGCCCAATTTTCCATTAGATTGACTCTCTCTCTCTCTCTCTCTCTCGCTCTCGCTCTCTCTCTCTCTTAGTTTTTAGGAACTCTTTCTGTGTTCTGGATCCTGATCATTAGTTGGCTAAAACAGATTCATCCCCCATTTTCTGGCTTATCTTTCAAATTTATCACCCAGCAATATGAAATTTACATTTAATTTTAAAGTAGTCAAATATCAATCATTTTGTTCACAGTCGAGGCTTCGTGCATGGCATTTATGAAATACTTCCCTATCCAAATTTCATCCTAATCTTCTCTTTTTTTTTTAAGTTTTAAGGTTTTGCTTTTCATGTTCAGTTCTTCTATTTGAAATTTATTTTTAGTGAGGTAAAATTCACATAACATAAAATTCACCATTTCAGCAACTTTACAGTGTACAATTCAGTAATGTTTAGTAAATTTGCATCTGATACAACCATCACCACCATCTGGCTCCAGAACATTGCCCTTCCCCACAGAGGCTGAAGTGCTTTACATTTCCAAGAGCAATGTGCAATGGGCCTAATCTCTCCATTCTTCACCTCCATTTATTACCCATCCTCTCCTTTTCATAGCCATCCTAGTGATCATGAAGTGGTATCTCACGGTGGTTTGGACTTAATATCCCCAGTGATTAACGATGTTGAGCATCTTTTCATGGCTCACTAACCCTCTGCGTATCTTTGCAGAAATGTCTATTTAACTCCTTTGCCTGTTGTTTACCTAGGTTGTTTGTCCCTATTGTTGAGTTTTAGGAGTTCTTTCTATACTCTGGATACTAACTCCTTATTGAATATATGACTCTCAAATAGTTTCTCCCATTCTGTGGGTTGTCTTCACTTTCTTCATAGTGTGCTTTAATGTACCAAAGTTTCAAATTTTGATGGAGTCCAATTTACGTATTTTTTCTTATGTAGCTTGTGTTTTTGGCTCATGAAGATTTATCCCCATTTTCTCCTGAAAATGTCATAGCTTTAGTTCCCACATTTAGGTCTTTGATCTATTTTTAGTTAGTTTTTATATGGCGTGTGGCAAGGGTCCAACTTCATTCTTTTGTATGTGGATGTCCAGTTTTACCAGCACCATTTGTTGAAAACACTGTCCTTTACCATTGAATGTTCTTGTCACCTTTGTTGAAAATCATTTAATCATATATGCAGGTGTTTACTTCTGGGGTTTCTCTTCTATTCCATTGGTCTATATGTATGTCATTATGCCAGAACCATACCATAGGAGTTTTAATTACTGTGGCTTTGTAGTAAATTAATGTGAGTCCTCCAACTTTGTTATTTTTTTCAAGACTGTTTTTGTTATTAGGGGACCCTTTCAATTTCATGGGAATTTGAGGATCCGCTTTCCCATTAAGAAAAAAAAGGCTGTTGATATTTTAATAGGAATTGTGTTGAATCTGCAGATCAGTTTGGGTAGCAGTGACATCTTGATATAGTTAAGTCTTCCTATCCAGGAACATGCAGATGTCCTTCCATTAATTAGATCATCTCTAATTTCTTTCAGCAATGTTTTGTAGTTTTCAGCATATAACTTTTTCACTGCCTTGATTACATTTTAAGTAGGCTTCACGCCCGGTGTGGAGCCCAAGGTGGGGCTTGAACTCATGACCCAAGAGATCAAGACCTGAGTGTAGATCAAAAGTCTGCACTCGACAAACTGAGCCACCCAGGTGCCCATCCTTGATTAGATTTAGTCCTAAGTATTAAATTCTTTTAAGTGCTATTATAAATGGAATTATTTTCTTAATTTCCCTTTTAAATTATTCATTGCTGGAGTATAGAAACACAACTGATTTGTGTGTATTGATCTTGTACCCTGCAACTTTGCTGAACTCATCCATTAGTTCAAATAACTTTCTCGGATCATGTCACTATAAATAGAGATAGTTTTATCTCCTCCTTTCCAATTCCAATGCCTTTTATTTCCTTTTGTTATCTCTAACACCTCTGACTAGAACTTCCAGCACAATGTTGAATAGAAGTAGCGAAAACATGCATCCTTGTCTTATTCCTGAGCTTAGGGAGAAAGCTTTCAGTCTTTCACCATTGTAAATGATGTTAACTGGATTTTCCATAAATACCGTTTACCATGTTGAGGATTTTCTCTCTAATCAAAGTTCTCTGAGAGATTTTATCATGAAATGGTGTTGAGGTTTTTGAACTATCTTTTCTGGGTCAGTTGAGATAATCTCCCCCCACCCCCGTCATTGTTCTGTTCATCTGACGCACTCCATAGGTTTTTCTGGTGTGGAGAACCTTTGCGTTTCTGGAATCAGTCTCACTGGTTCATGGTGTGTAACCTTTCTAATATGCTGTTGGTTTCCATTTGCTAAAGTTTTGTTCAAGTTATTCATGTCTTCAAGCATTCATCGGGGATATTGGTCTGTAGGTTTCTTGTGATCTTTTTATCTGGCTCTGGGATCCCACACATCTAACAGGTGTCTCCATGTCAACTTGCCTTCTCCGCCCCAGCCTGCTTCTCCTCCAGTCTCTCACACTTCAGTCAAGGGGGCCAACCTCCACCTGCTGATCAGGCCTCAAATCCTTGAATTGCTGTTCTGGTGCTGGTTCTTAACTACAGGCACTAGAATCTACTGTAGCTAATGTAAGCGGCAAGGGATGTATTATGAGATATTGGGCATATTACAGCACCCGTGCGAACCAAACACTTCTACCGCCAATCCACTATGAGAGACACCACTTCCCGTGATTCCTTCCACGTGTCGTGTGGTGCGTGTATTAGCAAAACCAGGTACATCTGTAGTCTCAGATGCAAGGGATCCGAGGCATGTAGTTTTGCAGTCTCCGGTTTCTGCAAGCAGGAGAGTATGCTAGTTGTAGCCGGTACAGGCCACTGTCCAACTCAGCTGTTCTTTCCCTGACTCCTTTCCCAGGGATCTGGCTGTCAGCTTGTCCTCCCAGCTCTCTCTGCCTTTACTGTAGCCACTTCTCACAACCTCTGTCACTCCCACCTCAACCCAGCCCATCATTCTCACTGAGACTATGGCAGTTGCTTCCTGATGGGTCTCCCTGCCTTGACCAGCTGTGGTCTCCACACTGCAGACAGGGTGACATGTTTGCAGTAAAAATCAGATAACGTCACTTCCTTCCCACATTCTCTCCACAGTGATTTCTCACCACACTCAGAATAAAACAAAGCCCATTATCATGACCTACTTATTTCTGCAGCATTTCCAGTCTCAGTTGCTTTGCATCTGTCCCCCTTCACCGTGCTCCCCGGTACAAAGCCTTCCTTCCTCAAGCGCACAGAACCATTCCCACCCCAGAGCCTTTGCACACATGGAAGTAAGCAGATCCCTCCCACACTCTCTTCTGGTCGCTGTACAGTCTTCTCACCTGGACCATCTGCTTTATTGTGCTTTATTCTCCGTTCATTGGTTTATTGTTTGTCTCCCTCCATGGAATATCAGACCCCCAGGGGCTTGACTGGGCCATGCAATGATTGACCAAAAGTAGGTGATCCATGAGTACTTTGAGAATAAATCAAGCCACCTCAGAATTTTTGGAAAAAACTTAGAAAACACTCCTGACTCTATGGATACACAACAAAGAAGGAACCAGATTCTTAAAAACTGTGGCTGTTCCTGTGCGGGCTCTGCTTTCCTTTTGCACAACAGATGTCGAAGAGTGAGCTTCACAGATAGGCCCCAAAACCTCCAGTAAGAGTGAGATTCTGGGGCTGCACCCTGACCAGGCATCCCGGGCACTGTCAACCTCCCCTAAGGCCAGCTTCTGGATCCTGGAGGAGCTCACCAGGGACAAAGTCGCCTGCTCTGGAGACATGTCAACACTCCAGAGCTCTGTCCCGGCAGGTGCTTTGGGACCACACAGGTTTATAAAGCATGGTCCCTAGGGGGCGCCTGGGTGGCTCAGCCGGTTGGGCGTCCGACTTAGGCTCAGGTCATGATCTCACAGCTCGTGAGTTGGAGCCCCGCATTGGGCTCTGTGCTGACAGCTCAGAGCCTGGAGCCTACTTCGGATTCTATGTCTGTCTGTCTGTCTGTCTGTCTCTCTCTCTCTCTCTGCCCCTCCCCTGCTTGTGCTGTCTCTCATAAATGAATAAATGTTTAAAATAATAATAAAGCATGGCTCCTATTCCTGAAGCATCATGGGCAGGACTCCCACAAGGAGAGCAGGGAAGAGGAGGATGAGGCAGGGATGGTTAGGGGGCTTTAGGGATACAGGTCCCCAAGTACTGAGACAGGGCTGGAGGTTCCAGGAGGTAGAGAAGATGATTGAGGCAGGGGACAATCAGAAGAATTCAAAAAGGCCAGTGTGATGGGTGAGGGAGGGCAACTCATCCCTGCCCTCGTTACCTTTCTTTATTCTGGAACCTGTGGCCAGGAGCCTTTCCCTCCAAAGCTGCTCATTTCTCTGAACAACTGAACGTTATCCCTAAATGAGCACATTTGTCCTGCATTGGGTGGGATGAACCAGTGCCCATGTTTCCAGTGAAGGCACGATGCAGGGTTAGAGACCTGACTGGTTCTTGTGTGAGACAACCCCCCACCCCCAACTGCAATGCAGCTCCCCTGGGAGAGCATCCCCTCAGCCAATGTGTTCTCTTGGACGGGAAGAGAAGGCTAGTCCATCTGTGCCAGTGGAAATCAGGTACGAGTCTGTCTACACTGGGGGAAATCCGATGCAGCCACTGGTCTGAGAACACTATTCCAGGTCCCGAGGCTTTGTGAGAACAAAAGTAAAAGCAAACGCCCCGCCACCCCCACTCCCACCCGCTTCGGAGGGAGGAGCCCCGCGCCCCCGCCCCCACTGCCGCCCAGGTGAGGGCACTTGTGCCTTGGGTCCGCCTGCGGGAGGTGAGAGCGGCTCCCCAGCCCCGCAGGCCTCCCGGCCCCTCCGCCACCCTCGGAGTGGAGAGGGTCGGCCAGAGAAGGGGGCCCGCCCCGCAGGGAGGGGGTCTGCCGGGTGAGGGGGTCCGCCTCGTACGGAGGGTGTCTGCAGGGGGAGGGGCTCCGCAGGTGGAGGGGGTCCGCCCCGCGGGGAGGGGCTCTGCAGGGGGAGGGGGTCCGCCCCGCGGGGAGGGGCTCTGCAGGGGGAGGGGGTCCGCGGTGGGGGTGTCTGCTCCAAGCAGAGGTGGTTGTCTGCTCCAAGCAGAGGAGGGGGGTTTTCCGGGGAGGGGAGGGGAGGGGGTCCGCCCCGCGGGGAGGGGTCCGCCCGACTCGCGCCTCCGGCTCCTGCTGCGGCGTGGCGGGCGGGGCGCCGGGAGAGTCGCGCGCCGGACAGTGGCCTTTATGGGAACGTTTTCCTCCGAGGTCGGGACAAAGGCGGCGCCACCATGGCTCTCAGCGCGGCCGACAAAGGCTCCGGCACCAAGGTAGGGTCCGGCCGGTGGGTGGCAGGGAAGGGGGTCTGAGGGCCGCCGCTGCCGGGGGGGAGGAAGCTTTGACTCTTCGGTCACTTAAAGATCAGTTTAGCAAACTTTCGCCTTAACCTCATGAATATTTCTGAGAAAAATGTGCTTTTCGAGACAGGTCTGCAGGGCTAGGCTCTGAAGGGAGTGCGGGGGTGGGGGGCGGGGGGGGGCCTAAAAGCACCTGTGCGGCGGTTGCTGTAGTCTTGTTCTTTATTAGCTGGGCACGGAGGGCGAACCGGCCAACTAGGGCGCTCAAGACAAAGAAGTTGTACTTAAAGAAAATACCGATTGATTTGTGGGTTGGAACTCCGTCGATTTCGGTAACGAACGCAGTCGAGTAAAACAAGAGGGGCCTTTCAGGTTTGGAAAAGCGTGAGACACACGGCTTTGTATTTCTTCGTGCGAAATGCAGAAAGTGTGCTGGGTTTGTCTCCCCTTTTTCCCGTGAAGCTGGATTACAGAGTGTTTGGTGTAATAATTACACTCTACTCCTGTTACCCACAGCACTTCGACTTAAAAAGTTTAGTTGATACTTTAAGGTGTCTAATTAAGAATTAAAACATATAATTAAAAAATCAAGTTAAATGCAGTTGAAACTGTGCATAATTAATAGCTTACGAATCTGCTGTGTTAAACTGGCTGAGCTTTAGGCGGCTGTGGGCGCTGGGGGTGGGGGGGCTTCTCAGCTTCGCGGAGCGACTTCAAAGTGGACACAGTGAGATTCTGCTTTCCGTCTCCCCGAACCTGCTTCAGATTCACGGATCTCTGGGTTGGGAGGAACTTCAGATGTCCCTTTTGCTCTCAGTAAAAATGCACTCAAATTCTGAGATAGTTACCAGCAACACATTTCCCTTCCTGAGGGACTCGTGTCTGTGTTGTGTGCCGGACATCCGACACTGAGGTAACAAACCCACTCCTGATCCTGATGCGACACCACGTCTTGATCTCACTGTGCTTTGGGGGACAAGTGGGTGGTCCGGGTGGGCCTCGAGAGGACGGCTAACCTGTGGCACCCAGGGCAGGCCTGATCGTTTCATCCCATTCATGCGGGCCTTGTCTGAAATGGCCTCTGTGAAACGTGGACCCTTGTGTCTGTGTCATCCTTTGGTGGTCTCCCATGAGTACTTTCCTACTTGTAAAGCATCCCAAAAATGCCAGGCTAAGGAAATAAAGTCGGCCCTGAATTTGCCCTCAGGCTCTCTGAGATGTGTGCTCACTGGTTGTATCATCCAGCCAAACACAGGAAACCCCAGATTCCCAGATCTCAGCGTTTTTTTGTGAGAATAATTCAAGCCCAGTTCACACGCCACCGCCTGCCTCCCTCCCTCCTTCCAAACAGAGCTAATGTGCGTTCTCTCTGTGTTTGAACAAAAATAAAAATCACTCAGAACCTGCTAGTCACCCATTCTACACCGAGAAGCAGCCCTGAAGCAGTGCGCTTTTCCTCTCCACACAGCTGTGCCCTGAAGCAGTGCACCCCTGCTCAGGATTTACCCTCCTGCCTTGTCAGCTCTGGGCTCCTTTTCCTGTATCCCTGCACCCCTGGCAGGGCCTGCCACTCAGTAGGTGTGTACCTAGTGAGGCAGGGAATGAAGAGAAGGCGGTGGGGGTGCAGAGGGGTGGGCTGAGAGGTGGCAAATCCTGGCCTGCATGCGTTGATCCTGGGGCACCTTGAGAACCTGGGGTCCCCTGAGCAGAAGGCATCCATAATGACCATCTACCCTACAAGGGGCCAGGGAGGGCAGGTGCCTATGGGGTGGGAAAGAGACTCTGGACCCTGGCCTGGTGCCTGGAGAGCAGTCCCGGGACCTTGGAGATTTGATGTGCACCCACATCCGCCCTCTATTAGCTGTTGCCCTTTGGCCTTGTAGCTCGGCCTCTCTGAGCTTCAGTCTGTTCGTTGAAAGGAATAATCACAGCCTGCCTACCTCAGAGCACCATATCGGTTTACTTTAAAAATGAATATGCAGATGCTTCTTGAAAGGTAACCCAGCTCATCATTCAGCTGAATGTTCCTAAGTGAAGGCTTCTTCTGTCCTTAGAGCTGGGATACATTTTCAGGTGTTTCTAGGTGCCTCGGTTCACACCTGGGCCCAAATTCTCGAAGAGCTTTCAGATACTGTTAGACAAGTATCTGACCTTACAGAATTTTCCCCAAAATTGATAAAATCAAATTGTGGCTCAGTTAGTTGAGCGTCTGACTCTTGATCTCAGCTCAGGGTTGTGAGTTCAAGCCCTGTGTTGGGCTCCATGCTGGGCGTGAAGCCTACTTAAAACACAAAAACAAGCAAACCCCAAAACCAAACAAAAACAACAACAAAAAAGATACTTTGCAGTAAATTTCTTCTACGTGACTTTAAAACATCTGATGTTTCTAAACCCAAGAAAGGGATGAAATCTAAGGCCTACAACAGTTTGGGACATAAATTAATTTGAAATTCAGCACTAGAGTTGTTCAAGTCAGCGAGGTGGCAAGTATGTGCACCTGCCCCGCAGAAATGTTACCTGCCTGTAGCCCTGGACCCAGACACCCCCCAGCCTCAGTAGGTGTCACCCTCAGAAAGCTCCCCTGGTCATCCTGCCTGCACCCCTTCCACAGCCACACACCCCCAGCGCCTTTCCTGCTTGGCTTCACCATACTAGGGCCTCCGTGGGAGGGTCTGAACTAACCTCACCTTGTGCCTCACCTTTGTTGACCGCCTGTCTCCCCAGGCAGTACCGACTTTGCTTCATTTCACTTGCTTCTCTGGTGCTTATAATAGTGCATGGCTTGAAGTCAGTGCTCTACAAATGTTTGTCACGTGGTGGTTACCCACCCCCTCTTTTGAAGCCCATTTTGATTCCCCTGCCCAGCCCCAACCTCCTGTGGGCCACACAGGTACAGAGCCTACCGTGTGGGATTCCTGTCTACTGCTTCGCCCCTGACCTAAGCTAATATCATCACTTCCTGGGACTTTTGAGAATGAAAACAACCACCTCAGAGGGAGCAGCTGGGTTACAGTTGAGTCTGGGAGACCTTGTCTAAGTGTCAAATGGTCAAAGCAGGTCCGAGACAGTTATAGGGAAGGCTTGACAAGACCCCATTCGAGGTAATGAATGTGTTCTGCATGTGTGTTTTGGGGTGGGGACAATGGTGCACGGAGCAGAAGAGAAGAAATGCCTGAGTTAACTTTAAATGAACAGAAGGGACAGCCAGGAGAAGGGTGACCCGCCCCTTCATTGTCAAGTAGAGGAACCACGGTTTGGTAGACAGCTTTGACCCAGAATTAGCCGCAGGCCGGTGTTCTCACCTGGAGAGTGAAGAGGGCAGAATGACTCTGGGATCTCTCTGGCTCTGTTTCCTGCCAGGATGGGACATAGGGCAGTGTGCCACCATGGCAGAGGGCTCGGTGACTGGGGATGTATTCTGTTCAGCCAAGTTCCAGTCCTGGTTTCCCCACTGAGTGAGCAGGCAGGCAGGCAGGCCCCTCCATCCTACCATCTTTAGGACAGGGATGACAGTAGTATCATAATGTGCTTAAAACAGTGTCTGATATATAGTAAGTGCTCAATAAACGTTGGCTATTATTCTGGGATCCTATGATAGAAAGGGAGAGAGATTTTCCTAAAAGTAAGAGATGAAAAAAAGGTTTTTTTGTCTTTTATTTTTGAAGTCCCTTAGGGAAAAATATCCAATGAAGTTATCTTCAAGGTATGTTGACACTCAAAGATATCACCGAGAAGAGGAATTACAATTATAATTATTTTAATAGTATAATTGTCTATTTTTTAAAGAAACGTCTTGTGGAAGTGACAAATCAATAGGCCATGAACTCCACTTGAAATCAAGGGTCCTGGAGCCTTCCCTATGGCTTATTCAGAAAGACTAAAGAAAACGTAACTGGGATTCATTCAGCCTAGCACACCACACTGGGTAACAGAGTGAGCATTTAGTTCTCAAACTGAGAACACATTTGCATGTCCAGAGACTCTGACCTTCTGAGACCACAACCCAGAGGATCTCGGTGACCAGTGATGCAGGCAGAATGCAATCTCTCCCTAAAGTACAACATTTAAGTAGGAAAGCACATGGGAGAGTTGGTGGGATAGGGCAACAACAGCAACAAATGAGAACGGATACTAGCACAGATTCTGAAAAGTTCTGGAACTAATTTTTTTAAATACTATTTTGAGGTGAAATTCACATAGACTGTTTCAGAGCAAACAATTCAGTGGTATTTAGTACGTTCCCAGTGCTGTGCATTCCACTACCTCTGCCTAGTTCCAGAACATCTCCATACCCCGAGTAAAACCTCACACCCATGTAACAGTTTCTCCCTGTTCCAGCCTCTCCCATCCTCTGGAACCACTAGTCTGATTTCTCTCTCTGTGGAATTGTCTACTCGGAATATTTTGTATAAGTGGAATCCTATAGTATGCATCTTTTTTATTCTCAAATACATATAACATACAGTTTATATGTACTGACTGTTAGTCCTCACAACCCCTCCATCCTGTGAATCTGAAACTCTGTCACTGTGAAACAGTGGCTCCCGTTCTGCCACCACCCCCAGCCCCTGCCTGCCGACATTTTACATTCTGTCCTCATGGTTGTAACTACTCTAGGGACCTTCTATAGTATTTGTCTTTTTGTGACTGGCTTATTTAACTTAGTATAAAATCCTCAAGATTTTATCCATATTGTAGCATATGTCAAAATTTGCTTCCTTTTTAAGACTGAATAATATTCTGCTGCATGGATATACCACAATTTGCTTATCCATTCATCTGTTGATAGACATTTATACTGTTTCCAGTATACTGTTGGCTTTTGCAAATAGTGCTGCTATGAACACGTGTTTACAAGTTTTTGTGTGTAAGATATTTTCATTTCTTTGAGTATATTTCAGGGTCATATGGTAATTCTGTGTTTAACTTTTTGATGAACCACTGAACAGTTTTCAACAGTAGCTGAACCATTTTACATATCCACCAGTAATGTATGAGAGTTCCAATTTCTCCACAGCTTTACCAACAGTTGTTACTTTCTTTTTTTTTTTAATTATTATAGTCATCCTAATGACTGTGAAGTGATATTTCATTGTAGTTTTGGTTTGCATTGCCCTAATGACTACTGATGTTGAGAACTTTTTACATGCTTATTGAAAAAAAAAAAGCCTATTCAAGTCCTTTGTCCATTTTTAAGTTGGGTTCTTTATCTTTTTGTTATTGTGTTCTAAGAGTTCTTTATATATTCTGGATATTAGACTCTTATCAGGTGTATGGTTTGCAAGTATTTTGTTCTATCTGTTGGTTGTCCCTTTACTTTCTTGATAGTGTCCTTTGATGCACAAAGTTTTTATTTTTTTTAATTTTTTGATGTTTAGTTATTTGAGAAAGAGAGATAGAGAATGAGCAGGGGAGGGGCAGAGGGAGAGAAGGAGACACTGAGTCCAAAGCAGACTCCAGGCTCTGAGCTGTCAGCACAAAGTCTATTGTGGGGCTCAAACCTATGAACCTTGAGATGATGACCTGAGCAGAAGTCAGAGACTTACCCGACTGAGCCACCCAGGTACCCCAAAGTTTTTATTTTTAATGAGGCCCAGTTTATATATTTTTTTCTGTTGTTGCTTGTGCTTTTAGTGTCGTATCTAAGAAATCATTGCCATCTGCAAGATCATGAAAATTTACATCTATGTTTTAACAGTTTTCTGATTTTAGTGTTTATATTTAGGTCATAGATCCATTTTAGTTAATTTTTGTATTTGGTGTGAGGTAAGGGTCCAACTTCATTCTTTTGTATGGGGACATCCACTTTTTCCAGCACCATTTGTTGAAGAAATTATTTTCTCCTTCTTAAATAGTCTTGAAACCTAGGTTGGAAGTCAACTGGCCATAATTGTGCAGGTTTATTTCTGGATCTTCAGTCCTTTTCTGTTGTTCTGTGTGTCTGTCTTTATGCCAGAATCACACCGTTTTGATAACTGTAGCTTTGTAGTGGGTTTTGAAAACAAAGTCCTCCAACTTTGTTCAGGATTGCTTTGGCTGTTCAGGGCCCAGTGAAATTCTGTATGAATTTGAGGATTATCTTTTCCATTTCTGGGAGAAAAGGTCATTGCAATTTTGAGAGAGATTGCATTGAGTTTGTAGACTGATTTGAGTAGTATTAACATTTTACCAGTATCAAGTCTTCCAATCCATAAACCTGGGATGTTTTCCCATTTCTTTAATTCCTCCCAACACTGTTTTGTAGCTTCCAGTGTTCAAGTCTTTCATCTCCCTGGTTAAATGTCTTAGGCAACACTCACCACTGTTATTCAGCGCAGCACTGGAAGTCCTAGCCACAACAATCAGACAACATAAAGAAATAAAAGGCATCCAGAGTGATAAGGAAGATGTAAAGTTCTCATTATTTGCAGAAGAACTGCTATGCTATATACAGAAACCCTGAAGACCCCACCAAAAAACTACTAGAACTGATAAATGAATCCAGTAAGGTCACAGGATACAAAATCAATGTACAGAAATCTGTTGCACTTCTATACACTAACAATGAAGCAGCAGATGGCCAACACACTGATGTTCAACATCACTGAGGGAAACGTAGATCAAAACCACAGTGAGATATCACCTACACGTGTCAATGGCTCAAGCCAACAACACAGAAAACAAGAGTGGGTGAGGATGTGGACAAAAAGGGAACCCTCTTGCGCTGTTGGTGGGAATGCAAACTGGTGCAAGCCACTGGAAACCATATGGAGCTTCCTCAAAAAATTAAAAATGGAACTACCCTATGACCCAGCAGTTGCACTACTAGCTGTTTACCCCCCAGAAATGGAAACGTTAATTCAAAGGATATTTGCAGCATTGTCTACAATAGCCAAACTATGGAAGCAGCCCAAGTGTCCATCAATTGATGAATGGATAAAGAAGATGCTGTATATATATACAATGGAATATTAGTCAGCCATAAAAAAAAGTATGAAATCTTGCCATTTGCAATGACATGGAGTGAGGAGAGTAATGCTAAACAAAATAAGTCAGAGAAAGACAAATACCATATGATGTCACTCATGTGGAATTTGAGAAACAAAACAAATGAGCAAAGGGAAAAAAGAGAAAGAGAGAAACCAAGAAACAGACTCTTAACTATAGAGAACAAACTAATGGTTACCAGATGGGAAGTGGATGGAGTGAAAGTAGGGAATAGGGATTAAAGAGCATACTTATCAATGATGCAAAAAATAAAAAATAATAAAATGAAAAAAAAAAGTATCTTAGGCATTTTATTCCTTTTGGATGCTATTATATACTGGAATTATTTTCTTAGTTTCATTTTTGGATTGTTCATTGCTAATGTATAGAAACACAACTGATTTTTGCATGTCGGTCTTGTACCCTGCAACTTTGCTGAACCCATTTATCAGTTCTAGGTAGGTTTTTTGTGGATTCTTTGGGTTTTGCTATATATAGGGTTGTGTCATCTATAAACAGAGATCATTCTACTTCTTTATTTCTAATTTATATGCCTTTAATTTCTTTTTCTTGCCTAAGTGCTCAGGCTAGAACTTCCAGAACAGTGTTACATACCAACAGGGAAAGTGGGCATTCTTGGCTTGATTTTGATCTTAAGGGAAAAGCTTTCAGTATTTCACCATTGAAGTTAGCCGTGGATTTTTATAAGTGCCTTTTATCATGTTGAGAAAGGTCCTTTCTACTCCTAGTTTTCTGGAAATTTTGATATGAAAGGGTGTTGGATGTTGTAAACTGCTTTTTCTGTATCATTTAAGATGATCATAGACTTTTTCCTTGGTTTTATTGATGTGATGTTTTATATTGATTATTGAACCACACTCGCATTCCTGGGATGAATTCCACTTGGTCATGGTGAATAATACTTTTAGTAATGCTGCTAAATTTGGTTTCCTGGTTTGTTTGTTTGCTTGTTGGTTTGTTGTAAGATTTGGAATGAGTTTTATAACTCTGCTTTTATATTCTATTTTGTTTAATGTTTATTTATTTTTGAGAGAAAGTGCTCATGCGCTGTGAGCCAGGGAGGGGCAGTGAGAGAGGGGGATAGAGAATCCAAAGCAGGTTCTGTGCTGACAGAAAGCCCAATGTGAGGCTTTAACTCACGAACTGTGAGATCATGACCTAAACCAAAGACGGACACTCAACCGAGCCATTCAGGTGCCCCTACAACTATGCTTTTAAATGTCATTATATTGTACGAGGATATATCTTAAGAAAGTAAGTTTTGAAATGAGAAATGATCTTTTTAAGAAAAAAAGTTTGTGTCAAAGGCAAACATATGAAATGAGTAGGAAATCTGCAGAAATTTGAAACTAGTTTTTAAGACTTCAAAATGTAACTGACTGGAGAAAAATAGTCAATAGGAGAAGGTCTATGTGAGGTTAATCCATGTAAAACATTTTGGTAGTGCCTGACACGAGAACCATCATGTTGCCATTGTGGGGTGTAAAATCAGGCACGCAAACAGTGCTTGCTTCCCCCTTAACATTACAGTTTTCTTGTCTTACAGCCCCTGCTGGCTGTCAGCCAGGACATAAATCTTTGTATCCTTCACCGTGTTTAGCACATGGTAGGTAATCAATGAATGCACTAAGCTGTTCAGTGTGGAGAGGACAGTGGGTGCCTCTGTGAGCATCTTTTTTTTTTTTTAAGAGAGCACAAGCGAGCATTGGGGAGGGGCAGAGAGAGGAAGAGAGAGAGAATCCCAAGCAGGCTTTGCACCAGCAGCACAGAGCCCAACTTGAGGTTCAAACTTTTGAATCGTGAGATCATGACCTAAGCCGAAACCAAGAGTCGGACGCTTCACCGAGTGAGCCAACCAGACACCCTCTGTGAGCACCTCTCTCTCTCTCTCTCTCTCTCTCTCAAAATAAATGCATAAACTCTAAAAAAAAAAAAGGGAGGGAGAGAAAGAGGACAGACAAGGAGGGAAGAGACAGCAGAAACAAGGGGTTGATTGATCAGGACCAATGGCCACATCACTTATTATCCAAATTGGATTGCTTTGAGGGGAAAAGAAACGTAATGCCAGGACCATAGGTGAAAAATCTGGGAAATGCCGGATAGGGTTGCTAGCCTAACTTGGGTGCTCCTGCCTTCTGGCGACAGCATTCTAAACAACGGGGGTAGGTCCCCACTGTGGGTGGGGGTTGATCATAGACTGGGTGCCCTCAGTCCCACTGTGAGTACCTCTGAGCCAGACTGTGCAGACGTGCTGGCTACAGAAGCCACTAGCAGAACTGCCGTGTGGAGCCAACCGGCGCCCCACCGGCAGGTGTGGATGCACCGTGTCCTCATGTACCTGCATACTCATTGTGGCCTTCCCAGGTCCAGGCTCCTGTGTGCTGGGCCAGGCCACCGCTGGGAGTCACGCCTCTTGTCAGTGGTTTCCCAGTGTGCACCAGCACCTCCTTCTCTCTGTCCTGCATTCATCGCTCATGCTCCAAGGGCTCCCTCTGTTCGGGATTCCAGACGTTGGTAAGCCACCTGCTGTGCCCATTCTGAGTGTGGTTTTGGGCTCCAGGCTCCAGCCTTATCCTTAGACTCAAGATCCCCAACTGTCTTGTCCAGTGTATCTTTCTCTACCCCTCTCTCAGGCACCCGTGTGGGAAACCTCAGGGACCTGTTCATGTCATGTAGAGCCATACTTGCCAGACATGACTTTGCCTGGGGCCACTGAGCTTTGTGGGCCAGCTCAGTGGTGACTTCCTGAGTCAGGGAGACAGTGAGAAGTGTGATTTAGTACTCCAAGTGCATCCATCACAGGTTTCTCATTAGAATGGCTTGTTTGTTGTTCTTATCATGTATACAGAATTCACATTTTCCCCTAAAAATCCTTAAATTGTACTTAACCAAACTCCCAGTTACCTTACCTTCCTGCACATCAGTATGGCCTCATCATATGTCCCTATGAGGCCTTCCTAGCAAGAACTTTCAAACTTGAAGCCTTCGTTCCACTCTCCCTCTGGGACAGGCAAAGGTGCTTCAGCCCAGACCCAGCACCAATTCCCGAACAACCTCAGCCCGGTGTCAGCAGTCAGCACCTGTCCCACTCAGACTAAAGATTGTCTACGTCACAAAGTCCTTCAGGAAAAGTACAGGCATCATTTGTACTTAAAAATATATCTGTGGTTTTCCATTAACACCACATTAGAGCCTTCTCATTCATGGTTAAAATGAAATGATTTTGGGTAGCCGGGTGCCAGCTACCTTCAAGTCATAATCAAGCTGAGAAACACTGACCATCTGAGAGAGACTTTTCTAGGATGCCTGTGCTCCCGTTTTGAAGAGCCCAAATCAGGCTGATGCCCAACTTTCATCACAGCTGTGGCTGGGCCCCTGCTCACAGGATGCTTTGGGGGAGATGTTAGGGTAGCATTTTTAAACTACTGGTGCAAATACACAATGTCACACTCCCACCTACCATGTTTGTGCCTGCTCGTCCTTTACTTGTATTGGAATATAATCGGAAAGTATAAGAAACACACGTAATTCGTGATAGAGGTGGGGTCTGCTGTCACATGTACAACTCAGACAAATTAGCTTCAATCCTCCCTCAAGAGTACTTGTTTCTCTGTTGGAAATGTGCGTGGAAAGGTGTGGGGAGGCCAGGTGTGCTACCTAAAGACAGATGCCAGGCAGATGCTGGCAAAGCAGCTAGACTCAGACAAAAGGGAACTTACTGTGGTTTTGCAGGTGGTTTCTTTCACGCAGTTTAACAGTAATGTGAAAACAAAAGGACAACACAAAACTTGGAGGGAAGAAATCTGTTTTTCTCTTTACACGTATGGTCGGGCTGACACATTTCAAGTGCACTTTGGTTTCCTGCCAAAGGGTTTTCCGGGTAAGTTAGGTGGGAAAGAATGGCTATGATCAGTCACTCCCCTAAAGAACTGCAAATAGGGGTTCGGGCCTGTCTGCATGTGCGTTGTGCGTAGCTCCCTCGAGCTCTGCTGTGGATCAAGGGCTCGATGCAGGACTCAATGTGGGAAAGTCAGGTTTGGTATAGTAATTAGGACTGAGGGACATTTTCAGGTTGGCATAATCTTTTCTGGTCTTGCCACAGTTAGAGTGAACAAAACTCTTCTTGCAGCTGAAGTCACATTTCAGCATGAGGGAGCCAATCTGCATTGATTGAGCTAATTGTCGCTCTTGCACACTTTCTATCAGGCACCTTCAAAGAGCTAAATTCAGTCAAAATGTCTCAAGAACCAACACTTCGTTGTCAGTTTGCATTCTGTATTAAAAAGTAAAAAGCTTCAATGTTCTTTTAAGATGAAATATGTTCTTACCTTTGTGGAATGATTGAAGTAGATTCATGGTATTCTTCCTGTTTTACAAACGAAGAAACCAGATATGCAGAAGTCTTGGGGACTTTGTGCTATGCCACAGTCAGTGTAGAACCCCGGGTGATGTTTACAGGTGGTGTCCCCTGAACCTGCTCTTGCCTTGGGCCCCAGGATGCAGCTCACCACCTGGCCAGCGACAGCTCCTCTTTACCGGCACGTCCACAGGGGCACCTCCGTCCCTTCCGGGGGTCTGTTTCTCATCCTGCCAGCCCTGTCTCCCTCCTGCCCACCCTTCTTTCTGCTTCTCTGGTAGGTTTGCTTCCTCTCTATGCTGAAGGCAGGACCGTGTCTGTTTGTGCAATTACTGCAGGACTAGCAGGTGAGCAGCAGAGCAGGGTCACTCCCTGGTTGCTGCTGGCGTGATGGGCTTCCCAAGCCAGGGCAGGCCTTGCTCTGGGACCTTGTGTTTGTGGTTGCCTCTATCCTGGTAATGACCAAGTGAGCATGTGACCCGTGGCAGGGACGGTGCTTGAGCTTCCCGTGTGCACTCGTAGTCACCTAATAGATGCTGGCATGAAAGGTACATTCCAAGACTTTCACAGCTCCCTAGTTTGGGAGTGTCCTCGTTGTATATTAGGCTACTAAATGCAAAGAAGGATAATGAGGACCTTAAATGACTGCTTTTTTAATGCATTCGATGTTGAGAAGAAATTAATAACACCCCTAGAGACAGAGCCACTGGGTACCACCCTCAATCACAGTCAATCACATTGACTGCTGCTCTCAAAGCACACATGGAATAAAGCTGTTCGTGAATGAAATCACTGACAATTAGTTGGAACTTGGGTGTTGAATCCGAAATGGTGGTGTCAACCAAGCCCTCACTCATCCAGCATCTTCGTCGAGTAATGTAGCTGTTCTGGAGCCAGAGTCCATGCAACTCATGGGGCAGCAGACAGGGAAGGAGGGTGGGGGCTGCCCCTTCATCCACCCACTCATGCCCCTTGGCTGCCTTGCAGGACTTCCTTCCTTAAGGGTGGGGTCAGCAAACCTTCTACGAAGGGCCAGACAGTAAGCCTAGAGGCTTTGAAGGACCATTCTCAGCTCTGCCTTTGTAGCACCGAAGCAGCCATAGGCAATGCATGGAATGAGGGTGTCTGTGTTCCAATAAAACTTCCAATATGGGCACTGACATGTGAATGTCATATAGTTTCCACATGTCTGAATTAGTATTCTTCTTTTGGTTTTTTTTTCCGACCACTGGGGTCATGGATTGCTGACCCCTGAGTGTTGCATAGAGACCAGCAGGGACAGAGGAGCTAGGGTGGCGCCAGGATGTCCCCACACCTCCAGGTGAAATCCTGGATGCTCCAACTGGTGGTTAGAGGATGAAGAGGCAGTTTTTCCAAAGAACACCCAGTGGAAGATTCTGAGTGTGTCTGGTTGAGTGAGATTCCCTGGAAGATAAAACCTCCTCGGTTCTAGGCAGATTCTGACATCAGGCGCCCATAGGTAGGATGGAATGCCTAGTGACAAAAGTGCATAATTAACATAGACTTTCAGGACTGGGTGGCTCTGCCCATCATGGGAGTCACATGTGCAAACATGGTGTAAACTGTGAAGTGCCGTCTCGTTTACAGACGTCTGGCTTTACACTGGGGAGGTTTGGCAGCCACACAGCAAGCAGGTGCGTCAAAACCCTGCTGGGTGCCTGGGAGCCAAGGTGCTCAGCACTCCTGTGCCCTGGTTCAGAGGCAACTCGTGGAAGAGGGCCCGAGGGGGCAATAGCCCAGCAGCTGGGGGGCCATGACACCTCCATTGTCCTGCTGCTGACTCAGTGTCCTATCTGGGGAGGATTGGTTGTAGAAACATTTGAGAAGTCATGTTTATATATTTGTTTTCTCACCTAGGACTGGTTCTATTTGTGACTGTTTAATGTCAAGCCCTAGATAGGAAAGCAGGTGCCTCGCAACATGATTAAAATGGAGACTGAGATCCTCCTGGAACAGAAAAAGGATCATGTTGAAAACAGAACTCTAGCTTCTGAGCTGCGCACATTCCAGCTGGAGGGCTGAAGGGCGTGTGTCGACAGGGGAGGATGCAGCTGCCTGTGGCTCATCCTCGGGAAGAGAGCCCCTGGCAGGCCCTGTTGAGCACACAGGTGTCATGGGCCAGGCCCTCTCCTGAGGTCCCTGCCCTCGGTCCTCAGCCACCTGAGAGCTCCTCCCAGCTGACAGTTGAGGAAACCATGGCCCAAAGTAGAAAGCAAGCAGGGAGCACAGGTCTGGCCCATATCTGACACCGGCAGGGACCTAGAGGCACGCACAGCTGCCCCAGTTGGTGGCACAGTGGGCAGGGGTGGGAGGGAGGATCTGCCAGGCTTCCTCTTTCAGAACAGGCTTTCACTGATGGCACCTGCCAATTCCATGTCAGCAAGTTCTTACACTGCGTTAGTCTGGGAAGCTGGGATGAGAAGGAAGAACATAGAATCAGTTTTAAAAAGAAGTTGGTGGAGCAGAAGCCACCTGGAAGGTTCTTGCTGCAGGTGACTGGGCATCTGAGGGGAGGAAAGAAAGGGAGGGGCACTGCAGCCAGCCTGGCAGCGATCTGAGCATAGTTCTGAGCATAGAATTACAAAGGGGAGTCGTCCCAACATGCCGGCCGGCAGAGACTGCCGCCATCCGGCTGTTTAGCCCTGTAGACGGATTTCCATTGTCAACAATCCCCAGCACCCACAATCCACTGTAATGTGAACACCAGCTTCAGAATTGCTGAAGTCAGGCAACTATGTGTTTCATGTTTGTTTGGTAAGGTATGTGTAAATTCAGAAAAGACATTTCAGGGTTGTGTTTGGAATTACTCTTTTCTGGATTCACCTCCTGGGCCAGTTGCGTAAGGTGCAGCCCTGAAGCTTGAACCCTGAAATAGTGATTTTGTTTGGCGTTCTCCTGGTTTTCTTTTCTCCCTGAAAACTAGAAAATATTGACCCCTAGACAGAGCAGAGGCTGTGGATAATGATGCCCAGATTTGAGATGCTTTCGGAACACTCCTGGAGATACAGCTGAGATTGAGATATGCCACATGCGCCTCGCCTGCTGGAGGCACCATGCCAACAGGGTGGAGACAGAGTCCCGAGGTCCTGCTCCTCATTCTATCCTGTGGGGCGTGGTCTCCCTGGGAAGCCTCTCAGAACTAACTCCGGCTCAGGACGCACGGACGTGTCTGCAGGCAGCTCAGTCCCTCCAGGTGCATCACAGGACACCAATCCAAGAGGGCTCCTAGGTAGAGGTGGTAACCCATGCCAAGGTGTGTGCTGTGGCTGCCGTGGGGAGGTAAAGGCCCTGAGTTGGGGTGTCCCCTGGGTCCGTGTTCCAGGTCCTAGGGAGTGTCAGTCACGATATGCAGGTTATGCCACATAACCAATGCCCCCCACATCTCAGTCATCAGCACCGTGATGACCGGTTCATGCTACGTGCCCATCATGGTCATCACGTCAGTTTTACTCTGGGGTCCAGGCTCATGGAACAGCTTCTCTGGGGTGTCACCCATCTTGTGGCAGAGGGAAAGGTAGTGTATCGGAGCACGTGCTGCCTCACAAAGTCTCTGTCAGAACCCGCATCTGCCACTGCTGCCACGTTTCTTTGTCATGTGGCCGCGCCTGATGCCGATGGACAGGGACATGCCATCCTCCCCAGGGAGGCAGGGATTCTGTGAAAAACAGCTCACCACAGAAAGATCGCTCTGTTTTTTGTCAGTTCAGTACCTTACTGAAATGCGGACGGGCATTTCCCCTGTCCAGCATCATGGAGGCCCGGTGTTCCTCAGAGGGATCTTTCCTCCATAAACGAAGCGGGATTTTAGAGCCCAGACATATTTGTGGTGAACATTTGGCCAAATATTTCCCTGCCTCTCCCTTCTAAAGATCCTCTAGACATGTCACGATGTAATCCAACACCACGAATGTGCGAGGAAAGGGTCACATGGTGCGCAGCCCAGAAGCAGACCCCAGTTTTGGAGATGCACAACTAGAAGGCAGCTAAGTGCTAAGTAGGCAGCTCTGAGCTTGAGAAAGAAGACTCGCCTCAGTTGGGAAGGTGGAGGAATGTCTGAGGAAGCTGTGAAGTGAACTGCCGTGGCCCAGGGGTCAGAGCCCGGGGAGTGTGCCGGTCGGGGAGAGAAGGCCTAGCCCTCAGGTGTCAGACATAGCTGCCTGGGCCCAGGAAGGGCCCACAGGTGGTGGCTGGGGTCAGCAGTGGGGCCGGGTGGAGAGTCAGCCTGAGATGCTGACCCACATGGAGGTGTAGACAGACCAGATGGAGGCAGGCTGGCACGTCAGGCCAGCACAGGGGGCTAGGCTTTCTAGACATGTTTTCTTTGACTCAAAAGTGGTTCCTGGGTCTGTACACACAGGAAAACAGAGATGACCATCGGCGCCCTTCAGGAAGGGCGTCTGAGAGACTGTAACCAGGTCGGCTACTGAGAGCAAGCCTCCTGGGGAGTGTGGGTTTCACACCCAGCCCCCACAGGGCCGAGAAAGTGGCTATTGATGGAAAGTGGGGCAGGGCTAGGACTGACGCGGGTGCCCCTCCTGTCCTAGGCCCCTGTTTGAAGGCGGGCTGTAGGAACAGCTCTGGTGTCCCATAGTGGGTGCCTGCTGCGACTTGTACATCCTGACTTTTGTTTATAAAATCCGACTAGAGGCAGAGGCCATAGTGGTAAATTTAAAGGCTGCCCTGACCTTCTGGGTAGAAGTGCCTGGGTGAGTGGCACCCCTGTGTACCCCACTCTCTATGCCCCTACCCCAGGCATCTGGGGTATCACTAGGAGCTGGTCATGGGGCTGCAGGATAAGATGAGCTCCCACACCAGATGAGAGGCTTTTGTGTGCACTGCCCCCACGCCAGCCACACACCCAGCCTTGCCTCGTGGGTGATGCCCCCAGCCTTTGTTCTCTTTGCACCAACATCCGTGCCCTGGCAATTTTCAGAATGAGACGGCATAACTGAGTCCCAGAGAAGCCCCCAGCCTGGCTAATGGCAGGTGGAGAGGCTGGTATCGCCTTACTGCAGTTGCTTAGTCCTCTCCTAACCCCACCTGAGACCTCATCCCAGGTGTCCTGCAATCCTGTCCTCCTATACACGCCCTACTGTCCCCCGCATACAGGGGCCCAAATGTAGATTTGGGCAGCAGGTTCCTTTGGTCATTGGGAGTAGCTGCAAGGAAGGTGTCTCCGATGTGGCTGTGCTGAAGTCTTTGATGTTCTTGTACTTTCTATCCCTGTTGGGACATGAGGGGGGTCAGCCACCAGCTTATGGCTGTGCAGGGAGGGTGGGGTGGAGGTCTGGGAGCACAGTTTTTATGCACTGCTGCTCGGAACCCTAGCTACCTAGCAGTCTCTCATCTTGGGGTACCCTTTCCTAAGAGACAGGAGTGGTCCCCACAGTAAGCCCCTGCAGACCCTCTGGGCAGGTAAAAGGATCCTGATGTCCAGGCCTACCCACCCTGCCAACAACTGCCCCACAACTCTGTGCCTTCAGTCATCTTTGGGGGTGTTACATTTGAGTGAAAATGTGAGCACTGATGGGCAGCCTTTGTCAGGCCAGCCTCAGCCCAGTCCCTCCGGCCTGCCAGGCCCTGGATGGGGTGCCCCTGCTGTTTCCTTGCCTTATTCATCAGCTGGTCTTGTTTAGCTCAGCATAGTCCTTGAAATGAGAAGACGTTACCTTGGCTTTGACATTTAGCATGTTACCTGCCCCCTGGCGGATGAAGCATGCCATTTCCAGCGGATTCGTGTCTCAGAACCAAGCGGCCAGGTGTCTTTCCGGTGTCCCTGAGACTGCCCCAGCCCCCCTGCACAGGGTGGGCACAGATGGGCCTGTGGATGCCCAGCTTCAGTCTTCTCATCTTCAGCGCGTGTGAGGCCTGGAGAGGTGCAGGGAGGGGCCATATGCTGAGGCCAGGTCACTGGCCTGTGCACTAGGTGCCAGGAGGAACATGCCTAGTCATGGAATGTGCAGGCATTGTGAGAGACAAGGGTATAGATTTTAAAATTCACCCTCCTTTCGATGAAGTTTTACCTAAAGTCCTTCACTGAAGAGTAAAGCCCTAAAATATTTCTCCAGACATGAACATTTTTTGTGAAAATGCAAATAACAACACACTGATTCATAGTTCAGCAAAATGGTAATTAAGTGCTTTATACTAGTATTGTGTCACCAATCCACTAACGTACATCTGCAGAAAATCACATCCTAAGCCACAGGTAGGTTTAGGATCAAGCACGCAGGCAAAGGTCCTAGTTTTGAAGTTAGCCTTCGGTTGAAACGGGAATCCTGAGCTACATAAGGAGAAGAAACCAACCATCGACAAAGTGATGACATCTGCCCTTGTCTGCTTTCTTCCCTCCTATTTCTGCACACCCTGATGGCGTGCCAGAATGGGTGAATGGGTGAGTCACACCTTACAGAGAGAGCGGGCACAGGCTGAACTGATGACAGGTGCCCGCATAGACATTCTCCCTGACCCTGAGGCTACTCCCTTCTCTTCCTGGGCACCCAAAGGCGGAGGAACTGTTCTAAGGATTTGCCCCCAATATTTCTCTTGGCTCACTATGGCTCTACCCCCACACACACCTTCAGATGCCTTCACACACTGGCATTCACACACTTTTCCTCACAGACACAATTTCCCTCACACACACTTTCCCTCACACGCTTTCCCTTTCATACACACTTTCTCACATACATTTGCTCTCATGTGCTTTCCCTCTCGCATACACACTTTCCCTCACACACAGTTTTCTCTCACACACACTTTCCCCAACACATACACTTTCCCACACACACTTCCCTTCACACATACGTTCTCTCTCACACACACTTTTGCTCTCACATAAACTTTCCCTCACACACTTTCCTTCTCACATACACACTTTCTCTCACACACAATTTTCTCTCACACACACTTTCCCTGACACGTACACTTTCCCAAACACACGCTTTCCTTCACATACATGTTCTCTCACATACACTTTTCCTCATACACTTTCCCTCTCACATAATTTTCTCTCACACACACTTTCTTTCACACATACATTCTCTCTCACATACACTTTCCCTCACACACTTTCCCTCTCATGTACACACTTTCCCTGACACATACACTTTCCCACACACAGACTTTTCCTCACACATACTTTCTGTCTCACTTACACTGTCCCTCACACACACTTTCCCTCTCACACACTTTTTCTCTCACACGCACTTTCCTTCACACACTTTCCCTCTCACACACTTCCTTTCACACACAATTTTCTCTCACACACACTTTCCCTGACAAATACACTTTCCCACACACACACACATTACCACCTCACACACACTTTCATTCTCACATACACTCTTCCTCACACATACTTTTCCTCATGCACTTTGACTCACAGACACTTTCCCACACACAGAAATACTTTCCCACACACACATTTTACCTGACACACACTTTCGCTCTCACAAACACTTTCCCTCACACACACACACTCTTCACACACACTTTATCTCTCACACACACTTTCCCCCACACAGACACACTTTCCCTCACACATACTTTCCCTCACACACACACCCATCTCTGCACACACGTTTTCCTTCACACACACACTCAACTGTAACACACATATCATTCCACTAAACATCATGGAAGAAAATACTATGCAGAGTAAATATTCCAGATGTTTGAACTTCACCCTTTAACGTACCAAAGACAATGTCCCCTTTAAACATTTCTTATGGAAATCTTTCTAAGATATATTATATTGTTACATGTTCTCTTAAGCTGAATTGAATATATTCAGGTAATTTGAATCTGTTGTGATAATTTCTGCGTCTGCTCTCAAGGTCATATATGTCTGCCTCCCCCTCTTATAATTTGTGGGTCTTGAAAATACTAAATTGTGAGAATTGTATGCAAGTGGGAATGGTTGGCTTGTACTGTGCACATGCCACGGTGCTGTGCCTGGGATGGCCCTTCAGGCTGTGTCTATCCCTGGTCGTACAGTCCGCTTATTCATCAGAGCCTCTCTTCCCAAGAGCAAGATCAGGCACCATCTGCAAAGTGATTGGGGAGCTCATGAGACAGTGGCCCTGTGTGCACCATCACGCTTTGGTTGTTCCTGGTCATCAAGCACCCAGAGAGGCAGATGACAGCCAGGAAGCTGCCGTATGGGCAGTTATTCGGGACACAGTAGCCAAGAAGAGGCTAGAGAATGTGTTCCCTCTGGCTTGCCCAAGACTTCCTTAACTTACTCGACCTGGGAGATGGCCTCTGGGCAGGTAAACAGCTTCTCTTGGGCAGCTCTTGCCTGGATCAGGATTTGGGTGGGATGGCACCCAGGGAGTGGAAGCTGGTGGAAGAGGTGCCCTCTAGACCAAGTATTGGGGCTCGACTCAGTCATGACAGGAATCAAAAGGCAGAGAAGGGGCCGGGGATGCTGTGAGATCCCAGAGACCTCAGCAAGTATCGCCCCTCTCGTCCTCACTTTGGGCAGTTTTCAAGGGATGAGTAGGTGGGGTGGAGGCCAGGAGACCCGCTGGGAGCCTACTAACCACAGCTGGACACAAGAATGAGGATGCATCTGCGAGTCTGGAGGAGAAGTGGGCCTGGACTTGGGTATCTGGGCAGCAGGAGGACATCTCTCCTTGGGAGGGTCCAAAGTTTGCATTTTACTTCCTCCAAAATAGATCATTAAAGACATGCCCCTTCCACCTTTACCAGTTTCTTGTGTCACAATTAAGCATTTGCTTCAGATCTCTGTGAGGTATGTGACGTCTAGAGCATGATTCCTGCCCCTGGCTCAAGACCACCTCCATTTTTCTTATGGGCTGGATATTCACTGGTAGCTCAGGTATGATTTGCGTTTTTAGACATCAGACTGACCATCTTGGTATTCTCTGGATGAAATTAGTATTTAGATAATTCCTACTGAGTGAGTGACCCTGTCTGGTGGGAAGAGCCAGGTATATGGAGGAAGGGGAACAAACAGACACGAGGAGGCCTCTGTGAGTGTAGGAGCTCCAGAGGGTATCTAATCAATGCCTCACCACACCGACAAGGTGGTGGGAGTTTCTAGAAGCTGAACTCACTGCAGCGCACACCTCCCTGCTCGCCGTGAGACTTGGCCTTTCAGTCAGGACAGATGGCCTGCGTCCTTATCCACTCTAGGCTCAGAGGATTCACTATTTTATTTTCAGTTTCCTGTAGCATGAACTGTTCAGAGGAGTGTCAGATGTAACTGTTGTCCCTTTAAAATCGATTTCACAATTTTAACCTCTTTGACTTTTAACTGTTATTTGTAGCCTTGCATTTCTTTTCCAAACAAATGAACCTTGTGGTATTTCCTCAGGAAATGCTACATCTAAAAATAACTTTAAACATCTTTTAAACTACAAGTATTCTGTCTTTACATAAAAGCTTGTTCTATCAAAATATGAAGAAGAAATCAGGTACCAATGATACTGTTTTCAGAATGACTGAGTGGGTGTAATTCTGTGATTTTGACAAAGGATGCCATAATGGTTTTTTTTTTTAATCTTTTAAACATTATCAGTACAGTTAAAATGTATTTACTATAGGTAAACTTTTCTGAGTATTAAATTACATGTGAACCAGCTCTGTCCTTGTCACAGGGGCCTCCCCCATTCCCTTCAGACCCAGGAGTACCAGGGAAAGGGAAGGCCCCCTGAGAAATTCCAGACGCTCCACAGATAACCCTAAAATGTAGCATTTCAGGTGCACATTTCAGAATTTAATGGGGTGGAACTTGATTGTGCCTCCGGTGACAGCAGCAACAACCTCACTTAAAGTGTTAGTTAGGGTTCCCCTCATAGGCTCAGGGGTCGGGTGTACCTAATGCAGCCATGGGCACTTCCTCAGTGTGACAATGTGAAGGACCAGCAGACTGCTCCAAGAGGAACTCCCCACTATGCTGAGGGTTTGCCTGCACCTTCCCACAGAGACAAGCCACATACCCAGACATAAGACAGAGCCTGTAAAGGGGACCCTTACATAACCAGCCAGTGAAACTCTCCTCTGCACCTGTCTTCATTGATGTCTTAAATTACCCGATGCTCTCTTGCATTTCAGGACCTGGAATCCCTTGACACCTATATCCAGAACACACTGTCTTCCCTCTACCCACCTTTTGAGGCCACGGCAGCCACGGTGCTCTGGCAGCTGTTCAGTGTGGCTGAGAGGCTCCACGGTGGGGATGGGCTGCGCTGCCTCACTGACTTCCTCATTCCAGCCAAGAAGGTCCTACAATACCTGCAGCAGGAAGCCTGTGTGAGTACCTGCCCTGCAGGGGCCAAAACCTGTGTGAGACCCTCCCCTCAGGGGACAGGGCCTGTGTGATGGTTTTCCCTGCAGAAGGAAACCTGGGAGACCCTCTCCTGCAGATAATGCCTCCCTGTCCTTGACTGTATGGAAGAGACAGGCAAAGTGTTACTTGGTACCTGGAAAATATTTCAACTGAGCACATGAAATTCTAGATCTGGGGAGTTATACCAGTGATGGAGGCAAAGGAAAACATGGAATTAAACTAGTAATTAAAGCAGAAATAATTCAAGTGAGCATTTGTTGTTTTCTTTCTGAAAGGAAGCTGCGAGATTAATCTCAGCCATTTTTCATAGAGTTTAATCGCATAAAATGGAGAGATCTTCGCAGTCCACTCCAGGTTTGGGGTCCATAAGGTTACTGGCTCAGCTCCTTTCCTCTGACTTCTGGCTCCTTTTCTCCATAGTCACAAATGATGAATGAACTAGGGCTTTGTGTTCCAGAAACAGGCCTCTCAGACCTGCCAGCTGTAGAGCCCACTCTGTCCACAGGTATCCATTCTGTCCACAGGTATCCCCAGTGAACTTTGACTAGTCTTCAAGCCCAGGTTAATAAATTTCTTAGGTGCTTTTTTTTTTTTTCCTGAGTGGTATTCTGTTGTATGGAATACACTGCAATTTGTTTACTCATTCATAGATTCATAGACATTTAGGTTGCTTCCAGTTTAGAATATTATGTATGAAGTTACTACGAACATCTGCATACAAGATCTGTGTGGGCTTATGTTTTCTTGGGTAAATAGCTAGAAGTGTGATTGCTGGGCCACTTCCAACCTCTGTCTCCTGATGACTTCAGTTTTATGCCTAAGATCCATTTTGAGTTAAATTTCTGTATATGGTGCGAGGTAAGCTTCAAATTTGTTTGTCTTTGCATGTCTTATCTATCCAATGGTTCCAGCACCATTTGTTGAAAAGACCACCGTCTTTTCTCCATTGACTCACCCAGGCAACATTGTTGAAAGTGAATTGTCAGTACAAGTGTGAATCTGTTCCTAGACTCTGTTTTGTTCCCCTGATCTGTCTCTCTTTCCTCCAGTAACATGGTTTTGATTACTGAACCTTTAGAGTGAATCCTGAAATCAGCTGGTATAAGGCCTCCCACTTTGTTCTTCTTTTTCAAAATTGTTTAGTTATTCTAGTGTCTTTGCATATCTATAAAAAATTTAGAATCTGTTAATTTATAAAAATCATACTAGGAGTTTTGATTAAGATTGCTTTAAATCTGTAGATCAATTTAGGGGAGAAATGTCTTGGGATATTTTATTGTAGGTTATTTTTGAGGCAATCTTAAAATTAATGGCAGACAATTTGTGGGTATATTGCAGTGAGCTGCTATAGAGATTCATGGCTCAATCGTATAAAAGTACATTTGATATTAAAAAGTACAAAGATCTTAAAAATTAAGATCTTTATTAATCAGTGCCTTTTATTATTCCATTGATATTGAAGTAGGGCTTTTAAAAAAAAACTACCACTGGACTACTTTGATTTATTAAATTCTTTGAATGTCTTTTAGCTAGAATGACCACGGTAGAGAAATGACCAATGATATCCTACATTTGATTCTTTGTGTGAAGTCGTCTACACAGAGGATTTTTTCCTTTGTGATTGTGTATCTTTTGCACACTTAAAGGGTATTGATTGATAAGAAACAGAGGTAAACAGCAGCACAGGGAACAGAAACGCCTGTCCCCTTTCAAAGGTGTGTTTTGAGAAGGTATTTTGACCTAATGTTTCACCTTCTTTCTTCTGTTGTGTTTCCTTTTCCTTTCATTTTAATCATAAGTCATCCGCCTTCCCATTTACAAAATTGCTTATTTTCTGAAAAAGCCATGTGAATACTACTACTCTTTAGTATCAATACATATTTACAAGTATACAATTTAATAAGCACAAAATGAAATTTAGGGATAACCTTGCTATTTGCATCTTTATATTGCTTTTTACTTTTGAATAAAGAAAATAAAATTCGATCATCTGTATGACATAGGAGAAAATGAACTTATCTCAACACCTATGCATATAAACATATCGTAGTTAATATAGATCAATGCAGTTTTTATTTACCTGCTGTGGTCGAAGTATGTGACCTGAAGAACATTACTAATCATACTAATTTTTTGTTGTATTCCTAAGATTTCAATGACCACCATTCTTCCATCCCTCTGTAGATACAGGAAATGTTCAAAGTGACTCATCAGCTTATTTATGACTTTCTTTCATCACAGTTTGGCTCAAAAACTATCTGCATAAGTTAAAGGCAATCAGAAAGATATAGAAATAGAATGGTTTGCTTGATGGGGGTGGGGGGAGCAGGAGCAGGGGATTCCAATAAAGAAGATGAAATCAAATGGAAGCCAGAAAAGGAAGGAACAAACAAAACAAAGGCACAGGAATAAAAAGCACAACATATATAATAACTGGATGAAAACAAAGTTTTTAAATGGTAGCCCAGCAAAATTCCAGCCAAAGATAACTGGTGTAGCAATCATCATAAAAAATTAAATATAGTAAAAGGCAGAATGCATTATCAAGGCTAAGGCAGATCATTCAGTAATAATACTGGTAACAACCAGGAATATGTAACAGTCTGTAAACACCTAACAACATAGCCTGAAATGTTTGGTGCACAAACTGAGGGAATTAGAAGGAGTAAACATAATCATAATGGGAAAAGCAAATAGATAAACAGTCCCCATATTACTTAGGATATGTCTGAACACCTGATTTCTCTCTTTCACTAATGGGCATGCGTAGAGTACTGAAGCCAGTAATTTTAAAATACACATCCTTCCCAAAGCACACATGCAACATTTTGCAGAATTAACCAAAATTTGATAAAATTCAGGTAAAATTTTACAATTAAAGGATATACATTTACTTCAACAATGTATACAACTTGAGAATATTAGAGAGCATACACTCTTCTTAAGTGTACATATGCATTTATTGAAATGACCATTGATCATAGAATTAGAATTAATCAGAATTAAGATTAATTAATTAATCAGAATTAATCCGATTGACCATTAATCAATCAGAATTGACCATTAATCATAAGGTGGCAATAAATACCAAAGAATTAGTATCTAAAGATTGCAGTGCAGGGGCGCCTGGGTAGCTCAGTGGGTTAAGTGTCTGACTTCGGCTCAGGTCATGATCTCGCTGTTTGTGAGTTCGAGTCCCACATTGGGTTCTGTGCTGACAGCTCAGAGCCTGGAGCCTGCTTTGGATTCTGTATCTCCCTCTCTCTCTTTCCATCCGTGCTCATGCTCTGTTTCTCTCTCTCAACAATAAATAAACGTTAAAAAAAAACTTTTTTTTAAAGATTGCAGTGCAATAAAACTCCAATAATGACAACACCTTTACATTTGGGAAATTGTACATGTACTCCTAAGTGAAGGGTCAGAGAACAGCAGAAATTGGCAAAACATTTAGGGCCAATGAACGGGTGAGCCCTTTCTCTAGTTATGGTTTAGAAGTGTGAGAGAGACTTTAACTCCTGCCAAGCAACAAGAAAGCCCTACATAAACCAAAACAATTATACTTTCCTTTAAAACCATCCAAGAGCTGTGGATACACAGAGATCTAAAAGAACCAAATTATGGAGAGATAATGACTTCCTAAGTGAGCAAGAGCAGAAGACACTTTCAAACCTGGGACCAGTGACTGAAACTGCAGAGAGGGTGGGTGGAAGAGCAACCTGACAGGGAAGGACCATCTATGCTCAGAGGAGGAGAGATTGAACTTTAAGAAACCTCAGGGCTAGTCTCACATTTAGGTCCTTAATCCATTTTGAGTGAAAGAAAGTGGTCCAGTTTCTTTCTTTTGCATATAGGTGTCTGATTTTTTCAACACCATTTGTTGAAGAGACTGTCTTTTTCTCATTGGATATTTTTTCCTGCTTTGTCAAAGACTAATTGACCATATAACTGTGGGTTTATCTCTGTGTTTTCCATTCTGTTCCATTGAGCTATGTGTCTATTTTTATGCCAGTACCATGCTATTTTGATTACTACAGCTTTGTAATATAATTTGAAGCCTGGAATTATGTTACCTCCAGCTTTTTTTTTTTTCTTTTGCAAGGTTACTTTGGCTCTTCAGGGTCTTTTGTTGTTCCATACAAATTTTAAGATTGTTTGTTCTAGTTCTGTGAAAAATGCTGCTGGTATTTCGATAGGGATTATGTTAAATTTCTAGATTGCTTTGGGTAGCATAGACATTTTAACAATATTTCTTCTTACAATCCATGAGCATGGGATTTCTTTCCGTTTCTTTGTGTTGTCTTCAATTTTTTTTTAATGTTTATTTATTTTTGAGAGAAAAAGCATGAACAGGGGAGGGGCAGCGAGAGAGGGAGACACAGAATCTGAAGCAGGCTCCAGGCTCTGAGCTGTCAGCACAGGGCCTGATGAGAGGCTTGAACTCACGAACCACGAGATCATGACCTGAGCCGAAGTCAGACGCTTAACCAACTGAGCCACCCAGACACCATCTTCAGTTTCTTTCATCAGCAGTTTATAGTTTTCAGTGTACAGGTCTTTCACCTCTTTGGTTAAGTTTATTCCCAGGTATTTTATTATTTTTGGTACAGTTGTAATGGGATTTTTTTCTTAATTTCTCTGTTGCTTCATCATTAGTGCATACAACTGCAATGTATTTCTGTACATTGATTTTGTATCCTGTGACCTTATTGAATTGATTTCTCGGGTCTAGTAGTTTTTGGTGGAGTCTGAAGGATTTTCTATATGTAGTGTCATGTCATCTGCAAATAGTGGAAGTTTTACTTCTTCCTTACGGATTTGGATGCCTTTTATATCTTTTTTTAAATTTTTTTTTGGGGCGCCTGGGTGGCGCAGTCGGTTAAGCGTCCGACTTCAGCCAGGTCACGATCTCGCGGTCTGTGAGTTCGAGCCCCGCGTCGGGCTCTGGGCTGATGGCTCAGAGCCTGGAGTCTGTTTCCGACTCTGTGTCTCCCTCTCTCTCTGCCCCTCCCCCGTTCATGCTCTGTCTCTCTCTGTCCCAAAAATAAATAAACGTTGAAAAAAAAATTAAAAAGAAAAAAAAAAGATTATAAAAAAAATAAAAAAAAATAAATAAATAAAAAATAAATTTTTTTTAAATTTACAGCCAAGTTAGCATATAGTGCAACAATGATTTCAAGAATAGATTCCTTACTGTCCCTTACCCATTTATCCCATCTCCCCCCACAACCCCTCCAGTAACCCTCTATTTGTTCTCCCTATTTATGAGTCTTTTATGTTTTGTCCCCCTCCCTGTTTTTATTTTTGTTTCCCTTCCCTTACGTTCATCTGTTTTGTCTCTTAAAGCCCTCATATGAGTGAAGTCATATGATATTTGTCTTTGTCTGACTAATTTTGCTTGGCATAATACCCTCTAGTTCCATCCACATAGTTGCAAATGGCAAGATTTCGTTCTTTTTGATTGCCAAGTAATATTCCTGTGTGTGTGCGTATGTGTGTGTGTATAGATACACACACACATACGCGCGCACACACACACACACACACACACACATACCACATCTTCTTTATCCATTCATCCATCAATGGACATTTGGGCTCTTTCCATACTTTGGCTATTGTCCATAGTGCTGCTATAAACATGGGGGTGCATGTGTCCCTTCAAAACAGCACACCTGTATCCCTTGGATAAATACCTAGTAGTGCAATTGCTGGGTCATATGGTAGTTCTATTTTTAATTTTTTGAGGAACCTCCATACTATTTTCCAGAGTGGCTGCACCAGCTTGCATTCCCACCAGCAATGCAAAAGAGATCCTCTTTCTCTGCATCCTTGCCAACATCTGTTGTTGCCTGAGTTGCTAATGTTCGCCATTTTGACAGGAGTAAGGTGGTATCTCATTGTGGTTTTGATTTGTATTTCCCTGATGTTGAGCATTTTTTCATGTGTCAGTTGGCCATCTGGATGTCTTCTTTGGAGAAGTGTCTATTCATGTCTTTTGCCCATTTCTTCACTGGATTATTTGTTTTAGGGTGTTGAGTTTGATAAGTTCTTTATAGATTTTGGATACTAACCCTTTATCTGATATGTCATTTGCAAATATCTTTTCCTATTCCGTCAGTTCCCTTTTAGTTTTGCTGATGGTTTCCTTCGCTGCGCAGAAGCTTTTTATCTTGAAGAGGTCCCAGTAGTTCATTTTTGCTTTTGTTTCCCTTGCCTCTGGAGACGTGTTGAGTAAGAAGTTGCTGCGGCCAAGGTCAAAGAGGTTTTTGCCTGCTTTCTCCTCTAAGATTTTGATGGATTCCTGTCTTACATTTAGGTCTTTCATCCATCTTGAGTTTATTTTTGTGTGTGGTGTAAGAAAGTGGTCCAGGTTCATTCTTCTGCATGTCGCTGTCCAGTTTTCCCAGCACCACTTGTGGAAGAGACTGTCTATTCCGTTGGATATTCTTTCCTGCCTTGTCAAAGATTAGTTGGCCATACATTTGTGGGTCCATTTCTGGGTTCTCTATTCTGTTCCATTGATCTGAGTGTCTGTTTTTGTGCCATGGATGCCTTTTATTTCTTTTTGTTGTCTGCTTGCTGTGGCAAGGACTCCCAGTACTATGTTGAACAAAAGTGGTGAGAGTAGACATCCATGTCTTGTTCCTGACCTTAGGGGAAAGCTCTCAGTTTCTTACCATTGATGTCAGCTATGGGTTTTTCATATGTGACCTTTATGATGTTGAGGTCTGTTCCCTCTACACCTACTTTGTTGAGGGTTTTTATCATGAATGGATGTTGTACTTTGTCAAATGCTTTCTCTGCATCTACTGAAATGATCATATGGTTTTTATCCTTTCTCTTACTGATGTGACGTATCATGTCAATTGATTTCTGAATATTGAACCATTCTTGCGACCCAGTAATAAATCCTGCTACATCATGATGAGTGATTTTTTTAACATATTGTTGGATTTTGTTTGCTAGTACTTTGTTGAGGAGTTTTGCATCTGTGTTCATTAGAGATATTGGCCTTTAGCTCTCTTTTTTTGCTATTGTATCTCTATCTGGTTTTGGAATCAGTAATGTTGGCCTCATAGAATGAATTTGGGAGTTTTCCTTCCTCTTCTATTTTTGGGAATAATTGGAGAAAAATAGGTATTAACTCTTCTTTACATGTTTGGTAGAATTTGCCTGTGAAGCTGTCTGGCCCTGACCCTGTATGTGAGACCTGAAACCATTAAAAGTCCTATAAGCGAGCACAGGCAGTAATTTCTCTTGACACTGGCCATAGCAACATTTTTTTAGATATGTTTCCTGAGGCAAGGCAAACAAAAGCAAAAAAAACAAACAACTATTGGGACTACACCAAAATAAAAAGCTTCTGCACAGCATATGAAACAATCAACAAAAGTAAAAGACAACCTAGTGGGAGAAGATATTTTACAAATTATATATCCAATAAGAGTTTAATATCTAAAATATATAAATAATTTATATAAATCAACACCAAAAAAAAATTCTGATTAAAAATGGTCAGAATTAATGAGCAGACATTTCTTCAAAGAAGACATACAGATGGCTAACAGGTACATGAAAAGATGTTCAACATCACTGATCATCAGGGAAATGCAAATCATAACTATAATGAGATATCACCTCATACCTGTGAGATTGGCTAAAATCAACAACCCAAGAAACAACATGTGCTGGCAAGGATTTGGAGAAAGGGAAACCCTCATGCGCTGTTGGTGGGAATGCAAACCGGTGCAGCCACTCTGGAAAACAGTATGGAGGTTCCTCAAAAAGTTAAAAAGGGAACTACCCTATGATCCAGTAATCATACTACTGTGTGGTTTACCCAAGGAATATGAAAACATTAATTCAAAGGGATATGTGCACCCTATGTCTATTGCAGCATTATTAACAATAGTCAAACTATGGAAGCAACCCAAGTGTCCACTGATAGATGAATGGGTAAAGAAGATGTGGGACACACACACACACACATACACACACACACTGGAATATTACTCAGCCATAAAAATAAAATCTTACAATTTGCAACAACATGGAAGGAGCTAGACAGTGTAATGCTGAGCAAACTAAGTCAGAGAAAGACAAATACCATATGATCTCACTCATATGCAGAATTTAAACAAATGAGCAAAGGGAAAAAAAAGAGACCAACCAAGAACTATAGAGAGCACACTTAACTATAGAGAACACACTGATGGCTAGCAGAGGAGAGATGAGTAGGGGAGGAGTCAAATAGGTGATGGGGATGAAGGAGTGCACTTGTGATGAACCCTGGGTATTGTATGGGAGTGTTGAATCACTAAATTGTACACCTGAAACTAATATTACACTGTATGTTAACTAACTGGAATTTAAATAAGATTTTTTAAAATATATGACAAAAGCACAAAATGTGGGAGGGAGTAAATTGAATTGTACTACTCTAGGTTCTTACATTGTTTTAAAGTAACAAAATGTTACTTGAATAAAGACGCACGTTGTAGTCTTGAGAGCAACTACCGAAAGCAACACGAAGAGGTATAACCGAAAAATCAGTAGAGGAGATAAATGGAATCCAAAACACAGAAGAGAGGATAAAAGGAAGAACAAAGAAACAGGCAAATAGATGAACAGATGACAGATGTGAAGATGACAGATTTAATCCAACCATATTTGTAATTATTTTCAACGTACTTAAATGAACTAAAAAATCCAACTGAAAGCAAATATTGCCAGACTCAGGCTGAGAAAAAGGCAAGACCAACTAAATGCTGGTTATAAGGAATGCCCTTTAAAATATAAACACATACAAAGGGTGAAAGAAAAAGAATGGAAAAAGATATGCCACTAAGTATGAGTAGGTGAGGTGATGATCTTTCTGTCAGACAAGTTAGGTCTCTGACAGAGTCACAGGAGACACATGGGGACAGGACAATTCATAGTGATAAAAGCCTCCATTTATCAACAGAGTACCTAGTAAGAGAGCTTCTGAGTACATTAAGACAAACAACTGGCAACACTAAATGGAAATTTTCATGTACTTCTGTCAAAAATTGATAAAATGATCAGTAAAAAAAATCAATAAGGATATAAAAGATCCGAACAACACCTAACACACTGACCTATTTGACATTTATAGAACATTACATCCAACAAATGCAGAACACACATTCTTTCCAGTGCACATGAAATTTTTTCAAGATAGACAACATGCTGTAGGTCTCTAAAAAAATACAATTTCATAAATTTGAAAGGGCAGAAATAAAGTATTTTTTTGTAATCACAATGCTATCATCAGAATTAAATAACAACAAATAAGTAGAAACTCCCAAATTTTTGGAAATCAAATAACACATTTCGAAAGAACCCATGACTTAGAGAAATCACAAGGAAAATTATTGGAACTGAATCATAATGAAAACACAATGTGCAGAAATGTTTACATACAACTAAAGCAATGCTTAATGTATAATATAGTTTAAACTAATATGTAGTTTTGTGGAACAAGTCTGATATCACTTACCTAAATTTCCACCTTAAGGTAGGAAAAGAAGAGCTAATTAAATCCAATTTAATTGAACCCTAAACTGATTAAATATGAATGCAGAAATAAAGAGGGATAGCTTTTTCTGTGAAAACGAGTTGAATGTTCAGCAGAGACTCCCTAAAGTCTTACAAAAAGGTGCCATCACATTAGGTATGAGCAAGACACCTGAGAGACTGGGATATTTGGGGGGAAATCCGGAAGAGTTCTCCATCCATATTCTTTGCCTACTGTCTTTATGTTCTCGCTCCATTTGAGAGGTGCTGTGAGACACAGCAACATGACTGTGGCCAACCCAGGGGAGACAGTAGAGCCCCCAAGTCAGCAGAGAAAAGATGGGTCTCTGTGCCTGTTAGAGTCCCATGAAGAGACTGACCCACACAGAAATCTACCTCAGGGAGCTTAGTGTAGAGAACTATCATCTAGTAACGTGGGATTAACCATAAAGGAGCCATGAGAGCTCACCTGGGGCTGAGGGAGAGCACTGGGAGGGACAAACCTCTAAGGGATGGAGGTTCAGGAATGTGCATTTACATATTTAAAGCAAAAATAAAACATTCTGAGTGTGTATGGCCATTCTTTTATAGTGATGGCCTGCTCTGACAGACCAGCTACCAGTCCTGATCACCCAGAGCCAGAGGGACTGTGAACAATGCGGTCAGCATGGGAGTCGCAGGGAGGGGGGCAAGTCTCAGGGGTGTGGTGAGCGGTCACCTAGCACTGTGCAGGCCACTTAGGAAAACACCAGCAGAGGCTTTTGTCTATGAGTTAGGGTGAAACACAGAGAGGGGAGGGGACTGACTTCTCAGGCTCAAGGTCGCAAAAAGGAAACTGATAGATTGATGGCAGAAACATCTAGTAAATTGGTGTTTCAGAAGCCAATGAACAGCCAAATAAAAGCTGTTTCTTACATCGTGTTTGCAGAGAACTCATAGACATAAGTAAAATACTAAGTCCTGTATAAAAGTCAGCCTTGGAGAGGCAATGTCCAGAAGAGGCACTACCTGCCCACAGAAACTCTGGGGAAACCCAGCCTCTTGGTGGTCAGAGAGGCACCAGGTACATGACAAGACAGGTTTTTGCTTACTGACAAGCAGAAAAATATAAAGATTAATATTCAGAGCAGGGAGAATTCAGTATGATAGATTATCTGAAACTCTTGTCATATTCGTGGAAATATGTGTGGACACTATAGTGTCACACACAGTTAGAATCAGATATCTTAGACCACAGCAAAGGATCTAAAATACAGGACCAGATTTATTCATAACAGTACATGTTGTGACATTACTTACAATAGTTAAAAAATGGAAATAAATGTTAGGGGAATGGTTAAATTAATAGTGTATAAATGTGATGGACTGTTATACACAGGTTAAAATTGTTTTGAAAGAAGTTTTTAAAAAATACATGAGGAAATTATTATAATATGAAGCCAAAAAGTGGTGTATATTTGTTTCACATCAGTTTTTTTTTTGAATGTTTATTTATTTTTGATAGAGAGAGACAGAGCATGTGTGGGGGAGGGGCAAAGAGAGAGGGAGACACAGAATCCGAAGCAGGCTCCAGGCTCCGAGCTATCAGCACAGAGCCTGATGCGGGGCTCGAACTCACGAGCCATGAGATCGTGACCTGAGCCAAAGTCGGACGCTCAACCGACTGAGCCACCCAGGCACCCCTTGCATCAGTTTTTTAACATGTACTTGTAAAACCATGACAAGGGGACATGTGGTGATGTCAGCATGCCTGTGCTGTGGTAGACCTGTGAGTACGGAAAAAGGCCAGTTGTGCATGTTCTACTTTCCTAATTTTAGAAATACCCCCTAATTACTAAAATCAAAAATGAAACTGGGGAGCCTGGATGGCTCAGGCGGTTGAGCATCCAACTTTGGCTCAGGTCATGATCTCGTGGTTCGTGGGTTTGAGTCCCACATCAGGCTCTGTGCTGACAGCTTGGAGCCTGGAGCCTGCTTCAGATTCTGTGTTTCCCTCTCTCTCTGCCCCTCCCCCGCCCATTCTCTGTCTCTCTCTGTCTCTCTCTCTCTCAAAAATGAAGACTCTTAAATATGGAGAACAAACAGAGGGTTGCTGGAGGGGTTGTGGGAGGGGGGATGGGCTGAATGGGTAAGGGGGATTAAGGAATCGACTCCTGAAATCTTTGTTACACTATATGATAACTAATTTGTATGTAAATTTAAAAAAATTAAATTAAAAAATTAAAAAAAAGAAATACACTTTAAGTATATGAAGACACAAATAAAAACATTTAAATTAAAAAAATGAATAAACATTTAAAAAAAATTTTTAAAAACCCACAAGGCCGAGGTAAATGGAGGTGCATATGGCAGCCAGACTGTGCACAGAGTTAAGGCTGAGGGCATATTGAAGACCATCTAGTGGCCTGACCACTGCACATTCACCATTTGAGAAGGCAGTTGGTCTGCAAATACTCTCAGCTGTCTCTGGTTCCTAATGGTAGGTTGCTATGTGGACCACCTGGGGTCAGCCACAGGACCAGGGGTACAGGGCCATGACAGCAAACAGTGAGGACAAGGTTCCATGGACACACAGAGAGGGAAGCTCATCCCTCTGTGTCCATTCAGGCCCAGGACAAGTGGACAGTACATAGTCTCCATGAAACAATGGGCTGGGGAGTCATCAAAGACCCAGGGAGGCTCAGCCTCACTTCTCACATTTAATCTACAACCAAGTTCTCCTTCTGGCTTTTCCAAAGGACCATAGAAGTTTTGTTCTATTTTAAGTTTTCCAAGTCGGAGAGTGAAGCTGAGCTTTTTAGAGTACTGTAGTAACTGCTGTGGTACATCTATTATAATTGAAAACCTGCTACTGATCTAGAGAAATTCAGGTTCCTGGACTGCTGTTGAAAGCCTGTTATAAAGAAGGACCCAGGGCGCCTGAGTGGCTCAGTTGGTTAAGCGTCTGACTCTTGATTTCAGCTCAGGTCATGATGTCACAGTTCTCGAGTTTGAGCCTTACATTCCGGCTCTGTACTGACAGTGCAGAGCCTCCTTGGGATTCTCTCTGCCCCTCCCTCTCTCTCTCTCTCAAAATAAATAAATACAAAAAAAAATGACCCTGCTTATGTTTTTATAGCAGCTGAACTGCAGCTCATAAACAGTGAAACCCACTGACTTCCTTTTGAATAATAATAAAAAAAAACACTTTGGTTCTGATGCTTCTTTCTTGACACACTGTGAATGTTCTGAGCACACCATTTAGAGAAGATGTTGAAATGAGATAAAGAATTGCTCCTTGCAACCTGGAACTGGATCTATTCAGAACATGACTAGAAGATTGATAACATCTATCTAATTTGGCTGCAAAAGATTTATAATCAAAACCTTGGTAGATTTGCCCAAGGAGAATCTCAGAATTATGGACTGTGTTGGGGCCAAGAAGAATGGTGTTCCTTGTTTCCTTTTCAAACCTTTGATATACATTCTACTTTGGAATAATATTGCCATAATTTCCTTGTTCGTGGCATATGCATTATTGTGAAATTATAGTCAAATCCCCCACAAGTTCAACCTGAAGAAACTTCTTCTCATCATTTCAGTTATTACAAAAAAAACCATTTTGACAAAATTCAACATTGTTTCATGATAAAACCACTTAAACTAAGAATGGAAAGAAACTGCCTCAACAAAAGAAAGGCCATGTATGGAAAAACCCACAGCTAATTCATACTCGGTGGTGAAAGACTAAAAGGGTTTCCTCTAAGACGAGGAATAAGACAAGGATGCCCACTTCCTAGAAGTTCTAGCCAGAGCAATCAGGCAAGAAAAAGAAATTAAAGACATCCGATTCAGAAAGGAAGAAGTAAAACTATCTCTGTTCACAAATGATGTGATCTTATATGTAGAAAACCCTAAAGATTCCACACAAAAAAAATTGTTGGAACTAATAAACAACTTCTGCAAAGTTGCAGGATACAAAAGTACACACAATTCAGTGTGTTTCTACATACTAATGATGAACAACCTGAAAAGTAAACTAAAAAGGAGTAAACTAAAAGAAGATTTACAATAGCTTCCAAAGGAATAAAATATGTAGTAATAAACTTAAAGAGGTGAAAGACTTGCATATTGAAAACTACAAAACATTGCTTGAGAAAGAAAAGAAGACCTAAGATATGGAAAGACATCCATGTTCACGGACTGGAAGATTTAATACTGTGAAGATGGCAGTATTACCCAAAGTGATCTGCAGAGTCAATGTGGTCTCTATCAAAACCACACCAATGTTTTTTGCAGTAATAGAAATATCCATCCTAAAATTCCTATGGAATCTCAAGGGAGTCCAAGTAGCCAAAGGAATCTTGAAGAAGAACAAGGTTGGAAGACACACATTTCCTGATTTTTAAAACTCATTACAAAGCTACAGTAATTAAAATAATGTGGCAGTGCCATAAGACAAACATATAGACCAATGGAACAGAGTAGAGAGCCCAGAAATAAATCATCACGTATATGGCCAAATGATGTTTGACAAGGATGCCAAGACCATTCAGAGGGTAAGGACAGTTTTTTCAACAAATGGTGGTGGAGAAATTAGTCAGTTTTTCAGATGAGGAAATTAAAGTACCGAAGTTGAAGGCATCTACCACAGATTGCAGATGTACGAATGGATATATGTTGTATGCTCGGCATCTCTGCCTTATCATTTAGGAGGTACCTCTCCACCATGCTGCCATGATGCTCCACTATTCTGGAAAGGGTGTGGCTCTCTGTGTTCACCCTTTATCCCACCTTCAGACACCACCTTCAGGGATTGGCACATGACCTACTGCTATAGACTCAATGTTTGTGTCCCCCACAAAATTTGTATGTTTTCCATATGTGATAGAATTAAGAAGTGGATAGATAGAATTAAGATAGAATTAAGAAGCGATTTGGTCCATCCCATCCATGCCATTATAAAGGAGGTCCTAGAGAGCACGCCCTTGCCCCTTCTGACATGTGTGAGGACACAGCAAAAAGTTGGTCATCTGTGAACCAGGCAGCTGGTCCTGACCAGACAACAAAAATGCCAATACCTTGATCCTGGACTTTCCAGGCTACAGGATAGTGAGAAAGACATTTCTGTGTTTATAAGCTACCCAATATATAGTATTTTTGTTAGAGCAGCTTGGAAGGACTGAGATGCCCAGTCGGAGTCTTCCCTGGAACTTGAATAAAGATACTGAAGACAAGATACCCTCTTTCCACTGGGTTTATGTATCAGGAGGATTTGCACCTTGACCCAGCCTGTCTGCACAGTGAAGCCAAGTGGGGCAAGGGAGAGAAACAGCCCCAGTGACATGTTTAAGCCCCCTACTTGGACTAGGTCTGAAGCCCCTCTCCTCCAGGCTTCCCAGTGACACAAGACAAATTCATCTGACAACCCAAAGAGTCTTGATTAATCCACCCATCATGCACTGTCCCATCACCCACTTTCATTCATCCTGGGGCCTGCCCCCCTCGTGCCATTTCCCCTGCACCTGGTGGAAGTTCTACTTACCTTTCAAAGACCAGTGCAACCACAGCTCTCCTCTCCAGCTCACTCCCCATGGCCGTGCCCTAGAAGATTCTCTGTCCTCTGTGTCATCACAGCACTTGGTGCTCACCATTTATCAGCCTGAATTGTGGACGGCTGCCTGGGTGTCCCTGCCAAGTGGTACTGGACAGGGGTTAGGATCGCAGGCTCTGTGAGAGGAATGATGTGGGTTCTGCCACTACAAACTCTGTAAAGACCTAGGCAAGCCATCTTTTCATCTCTCTGGTCTTTGATTCTGTTCATCTACAGACAAGGTAGTAACAGTACCCGCCTGAGCAGACACTTGACTGTCTAGCTTATGGTCTTTCCCAACCCTTGTCTTTTGCTGCCTCCCACTACAGAGACATCCACTTTCCAAGCCTTCCTTGTAACCGGGGGAAATCACTGGCTCCTTTATGGCCTATGATAGATAAAGAGAAGTCTGCTGGGGGCAGGGAATATTTATGAGAACGTACTCCCGTAGGAAAGACAATACACAGGAAGCTACTTTTCCCTGCTTGAGACATTGGGTATAAGGGTGTGACCACTAGGCTGGGGAAGTCATCCCAGGACCATGCAGTAACCAGCATCAGAATGAAACACATGTACATGGAAAGCTGTGAAAGAGCACCCAGTTCTCGGTGTCTGTGAGCCTCTGCTCCAACCATGGGGCTTTTGTCCTTCACACTCTGCAGTGAGAGAATTCCACCTCTCCATCATTTAGCCAAGATTCAGCAGGCATCTTATCACCTGCAGCTGATGAGTCCCAACCAGCATATCTTCTCGTGGAGTAAGGGTTCAATGCCATCATGGATGCAAAGTGCTTAGCGTGTTGTTGGCCTTCACTCAGTGTTGGTTAAAGATAACTACTGCTATCACAGCTGCTCAAGGCCATTCCACAGCTACTACATCCCACTGCAGAGACAGAAGATGCCAGCAACACATACTTGGCACATTTTATCCCCTGCCCAGCCACCCGACAGAGGGAAGCACATCTGTCAGGGCTGTTGTTTCACATCTGCACCCAGCCTGCAGTGGCATGAAAGAGCAGAGGAGGAGAGGGGCCAGCCTCTCCCCAGCCTCGGCGGTTTCTCCCTGGCAGTGCCCTTTGGGGTCTGGGCAGTGGAGCTGTTTTCATGCCAGGAGGGGGAGTGACAGGGCTGGGGTGTGAGGGCTGCACAGTCCTCCCATACTCCCCACCTTGAGTCTGCTCAGGCCCCCCGGGAAGGGGTCACCTACCAGTGATGGTCGGCCTTGGACCCTCTGCTTCCAGAACTTTCTGTCATGAAGCTCATTCCTGGGGCTCACACCACTGACCCCAGCTGCATACCTTTAGGCCACAGCTCAGGTTGGACTTCTCTCCTTGGGAGAAAGTGGTCCTTGGGAATCTCACTGCTGCTGACCACAGGGCTGGATGATGTCCTGGATCTTCGTGTCCAGCGTGAGGTGGGTGCTGACCATATAGCAAGGACACTGGCCACACCTGTGGCCACCCAGATTGGTGGGCACTGGCTCCACCCCATGCCATGGCCACACCCATCAACCTGCTCCATGGCCTCAGATTCCACAGAAGCATGTGACACCCAGGTGGGCCTCCAGGCCCAACAATGGGCATGGTATTTTAATTTGTCAGAGCAAAATTGGGGGAAAATAAATATGCAGCATTGAAGTGGTCTGGGCAAAGAGTTTCTCATAGCATAGGAGAGGCTGATGAAATACCATTAGGTGATAAAATTACCATGCACTGCTGTATTTTTGTGATGTGATCTCAGCCATTAAACATACACGGGAAAAGGGGCACCTGGGTGGCTCAGTCAGTTAAGTGTTCGATTCTTTGTTTCAGCTGGTTCATGGGTTCGAGCCCCATGTTGGGCTCTGTGCTTGCAGCGTGGAGCCTGCTTAGGATTCTCCCTCTCTCACTCTCTCTATCTGTCTGCCCGGCTCCTGTTTGTTCTCACGCGCACGCGCGCGCTCTCTCTCTCTCTCTCTCTCTCTCTCAACATTTGAAAAAATACACAGGAAAAAATAATGAAATGAAACACACATAAATGTCAACAATTCTGACTTCTGGGGGTTGGTGTTGGGATTGTTGTTTTGTTTTTTCTGAACCCTCCAGTTTCTGCAATGCACGAGTATTATTTTTCCAATCTGAAAATCTTAATTTAAAAAAATAATCTTTATTCACTTTTGAGAGAGAGACAGAGCGCCAACAGGGGAGGAGCAGAGAAAGAGGGAGACACAGAATCCAAAGCAGGCTCCAGGCCCTGAGCTGGCAGCACAGAGCCTGACACGGGGCTTGAACTCACAAACCATGAGATCATGACCTGAGCTGAAGTCGGATGCTCAACCAACTGAGCCACCCAGGTGCCCCTGAAAAATCTTAATTTTTAATTAAATGGGGCCACAGGTGTGAGGGTACCTGGCAGGTGCTCAGTAAATACTAGCTGTGTCTGCACCAGACCCTCACCTTCCTCCCAGGCCGTGGCTCCTGGAGGTTGGACAGTGCCTCCCCCTTCTGGCGACCCAGTGTGAGTACACGGCAAGGACCTGCTTAATGAGGCCTTCACTCTTAGGAATACACCAGTGTGGGGGGAGCCTGAGTGGCTCAGTTGGTCAAGCGTCCGGCTTAGGTCATGATCTCACGGTTTGTGGGTTTGAGCCCCACAACTGGCTCAGTGCTGCCAGCTCAGGTTCCCTTTCTCTCTGCCCCTCCCCTGCTCAAGCTTTCTCTTTCAAAAATAACTAAACGTTTTTTTAAAAATCTAAAAAAAGAATATACCAGTGTATTTAAGGTACAATTTCCAACTCCAGGTGTATGAAAACATTAAGTATTTTGTAAACCTCAACTCTTAGGAAAACTAACATAAATGCAAAAGGCAACCTTCAGTAAGACATCAAACTCTAAGTTTTAAGGTGACAAAAGATACCACAAAAAAGTCAAGAAATTCAACTTGTATAAAATTTAAGCCTCTATAGGGAGGAAAGAAACATAACTATAAAGCAAGTAAACTGGGACAAATATGAGTGCCTAATAGACACATAACACAAACATTTGCTAATGGTGGGTAGAAAAAAAATTGTCAATTTTTTTACAAACCTGACAGCAACTAAGAAGGCAAAAACAAGGCCATAATTCATAAAAGGAACAAAAAGACATACAGAAAACTTACAGCAAAAACAAATATCGAAAACAGTGTTGGCTTGACTATCACATAAGTACAAATTAAAACAACAATATTCCACAGTATGTATACTAGTTTAGAAAAAGATTCCTCAATGTAAAGGCTTGTCCTGGGGAGCCTGGGTGGCTCAGCCAGTTAAGCATCTGACTTTGGCTCGGGTCATGATCTCGTGGTTCAGGAGTTTGGTCCCCATGTTGGACTCTGTGCTGACGGCTTAGAGCCTGGAGCCTGCTTTGGACTCTGTGTCTCCCTCTCTCTGCCCCTTCCCCGCTCATACTCTCTCTCTCTCTCTCTCAAAAGTAAATAAAAAACATTAAAATATTTTTTTTAAAGCCTTGTCCTACTGAATCTTGGTAAAGTGACTTATCACTGCTGACAATGTGTCTTTTGATGACAAATTGGTCATACTGCCAAGAATCATGAAAGACGCTCATTCCCCTCCTCCCCTGCTTGCGCTCTGTCTGTCTCTCTCTCAAAAATAAATAAACATTTTAAAAAGATTAAAAAATAAAGGAACAAGAAATGGTATCATGGAAATGTTGCTTGCATTTCTTATTTATAATAGAAACAGATAACCACCTGGGTGGCTCAGATGGTTAAAGGTCTGACTCTTGATCTCAGCTCAGGTGTTGATCTCAGAGTTGTGAGTTCAGGCCCTGTGTTGGGTTTTGCACTGGGTGTGAAGCCTACTAAAAAGAGAGAAAGAAAAGAAAAGAGAAGAGAAAAGGAAAGAAAGAAAAGAAGCAAAGCCCTGTAGATTTCCCACGGAGGAAAGGAAGGAAGGAAGGAAGGAAATAAGGAAGGAAGAGAAGCCTTGTAGATTTCCCATAGAGGACAGGAAGTCACCACCAGCATGGCCACTATGAAAGAGGAACATGGAGAAATGTTGGCTAAGGATGACTACAAACTGGAACATTAAGTTATATGTACATTGTTACTGCAGTCTAGAGAAGTTGTGTCCTGCGTGACAAGGTAAAAAAAAAAAAAAAAGTAAAAAAACCTCAAGATATATCAGAATGAGATCACTTCTTTTTCATCTTCTCGATTATTGTAATAATGTATGTGCAATACGTCAGTGCTGGAGTGGGGAGAAGCAAAGTGTATTGTAACAACCGGTACCAAAGAGTATGCTCCCCTGTTAGGGTGTGAGCTGCAGCTACTGATACATTGGGGGTCCCACGCCTTGTTCCCCAAACTGCCAAACACTCTCTTGCCCATGCCAGACGCTGCCTGTGTTTGCCTGTGTCTTATCCGTCCTGCCATCGAAACCTTTTCTACAGCAAGTTCTTTCCAAAGATGTGCTTGGGAACTCACCTGCGTAGTCTACAGCTGTGTTGTAAACTTCATGGACTCCTTCAAATAAGTAGAAGGACCCACTGTATTCGGTGGGAGATTGCAGCCGATATTGTTGGTGTCCCTGTGGGTCCTGGCACCCCCTCACTGTGCCCCTGACCCTGTGATTCCAGAAGTAGCCCTGCTCTCGGGGGGCTGCTTGTGGGCACCTAGGAGAGCCAGAAATGCTGTGAAGCTTAGACCAGGGGCTGGTGTGGTGAGCTTGTGAGGGCCCAGACCCTTCCCCAGGTGGAGACGGCTCCTAGGAGAGACTTGGCCCAGAGCCCCCAGGCTGCCTGTGGTAGGACTGCCTGGGTGGCTCCTCCAGTGGCTTCCTCCCTCCTGTCCTATTGCCCGCCTCCCCCCAGCCTCCCACGAGGAGCTACCACGAAGGTCTAACCTCCTTCCCTCCCTCTCTCATCCCAGGCCAGGTACACAGGCCTCATCTTCTTCCATGAAGGCTGGCCACTGTGCATCCATGAGAAGGTCGTGGTGCAGCTGGCATCCCTCCGCGGAGTTAGGCTCAGGCCTGGGGACTTCTATCTACAGGTCACATCAGTGGGGAAGCAGTCAGCCAGACTGGTTTTAAAATGCCTCTCTCAGCTTGGACGGGGCTCAGAAGAAGTTACTGTCCCTGAGGCCATGTACAGCTGCGTCTTCACAGGAGAGTTCCTGGAACAGCTGAACGGGGAGCGGAACGGTGTCCCCTTGCAAAACTGCTTGCTGACCTCAGGCTCCGCCGTCTTCCGCACCCCATGGAGCAGTGTCACAGACCCCATCTTTGTCCCAACATTCAGGACCGCCCTGCCCCACCGCAGCTGCCCCAGGCCTGAGCAGCCACCACCTAGAAGTGCCTCCAAAGCTCTGGCCCCAGCACCAGTCATGGCCAGCACTTGTCCCCATGAGAGTACCCCTCCCAGTGACACCCCCACCCTGCCCCACTGTGGTGGGCAACCCGGCAGTGACCAGCCCATCCACCAGCCTTCCGCAGGAAGGGCTGGGTGGGAAAACCCTAGAAGCACGTTCTGGAGCTCTGACGGAGGCCTTGTAGGGGTTGGGCCCTCAGAGCCAGGCTTGTGGGAAGGACCAGGAGAGAGCCTGGACCCCACAGACAAAAGAGACGGTCCCCAGGCCCTCACTGTCCGTGAGGACATGGGCAGCCCAAGCTCCAGAAGGCAGTCACCCAGGGACCCAGCCTGCACGGAGGCCAGACGTTGGTTTAGGAAGTCCTATATGGAGGCCCTGCGGAACCCCATGCCCCTGGGCTCCAGTTCCGAAGAGTCCCTTGGGGATGAGGCCTGCAGCTCCGAGACCATAGGGGCTGGGGCAGCAGCCAGCCGAACCCAGAAGGAAACCCCCAGCCTCTGGGGAGACCACGGGGAGATCTCAAGTCAGGAAAGCCATCCAGGAGCCGCTAGGAGCACCCTTCCCAGGCGGTCTCGGTCCTGTGACAGGTCCTTCAGGAGCTCCCGAGGTGAGGCCCGGCGGGCCTCCCACCACTCACTCAGCACCAGGCCTGGAGGTCTTCTAGGAGGACAAGCCGAGGGGACCAGAAGTGCAGGCTCCAGCGGCCCCTCCTGCACCACAGGGGAGAGTCCAGGTAACGGCCCCAACCCTGACCCTTCCTGCTCCTCCCTAACCCACCTGCCACATCCCTCCCCCACCCCTTCCCCTCTTCCCTTCTCCCACTCCATGCTGTAACTTTTCTCTGGTCAGTGACACAGGAGAAGCCTGTGTCCACATCCATATCGACTGTTGAAAACAATGTTTGTGTGTGCCCCGTCCCTGTGGCTGCTACAAGGAACACAGACAGTGGGGCTGAGGACATTTATCCTGTCAGTTCTGGGGCCGGAAGTCTGACATCAAGATATTGGCGTGGCTGTGCTCCCTCCAGAGGCTCTAGGGGAGGGTCCTTCCAGCTATAGGGGGCTCCCCCACCCCTCCATCTTCTCCCGATGTCTCTGTGCCTCAAACCGCCTCCTTTCTCTTAAAAAGACACCTATCTTTGGATTCAGGGCCCACCCAGCACTTCAGTTATTCATATCTACAAAGACCTTTTCCAAGTAAGGTGACGTTCACAGGTTCTAGGAGTAGACCCATCCTTTTGGGGTCACTGCTCGCCCTGTCACATTGCATTAATACCCTTTTCCTGTGGGTAAGTTGGGTGCTACGCTCATAGTACAAGCTCCTAAGTTACGCACACCTCAAAGGCCCGCAAATGTGCTGAAGTACAACCCTAAGTACTGGGATCGTCTCCCATAATGCTCTGGAGGGAAGACATTATTTAAAGGAGTGTTTGCAGGGCATCAAGAACAACAAAAAAAATGATGACATATTTCTTAAGTCAGTTATTTCCCGTTTTTCGAACAAAGAAATGTTCTGTGAAGGACAAAAGCAACAACTTTGGAGGAAGTGAAGAAATCAGGGTTAGCCCCGGCATCCCACACAGTGAAGAAACTGTGGCTTCCTCACCTGGGCAACACCTGGCCTGCCCACTTGGCCCAAGGAGGGAGTTGCCCATGCCTCTGGGTGGGCCTGTCACTTCTGAATTGATGGTTTCTGCTCATGCCTGAAATTCTGACAGGATTCCCACAGCATAGAGCACACACAGACTTACTGCGAAAGATGTTATAATAAAACTACTGGCTTAGGGGTAGCCTTTTTAAAGAACATTCCACCTCCTTGCAGTTCAATTAAAATTTCAACAAAGCAAGAACTCCCTGGACATTGTTTCCAGGGCCTAACTTTTCTTGTTGGTATAGGGTAGAAAACGCACAGTCACACACATGCTGGATGACTCAGTGAAAACTCATGTTTGTAGCTCATCTCAGCGAGGATAGCCTCTGTCCTCACGAGTCACTCTAAAGTGTAATTAAGTAAATGTTCCTCCGCACAGAAATTCTGGCTGTGCAAATGCTACTGTGGACATTCAGGCACAGCGTCTCGGACAGAGGGGCACATGGGGCACAGACGCTTGACCACAGTCAGGATAGCTGGAGGTCATGGAGGTGGCGGGTTTAGTTCACACAAATCAGTGTTGCCGAGTGGAAGCATGTTTAGCCTGCTGGCCCCCTGGGTGTCCAGTAGCACATCTGCAAACGTGAGTCTCGTCATCAGAGGCATGATGCTCCCAAGCGGTCATTGCTCCTGGGCCCCAGGGGGCTTTGCCTCCTCAGCTCCAGAGATTATACACTAGTTTGCGCTGAGGGCTGGTGGGGAGAGAAGTCTTGTCTCCCTCGCCTGAAGTTGGGCGTTCACTTCCTGGGAGAGCACTCTTCCCCTCTTCCTCCTCCTGTCTCCTCTTGCTGATGGTGCAGGGAAGCAAGAAGAAAGACCCTGTGGTAAGAGGATGCTGCTTACACCCAGGAAGCACTGGGCTGTGACACCAGAGGTCCAGGCAGAGGAGCCTCAACAATTGGTCACCCAGCAAGCAGCCAGTGGCTCGTTGATCCAGCCGTTCCCCTCCATCCTTGCTGCCTGGACACACATTTGTCCCTGGAATGCACAGTTGGTGGTGTGGTCCTAGGCCTCATGTCTTCATCAACACAGGAAAATGCCTCAGCTAGAACCGCCTGCTAGCATGTAAATTGAACAAGTGACAGAACACTCATTCTTCCACGGTGCAAGCAGTTTCTTCCTCAGTTCCAGCTGCTTCTCTTCTATCTGGTTCTCCTCTGTTCCAGCTACTCCTCCTGTCCTAGCTGCTCCTCCTCTGTTCCAGCTACTCCTCCTGTCCTAGCTGTTCCTCCTCTGTTCCAGCTGCTCCTCCTGTTCTATCTGGTTCTCCTCTTCAACCAGTGGTAACTGAGCAGCTATTTCTTGTGAGGTGAGGTGGGGAGAGCTATTTCTTGATTAGCCACATAAGGGTACTGCTTTTATTCCTGGCCATTTTAATATTGTAGCCCCAGGACCTCAGACCCCTCCTCTCACTCTCCCACAGTCTGCAAGCTGAATTCAAGAAAAGCCCACATGAATGACCTACTCAACTAGGAAGCTGTCTAGTAAGAAAAGTGCCACATGAAGGTGTTATCTGCTTCCCCGTCCATGTGAGAGAGCTTGGGCTCGGTGCAGAATTAAAACATTAAAACACTTGGGCACCCAAAGATTTTACAAGTAGCGATGTATTCTAGAAAATATTTGGACATACATGAAAAAATTCAGTCTCACAGATACTGTAATCAATCAACTGGTAAAGGGACAGGCAAAATGTGGTCCACCACACAATGGGATGAGACCCATGGAAGGGGTGACACAGGCGACATCAGCAAAAGTAGTTGTGCTGAGTGAAAGAAGATAGACACAAGACACCCTGCAGTGTCTCATTCCATTTGTACAAATGGTCAGGACTGTAGACAGGTGGCTGTGAGGAGTGGGAGTAGGGATTCACCATACATGGGCACGAGGGGTCTTTCTGGAGGGATGGAAATGTTCTAAAACCGACCTGTGGTGATGGTTGCACCACTTGGTAAAATTGCTAAAAATCTTTTTTTCTTTTTTAATTTTTTTTTCAACGTTTATTTATTTTTGGGACAGAGAGAGACAGAGCATGAACGGGGGAGGGGCAGAGAGAGAGGGAGACACAGAATCGGAAACAGGCTCCAGTCTCCGAGCCATCAGCCCAGAGCCTGACGCGGGGCTCGAACTCACGGACCGCGAGATCGTGACCTGGCTGAAGTCGGACGCTTAACCGACTGCGCCACCCAGGCGCCCCTAAAAATCTTAATTATATACTTGAAAGGAGTGAGTTTTATTATATGTAAAATATAGCTCAATAAAGTTATTTTATTTTTTTTAATTTTTTTAAGGTTTATTCATTTTTCAGAGACAGAGCGTGAGTGGGGGAGGGGCAGAGAGAGAGGGAGACACAGAATCCAAGGCAAGTTCCAGGCTCTGAGCTGTCAGCACAGAGCCTGACGCAGGGCCTGAACTCACAGACTGCTAGATCATGACCTGAGCTGAATTCGGACGCTTAACTGACTGAACCACCCATTCGCCCCTCAATAAAGTTGTTTTAAATATATATATATATATATATATATATATATATATATATATATATGTCTTAAATATATATATTTGTGTGTGTGTGTTAAATATATAGAGGGAGAGGGAGAGAATGCTGTCGACTTTTCTGGTCCAACTATAATGAGAAAACTCTTCACAGAGTTGTGAGACACTAGCACTGAAAGAAGTCACGGAAGAAGCTGAGGGACAGGAAAGCAAAGCCTGGATTGGTTCAGGGTGCCCCACAGGGTCTTAGGTGCCAACCAGCTCTGGCCAAGACCATCCTTCCCCCACTGGGGCAACACAGACCCTGGAGGATTGCAAGGCTGGGGTGTTGAATCTGTTTGTCTGTGTTATGGCTCATCTCCTGTGAAGTGCGGTGTGGAAACAGGGCTGAGGAGCAAGCCCAAAAGCCATGGCCACTGCCATCTCCTCCAGACTGATGTACGAACATGAGCTCTTCCCTCTAGGGTGATACAGGAGAGCCAGGTCCCCCCTCTCTGGGGTGATGCAGGAGGGGGAGGCACCCCCAATATGATGATGCCTGCCCTCAGGGTGCTGTCACCCTCTGTGGGTATATTTTGATGATACTCTTTGGGAAATCTGTATGAGAAAATAAAGTAGGATGACATTATTCAATATAACAATTTTCTCCCTGGAGTGCCTGTGTGGCTCAGTTGGTTAAGCATCCAGGCCTCAATTTCAGCTCAGGTCATGTTCTTATGGTTTGTGAGTTCAGGCTCCACATTGGACTCTGCACTGACAGTGCAGAACCTGCTTTGGATTCTCTCTCTCTCTCTCTCTCTCTCTCTCTCTCTCTCTCCCCACCTCCTCTGCTACCTCTCTCTCTCTCTCTCTCTCTCTCTCAAAATAGATAAATAAACCTAAAAAAAATTCCCCTGAAGTGTGTTTAGGTACTGAGCACTCTTGATGCAACTAGAATAATCAGTTTTTACATATTTGTTCATGCCCTACTTTTCTAGAATGCACCTGTCCTGTAAGGTATGGCATGTTGACGTTTCCCACCAAAAATGGAACAAGTTCCCATTAGACCCACTACTTTCACACGTGACTCTCTCCTTGTGTTTGTGGCAAGTTGAGCAGCTGCCTTCAAACCAGAGAAACAATTCGTCTTTGGGTGTCTTTCTGTTGTCCAGCCAGTGTTAACACCAACAGCAACGCTTTCCGGGCTCGTGCTCCTGGCTGGATTTCAGATGTGCTTGTTGAGCCGTTGTGCCCAGAGGGAGAAGGACAGCCGCCCAGCACAGGAGACCTGCCCAAGCAGGTACCCAGGAATGTGCTGGAGGTCAGCCAGGAGCTCCTGCAGTCCGGGGTCGTCGTCCTCCCAGGTAAGCATGGCCACCTGACTCTGTTTGGGCAGCTATAACAAAACACCACAGACTGGATGGATACCTTGTAGACAACAGACCTCTATTTCTCTATTCTGGAAGCTGATAGTCCAAGATTCCAGCACAGTTAGATTCTAGTGAGGGCCCCTCTTCCTGGTTCATACTCAACACCTTTTTCACTGTGTCCTCACATCGTGGAAGGGGCAAGGGAGCTCTCTGGGGTCTTTTTTTAAGGCATAAATTCCATTCATGGGACTCCACTCTCAAAATGTAAGCAACTCCAAAAGGCCACACAGGGGTTAGGTTTCACCATAAGGATTTGGGGGAACACAAACATGCAGCCCTTAGCAATGCCCACCTCCCTTTTAGGTGAGCACAACTGCCACCTGCGCAGGTGACCTCCTCTCCTGGCAGATCTCACATCTAAGCCAATACGTCAACAGTGTGCAGGCTCTAGCGTGGTATTTCCCAAGCTTGAGGCCATGCATGTCCCCACTGGAGCTTCCCCCTTTCACGATGCCCTCTGTCTCTGCAGGGACCCGGGATCACCAAGGGAGAGCAGTGGTACAGGTCTGCACAACGAGCCCGCTCTGGTCCAGCAGACACAGCTCCAGCGCCGAGCTGACCCGCCTGTTGCGGTACCTCCACGGCATCCCCAGGTGGGACTGAGGCAGGTTCCCCCCCCTTTCAGACCTTTGGGGTAATGCAGTGCAAGCTTCATGCAGGGGTCTCTGTCTGCAATCTCGAGGGTCCCTCGTGGCATGGGCAGCAAGCTCCCACCTGCCCTTCGGGCTCCTGCCAACTGGCCCCACCTCCCGTCCCCCCACCCCTCTTTTCCAGGTCCTCGGCTGTCCCTCGTGTCCTCCTGCTCACCCTGACCTCTCCCCACTGAATCAAGGCTCTGACACACACTCGAGCCCTGAATTCTGTGTTGCTCTGCAGTGTTCAGTACTTGCTCTAAGCATTATGTTTTACACTCCATGTTTTTTGGGATAAAGACCTGAACTGATATAAACAGAATATTTAGAATAAGTAGGTGAAGAAATCATACCAATGAGTAGTACCTGGTTCCCAGAAGCAGGAAGGACCGACGCATTCTAACTGAGTCTTATGTTCAGCTTGGCAATGCCACATGCCAGGAAGCAAGTACAAGCTCCTCGAGACAGACATGACCTCCCTGGCACAAAATTCTGGGAAACCACACCTCCTGGATCCTGCGTGACAACAACGTGTGGAACAGGTCTGCATAGGTGAAGTTCTCTGGAGCATGGCTTCAGATCTCTTACGGACCAAGGACAGAGACGGGAGAGCGGGAGTCAAGGGTGGCTGAAGCGTGTTCTTTTGTAGTACTTGACCCCATCAGATGCAGGCATGGTTTGGATGGCCCTTAAGGCGCCCAGACCAGGAGTCCCCTAGGTGCTGGGTGGAGGCAGCCTGTGGAGGAGGCGGCATTGCCCAGCCCTCGAGCTTGGTTCTAAGGTCAGATAGCCCGGCTCCAAATCCCAGCTGTGCCCTTACTGGCTAGGGTGGATGGTGCAACTCCATAAGCCTGTTTCCTCCGCATAACCGGGGATGGTACTAGTTGTCTCAAAGGTGCACAGAGGGATTAGAAATCATCTGTGTAAAGTACGTAGAGTCCAGAGCATCATTTTCGTGACCCATCCCACGATGCAGTCTCATTAAGTGCCAGTGACAGAATGCATATCACATGATGTGAGCTCATGTGGGAAACATGTTGCATGAAGCCTCATCACATGTGATCTTTGCTCTTTGTGCTGCCTCAACTTTATATTGAAATTTCTTCTGAAATAGCATAGGTAGAATCAGTGCGGGAACAATTAGGCAGGAAAAGAAAGTGTGCTCCCTGACCCCCCCTTTCCCAGAGCAAGGTTCCCCGTTATCTGAGAGCACTGGTTTTACCGCCCTCGGATGAGCCTGGGACTTCAAACTTAACTTTCAGCACAGATTTCAAAATACAAAAAAATACCCTGAAAAAAAAAATACAGATTCACCCTCACATTAGCTTATACTTAGTGAACCTCAGGTAAACACCAAAACTCTAAGTTACTGGCATTTTGTATTTGCCAAAAGCTTTCTTTTAAGGGAGGGTCAAGAATTGACTTGGGGCCACACTGGAAAGCAATCCTGATTGACAAGGACGAAAGCCTCCTGTACTTTTTGGGGTGTGTACCATTCTGTATGCTCAGCCTGGTTTACCTGTAAGGCCGAGTGCTGTTCTCTCCCTTCTGTAATGAAACACCAACAATAGGGGCTAGGGTACCAGTAGGGATTGGCAGGACCAAGACTTGACCTTGGTTCTGCAGCCCTGTGACTTTTCCACAGAAAATTCAGATGACCCCACTCCCCTCCCAGAGCAGATATGTTCACCAGCTCGTGAAGCTCTGGGGGAAAGGCTATGTCGAGGAAAACCTAAATTATCTAAAGCACTTAGGGTAATTCAGGCTGGAGCCTCATGGCTTGGCTGATTATTTCTCCACAAGCATTGTAACTTGGTTAGCACCTGATTGCCTATTGCACCTTGAGGAGCTGAAATCCACCTTGTGGGATATGACACGAGCCTTCGGCGGTCAGAATGAAGTACCCGAGGTGTCAGCACTCATTACTAGGAAGAGTGCCCAGCAGTGTGTGGTCAACTGCTACTGCAGCTGAGTTATAGGGTGAGCGTGCCTTGTGGATACACTTCCATCAAACTCTTAGATACACAGAATCTTAAAATTAGAGTGGATCGCGGCGCCTGGGTGGCGCAGTCGGTTAAGCGTCCGACTTCAGCCAGGTCACGATCTCGCGGTCCGGGAGTTCGAGCCCCGCGTCAGGCCCTGGGCTGATGGCTCAGAGCCTGGAGCCTGTTTCCGATTCTGTGTCTCCCTCTCTCTCTGCCCCTCCCCCGTTCATGCTCTGTCTCTCTCTGTCCCAAAAATAAATAAACGTTGAAAAAAAAATTAAAAAAAAAATTAGAGTGGGTCTTGGCTATCATCCAGCTAACGTCCTGTGCAATGGAGGAATCCATCCATCCGTCCATCCATCTACCAGGAATACAAAAGAGAACAGGATATGGGTCTTACCCTCTAGGAGACACTCATGTGAACGAACCCAAACTGTCGTGTCTCCCGACATAAGACAAGCCCACAGTGCTGGGAGGGAGCTGCAGCCTCAGCCGGGGGTGGGGACTTCCCGACATGTCTGTGTTCTTGAGCATGGGGAGTGTCTGCAGACAAGAAGGGAAGGACATTCTGAGCAGAAGGAAGAACATACACAAAGCCCCAGAGCAGCTGGTCACTTTCTGAGCAGGAGGCAGGAGTGGGGACTGAAGACTCCATGTGGGCAGCCTGTGCCCCTGGCATGAAGGCCACACTTACCCAGCGTGCTGCAGATGGAGAGGCCAGGGTGGCGCAGGAACGCAGTCCGCGGAAGTGCAGACCCAGGGTGTCTAGGGCAGGTCCTCACATTGCCAGGGGCCCCAGGGGAGCCAGGCTGCCTGTGCACGAGCGAGCGTGAGGCAGGGGGCGGAGCAGTGAAGCCAGCCAGCTCCGTCTACCACAGGAGGCAGGCAGAGAGAGAAGCAAGTTTTGTGTGGGGGTTCACGCTGGGTGGTCTGGGGGCATTCCCCCCCTTCTAATCCCGAACTGGTGTTTACACGGGAACGAGTCAGTGGGTCCCTCCCAGCCAGTGGAGGACCCAGCAGTCCTCGAACCCAGGACGCAGCCCCCAGGGAAGGGCTGGCTTGTCCCCTCAGCGGCCTCCCCTTCAGCAAAGCTGCCAAGTGGATGAGATGGGTGGAGGAGAGCGTGTGGTCTGGAGCCTGCAGGGGTAAGTTCCCACGCTGAGCAAGCCTGTGTGGTGGCGGCGAGACCTGCCTCTGAGGCCAGAAGCAGACTTTGAGACGCAGACGCAGGCACCACGGGAGACTTCAGGGATGAAGAGAGAGCGGGGTGGGGGTGTCAGAAGAGGGAGGCCACTGGGGACCAGGAGGGACACCGGAAGTGGAAGTGGGCGTCCTGCCCGGCTCCTGACAGCACTGCCGGGACCGCTCCCAGAGACGTAGACTCCAGTGCTCCAGCCACCAGGAGGCAACGTGGTTTCTGCAGCAGAGGAGGCCTGGGCGCTAAGCTGGCAGGCTGAGGGGGGCGCTGAGATGGGGGTGTTCTCCCAGCTTGTCTTTCCTGAATCCGGCTTTGATGCCGGAACACCACTCTCTACTCTGGCCTCAGTACACTCGCTTCCCCGAGAAGCACCCCCTTCAGAAGTATTCTTTAGCAGCCACGCCGAAATTGAACACACCCTGTGGGGCACACTCGCCCTTTTGGCCAGGACATGGCTTTGCTGTGATGTGCAGTTCGACCAGCTTTGTGTGAGCGGGCCGGAGTGAGCATGCTGTCTCAGACCAGCACCCACACGTACGGCTGAGGTAGAATATTAGTGATCCTGGAAGGTGGGGCTGGAGAAGCTTGCCAAGGAACAGAAACTTTGGGAATAGATACATCGCCTCGCCCTAGCCTATTGTTTTGTCCTATTTAGATCTAAAGTTTAGGGGCGCCTGGGTGGCTCAGTCAGTTAAGCATCCAACTCTTGATTTCCGCTCAGGTCATGATCTCATGGCTTGTGAGATCAAGCCCCGTGTCGGGCTCTGTGCTGACAGCATGGAGCCTGCTTGGGATTCTCTCTCTCCCTCTCTCTCTGCCCACCCCCCCTCAAAATAAATAAATAAACTTTAAAAAAATAACTAAAGCTTACCATCATCACAGTGGGGAAAGAGCATTTTTTTAAACTTAAAAAAAATTTTATGTTTATTTTTGAGAGAGACAGAGCACAAGTGGGGGAGGGGCAGAGAGAGAGAGAGAGACAAGAATCCAAAGCAGGCCCCAGGCTCTGAGCTGTCAGCACAGAGCCCGACATGGGGCTCGAACCCACAAACCAGGAGATCATGACCTGAGTTGCAGTCAACACTTAACCAACTGAGCCACCCAGGTGTCCCCTTTTTTGTTTTTGTTTTGTTTTAGACAAAAAGTGTACGAGCAGGGTGAGAAGGGAGGCAGAGGGGATCTTAAGCTCCATGCTCAGCATTGAGCCCGATGTGGGGCCCAATCGCACAACCTTGGGATAATGACCTAACCAAAGTCAATAGTCAGGCACTCAACCAACTGAGCCTCCCAGGCACCCCAGAGCTTTTAAGTGGGGTTGTGAAAAGCACCTGGCAGTATTTTCAGCTTTAGAGGATGTTCTGCTGTCCCACTTTAGCTCTGAAAATGTGATGAGCCAAATGACTGGTCTTGAGAACAGCCTGGTCCTTGTTTACGCCATCAGAGTGAATTCCATGTCGTATTAAAGCCTGAACAAACAATCAAAGCTCTGGGGGAGGGTGGTGGGGAGAGAAAGCAACCCCAGGAGATGCAAACGTGCGGCCAGCTCCTCTCCAGCTCCTTGCCTGGAGAGGCTATCGGACAGGACTGACCCACCACAATGGGCTCCACTGCCCTTTCTCCACCCAGCAAGCATCTTGATTCCTCAGAAAGTATAGACATGTGTCAAGAATCTCGAACTTGTAGAGCCAGGGGCATCTAGGCAAGGATGTATCTTCCTGAGAGATGAAGAAGCTCATTTTGGAAGAGATTTCACCTGCAATGGTTAACACAGTCTTTCTCTCTCCAGGAAGGAGGTGCGGGAGCTGGGGCTGGTCATTCTGGTGGACGCTCGCAAGGGTCCGGCCACGCCTGCTCTCTCCCGGGCCCTGGCAGGACTTCAGGTGAGTCAGGGCAACTCCTGTCCTTGGGGGGCTTAGCATCTCAAGGCTGTGTGGGCCACAAGGGGTGCCTTCATGACCCAGGAGCAGCTGAGTATGAATCTCAGGATGAGGTGAGCGTCCTGAGTGTAGACACCGAAAGCAGCCAAGAGCCCACTCCTATATCCATCAACAGTGTGCTCCCTCGAGGTCGGGCAGTTACCAGGTGGGAGTTTCCTGCCCACCTCCTAGGGTTACCACTGCAGACCTTAAAAGAGGACCAGCCAGGACCGGCCCATGCAGGCATGACCCCTTCCCTCCACAGCAGCTCCTATCCGGCGTCATGTGCAAAGCACTGTGCTGGGGTCTGGGGTCCCACCTTCTCCCTCAGTTAAGAGCTGTTCTCTCTGTTGGGTCTCTGCTAACGCTGCCAGACTCGGGTCACCGCTCTATCCAGATTCCTGAGTCTGGGGACGTCAAATGGAAGTTCTTCCCGGGAAAGACTCCATGGTAGAGGATGGGGCACATCTGGAAGTGCACGGGGTCAGCTAGAGAGCAGTGTGTGGGGAAAGGAGAGAAGAGCCCCGGGCAGGCAGGCCGACTATGCGTGGAGCAGGGGCTGGGGGAGGCCAGGCCTAGGTGGGAGCGCGACAGCGGGGAAGGTTAGCAGCAGAGGACGTGCCTGGTCAGGGTGCTGGCGGTGGTGCAACCCCTGTCGCATGCACGAGTGAAGTAGCAAATTCCCGAGGAAGAAACAGCCGACCCAGAGGTGCAGGTCAGGGCAAGAGCTGGCTCTCAGAACAGAGCTCACTGCATTTCAGAGGGAGAAGCGGGCTCTCAGCAGAAGGGTGCACAGTGCCTACCTTCAGAGCCCAAGTCAGCAGCTCTAATGCGGAGTGACAGGTTTGACGTGCTAAAATTCAGTTTCCACGAAGCACTCTGGAAGCACATAATCCCTGTTGCTCATTTCCCCTGCTTTCAACCGACTGTTCGGCTCAAAAATCAGAATCCAGGGTATAATCCAATTTGATGCTCATATTCTGCTCAAGGCTTTGAAATCCCTTTGAGGTTCTGTTTTGTTTTTTTTTTAACCACGTGCAATTTTGTATACCAACAAAGACTGAGAAGTTGCTGGAAGTCTTCTGGGAAGTTAGGGGAATGTCCGCTTTTCGAACATTTTGAGGGAAGGTCTGCCGAAAGGACGAACAGCCGTGTTGGTGACTACAGGGTTTCCCAGGCGTCCTGTGATTTTGCAGAAAGAAGGTGTTAATCTGGAGGCCTGGGCGTGGCAACCAGAGTGGACAGTAGGGTGTGCTTTGTGTGTGTCTGAGACGCACCCTCCTCAGGAGCGAATGCCTCACACCAGTTAATCACCTCAGCACCCTATACGTTGCAACTTGTGAAAGCAGGGGAGAAAAACAACTTTCCTTTGGTTTTGCCTTCCAAACCGAGCTAAAATGTCACTGTGGCTGACCTGAGTTTGAAGCTGCAACCGGAAGTTGTGACCGGATTCCTAGAAAGCGTCTGTCTGCTTCCTGTGCCGGTGGGAACAGCTCACCGTCCTGATGAGGGGGTGTGGGGGCTGCCCAGTCGGCCAGCGGAGTCCAGCCGGAGCGCGAGGGAGCGTCTCTCGGCCTCCGCCTGCCGGCCGCCCGCGCTGTCTCCTCAGAGTGTCCTCCACCCTCAGCCCCAGGGGTGGCCGCGGGGAAGGGGTCCTGCTTCTCATATGCCGGGTCCCCGGGCTCCTCCTCCTCGGACCTTTTCCAGCCCCGCTCATCCGGGTCACTTTTGTCCTTACTGCCTGGAGGCGGCTTTTGATGAGGAGGGCTTGAAACTTGTTTTCGGGGGAAGCCTGGAATCCAGCAGCAACTTGCCGCCAGGCCCAGGACAGCACCCTCCCAGGCCAGCTGGTGGTGATGGAGCCTCTGGCTCTTCGCCGGCTGGGGGGGTGGAGGGGGGAGGGGGGCACGTGCGGGGCGAGTCTGAACCCTGTGGCCAGAGCCCTATGAGGCCGGCGGGGGCTGTGCTGGGGCACCTTTCACAGCAAGGGACTCAGGGAACTCTGATAGTGCCTTGTCATTCCCGGACCGGTATCGAGAGACGAGGTACAGATTCCAGGGCAGGATCGTGGGCACACACCCGGGCAGGTGCACAGGGAGGCCCTGTGCCCAGGGTGGGGCTGGTACGGAGGGATCAGTATCACCACCTCCACTCCCGCAGGATGTCCCTGTGCTGCGCCCAGCATGGCACTGACTTTGTGAGAGGTTACTCGAGTCCTAGGAAGAACGCTGCACACGCAGCCGCCTCGCCGTGCTGTGTCATATGCATGATGCGTGTGGGACCTGGAGCACAGCGGGGCTGCGTGACCGGGAAGATGCTGACGCAAGTCTGCAGCGTCTGCGGGCGTTTCCTGAAGTCGGGACTATGGCGGTTCCGCTGCTTTGGCACCCGATAAAAACCTGCAACTTAAGTGTCCGGTCTCAAACAGAGATGGCTGAGCCCTCCCTGCCGATGCACAGGCTTAGCGTCCGCTTGTTCTGCTGTGCGCGAGACCCAGGCAGGGCCCACGTGTAGGTCTAGAGCCCTTCAGCTGTCGGCCAGAACCGCTTACCTTTTATCTTTGTAAACACACCCCTTCCCGACGTTTCTGTTTGTTCAGACTTCCCTTAAGTCCTGTGCCACTTGGGTCCCACAGCGGGACAATGAGCCCCAAGTAAGATGGCCCCCTCCACCCACAGTTCTCCCAAAGCAGAACCTGGAGAAACTTCTGCTGCATCTGTAACTTTTTATCAGAAGCAAATCTTGTAAGGAACTTCAGGAAGTCAACTTCTCTTCCGTCGTCTGGATGCTGGCATTTGGACTGCCCTGAGGCCTGGAGGCTTCCGGTTGTGGCAGGTGTCGGCCTCCCAGCCCCCTGGCTTTGGCTCAACAACAGCAGGGTTTGTTCTCCGAGTGAGAGGCATGAACATAAGCTCGAGTTTGAGGGTTATGCTTCCATTTTCAATTTCATTTCTGAGTTATATACAGAAGTAGTTAAATTTTCTCACAGAAACTACCTCAAGAAACTATACTTCAGCTTTTTTTTAATTATTAAAGTTCAAATACCATCAGAAGCTTTCCATTTCCAAAAGTAACTAATGATTTCTTCTTTTCTTGGTAGAAGAAAATGCTAACAATTGCTGATTCCTACCCCATCCACAGCACAACTTCTGCAAACTGATACCGACAATTGTCCTAAGGCACTAATTGTGTTCTCACTTCTTGGCAATAGCGACAAATCCTAATAGTAAAAATTCACTCAAGGAGTTATATATGAGAAATATAAAACACTTTGCAAAACTGTTTGTAGTTTTAATTCCTTATAACTGAAAATTGTAGCTAAACTGCGTGAGAGAAATAGAATATGACCATGAAATAAAAAAGCAAGAATATTTTTCTATGGGTTTTTCTATGGCTTATTCACTCAACAAATATTTATGGAATGTCATCCACAAGAAGTCACATAAAAATGTAAATATATAAGATGAATTTGATACAAATAAAAAATATCAGTAATGTCTGAGGCCTATCCAGTCAAAATAGCAGATCAAAATCGGAGATTACAAAAAGTGTAAACTCTGTTTATCACTATGAGAAACTATTAAAAAGTAAAGCTTTGGGGAATATGAGTGAAGGAGCACTATGTACATAAAAGAATTTCATTGCTGAACAATCTGGCCTCAATACAATCTAGCAAACAGGAACGGAAAAGGTTTGTTTAAAGTCATAAACACATCAAAAAAAAAAAAAAACAAGTAAGGTTGGAACAATTGGACATCTCTATGCAAAAGAAGCAAAAATCCTCAACACATACCTCATACAATATAAAAAATTACACGTGGCTCATAGATCTTCATGTACAATCTAAGACTACAAAAGCATCAGAAGGAAACAGGAGAAAATCTTCGTGTCCTTGGTCAGGTAAAGATTTCTTAACTACGACAACACCATGATCCTAAAAGAAAAACAGGGTAAGTTGGACTTCATCAAAATGGAAAACTTTTCCTCAAAAGTCACCATTACTAAAATGAAAATGCAAGCCGCGAGGCAGGAGAAAATGCAAAACAGATCTGATAAAGTTCTGATCTGTATATATCTGGAATATACAAAATCTCCAAACCCAGTAATAAGACAAACAACCCAATGAAATAAGGGCAAAGATTTGAACACACTTCACCAAAGAAGACATATGAATGGGAAATAAGCACATACAAATGTGTTCAATATCAGCAGTCATTGGAGAAACGCAACTTAAAACCAGAATGAGGTAACACACACACACACACACCAAAACTTGGCAATAGCAAGGGCTTGGCATTGCTCATGGAAATGCAAAATGGCACAGGCACTCTGGTTTCTTCAGAAGTTAGACATGCATTTATCATATGACCCAACAATCCTACTGCTAGATATTTACCAAGAGGAATGAAAACTCACAGTCACATGGAGTTTATAGTAGCTTTATTTATGATTGCCACAAACTGGAAATAACCCACATGTCCTCCAGCTGGTGAATGGGTGAATGCATGCTATGGAATACTACTACGCGGTAGAGAGAAATGAACTACTGACATCTACAGCATGGATGCATCTCAGATGCATTGTGGTAAGTGAAAGAAGTCAATACTATATGAATCTACGTATTTGATATCCTAAAAAGACAAACTTATTGAAATAGAAAACAGATCAGTAGCTGCCAGAGGTTGGTGGGCTCAACAAAGGAGATAAGGTAATTTGGGGGACGCTAAACTGTTGTGTATCTTGACTGTGGTGGTAGTTACGTGACTATAAGTTATATCGAAATTCAGAGAACTCTACGTTAAAAGGGTGAATTTTATTATATGTGAATTATAACCAATAAACTTGATTACATTAAAAATTCATAAGAGCAAGTAACTTACATTTAAGGCACAATTACATATTATGCATTCTAGGTACCAAGGAAGAAATAGTACTCACCTAACCTAGACAACTCTATAAACTCAATGAAGTAAAAAATTACAAAGCTAATCAGTATTTCTTTCTTATTTCAGAACACAGCTCCTCCCATAATTCATAGTATTGTGTTCTTGATGAATAAAGAATCAGCATTTAGGCCTGACAAGGATGGAATAATTCAGGTAATAGTTTCAGACCCTCAGCATTAGATATGACTCTGAGTGATGCATACAAGTAAATATTACAGTACCTACATGAGATAAAACAAATGGGAAGCTTCATGTAAGTTGTGACTGCATCCATATAAGAGCCTGAAAACCCATCTGTGATTCCCTAATTATTTGCAGGAGCCGTACAGAGCAAAATATCAGAAAACTTGTGAAAATCTAATTTTTTCTTATCCACCTCATTTGTTTTCCCTCTTCTTTCTTCTTGCTTCTTTCTCTTTTATCTAAAAACTCTTTATTATGCCTTGAAGGGTTTTTTGCTAGGTATGGGATTCTGGCCTGACAGTAGTTTTTTGTTTGTTTTTCCAGCACTTTACAGGTGTCGTTCTGTTGTCTTCCGGCCTCCATAGTTTCTGATGAAAAGTTTGTTGGAATTCAAATAATTGTTCATCTATAGAGTATGTGTCATTTTCCTTTGGTTACTTCCAAGATTTTCTCTTTCTTTTCAGAAAATTGACTATAATGTGATTAGGCATGGTTTTCTTCATATTTATCCTGTTAGGTTGGGTAAACTTGAATTTTTAAATTTATGTCTATCACCAAATGTAGGAAGTTTTCATTCGTTATTTCTTGAAATGTTTTTTCTGCCTCATTCTCTCCTCTTGCTCTAGGATTTCATTTACACATACTGATACTGCCCCATAGGTTTTTGAGAATCTTTTTTTCCCCCAATTTTTTTCTCTCTCTTCTTCAGATCAGATTGTTTCTGTTGATCTGTCTTCAAGGTCACTAACTCCATACTCTATTCACCTCCATTCAGCTGTTAAGCCCATCCAATGAATTTTTAGTTCAGATATTGTATTTTTCATCTATAAAATTTCTGGTAGGTTTTAAAATACATTTTCTCTGTCTCTGCTAAGATTTCCTATCCTCTCATTAATTGCAAGCATTTTTCCTTTATACTATTGAGCATAGTCATAATTGCTACTTTAAAGTCCTTCTTTAATAATTCTAACATCCAGGTCTTTTCTGAGTTGACCTCTGTTGATTGTCATTGCCCTTGAGAACAAGTCACATTTTTTCTGCTTCTTCATACGTCCAGTAATTTTGTGTTGTATTCTGGACATGTGACTATTCTATTGAGTATTGTTCACTATACTGACTCTGGATTCTATTACAAACCTTTAGGATGCTGTTAACTTGGTTGCACTTGAACTGAAAACTGCCCCCTGTGTAGGTCCAGCTCATTTCTTTTTGCCTTCAGCTGCCCAGAGTCTTTCCCATGCATACTTGGTTCAGGGTCAGCCAGAGTCCTGGGTAGGGTTTACATATGACTGGAGCTCCCTTTCCCTGGCTTTCCACCTTGTGGGACTCAATGTCCACATTCCTCCCTAGCTCTATTTTCTGGATCTTCAGGCCAGAAAGATGCCTGTTTTTTATCAGAGCCTTAGTCAATCCAGTCTCAATGTGTTGGCATCCCACCTTCAGGCCAGAGCCATGCAAACAGGGAGCTCGCCCCACACTGATCCCTTCATCCACGTTTCAGTTGCCTTGCTCACTAAGTCTGGCTTTGTTCACCCTCCAGAGCTTTCCAGTGGTTCTTATACTTTGTCTGGAGTCATCTGGGAAGGGCCAACTCTGCCCTCTCAGAGTGACGCATCTCTGATTCCTCACCATCCCTTCCTCCTCTTGCCCATTCCCATCTCCCCTGTTATCTTGCCCTCTCTTTCTTTTTGATTTTTCCATTTTTTGGTCTCAGTTGGAAGCTTTCTATCACTCTCTTTTCTGCCGTTTCCTTTCATTCTCCACACCTTCATTCCTATGCCCAACCACATGCAGCCCATTAATGCCACCAGCAAGGTAGAGTCACTGGATCCTAAACCTGCCTCTCAGCCCTCTTGGTGGTAGTTCTTCCAGGAGTGAGCCATCGCAGTGGTCCTTCCGATGGATGCCTCTGTGGCCATAACCAATAAACACTTCTCCTTGGCAGTGTGAGGTGGTGGGCTCCCTGAAGGCCTTGCACAAACTTGTTGACAGCTCCCAGCTGACCGCAGACCTCGATGGCTCTTTCCCCTACAGCCACAGTGACTGGATCTGCTTCCGTAGGGTAAGGTGCAACTTACAGCCACTGTACCTGCTAGTGTCCTAGGACTTCTCCTCATGCAGATATTTTTACTCACACCTGAAGCAGGTGTCCCCACCCTGAGTGTCACGCCTGTCACAGCTGCCATTCACAGGCTGTTGGACAGCCACACTGTGGCAGGCTTGGGAGTGCCACTGAAGTCCAACCCTGGGTGGGGAGGGTGCTGCACCCCGGTGCATCTGTGGGCACTAACTGTATTATCGTCTCTTACCTCTACCGCCACGGTAGAAGCTGGAGCCCTTTACCACAAACTGTGAGGATGCCATTGTTTTCCTGCAAAATTCAGTCCGATCCCTAAACACCCACAGGACTCTAAGCACAGCACAGGTAGGTTCTCATGTATTTTGCTTTGTTTTATTTTATTTTATTTTATTTTATTTTATTATTTTATTTTATTTCACAGGTAGGCAGGTGGGAACATAGAGGCTTAGCCAAACCCACCATTCTTAGCAGAGATTTTCAAACCCTTTTTGATTTGTAAATCCCTTTCACTTAGCAAAAGATTTCCAAAAAACCCACTTCCTCCCCATTGTGACCAAAAAAATCCCACCATGCCCAGAAGAGAAACAACACCACTATATTTGTTGGTGTGCCGCCGAGACCTGAGTGATTGCTACTGGGACACAGAAGTGGACTGTCCAGAAGGACCTCAACAGCCCAGACACCTGGGGCTGAGATGCCTTGGGGTTTCCAGGGTGTGTGGGTGAGGTCTGTGCATCGCTGTCCAAATGGCCAGGCTCTCCTGCTGCCAAGTTTCCAGCTTCCCTCCTTTCTCCTGCCCCAAGTTTCACCCATCCTTGGGTGAGAGCATCTGGGACTCCGCTGCCTTCCTGCTGGGGCTGGTGTCAAGTGTGGGCACGGCCAGCCCACCCTGCTTTCAGCTTGACTGATAAACAGGGGAGTGCGGGTCACACTCCAACGCTCCTCATGGAGGAGGCGGTTCTATGTATGCTTCTCCCACCCCCGTGCAGGAGGTCACAGACCTAATCAGCCAGCACAAGGAGACAATGAAATGTGTGCTGGAAGACGCACTGCTGGTCGCCCTCCGCTTGGAGGGTGGCACTGTGCTGGCGCGGCTGAGGAGGGAGCAGCACGGTGCCGGCCAAGACTGCCGGTGAGTGTCATGCTGGGGCAGCGCATCCCAGGGGTGACGCCTATCTCTGCCACACGCAGCGTCTCCCAGCTGTTCAAACTTCCTTCCTTTTGGCAGGCACTCTTTGGACGGGAGCCTGTCTACACTTGTATCCTCTAAGGAAAAAGTAGCAGGTTCCTTGGAATGCTCAAGTGGAGGGCAAAACTCATCATAATGGGATTCAGAGATTCAGCAGTCAGAAGTCCTGACCGAATGCTTCTCTGACTCCGTCCTGGGGTGCCACTCGCTCACTTTTCCCTACCCCTACCACCTCGGAGGCACCTGCACTCGTGGCTCCTGGGCTCGTTCCTGTTCCTGCTGTGGCTGTGGACCTCCTTGGGGCATTCTGTTTGTGTCAGATGTGAGGGATGCAAAGAGGGCGGTGTGACTCTTTAACTTGGGGTATGTTTAGCATAGTAACAAGTTTCAAAACTGAAAATTCTGGATCCATTTTTCTTTTTTTTTTAAAGATTTCTTTTTTTTAATGTTTATTTATTTTTGAGAGACAGAGAGAGACAGAACACAAGTGGAGGAGGGGCAGGGAGCGAGGAGGACACAGATTCTGAAGCAGGCTCCAGGCTCTGAGCTGTCAGCACAGCTGTAGGTTGTCACCAACAGCACGTTCGCTGGGTGATTGCCTGTGAACAACTAGTGGTCGCGGGTTGCTCTTTGACACTCTCTCTTCCAGGGATGCCATCGAGGTTGCCTCCAGGCTGTACGATCAAGTAGACGAAGAGGTCCACAAGGTGGTCCTGGCCTCCAACAGGTGTCTGCAGGAGCTGGAGAGGCTACGGGAAGCGAGGGTGCTGCAGGAGGGACAAGGGCAGGTAAGTGCTTTCAGTCAGAGGAACCAAGAGAGAAAAACATTTTGAAACCCTGCACCTGAAATAACCGATGTTAACGTGCAGTGTGTTATAATCCAGACTTTTCTCCGTGTACATATGCATGTAAAAGCTTTTCGGAAGCCTGCACACAGTCTTGCTTAAATCCTTATGCTTTTATCAACCAACCGCTCTTTCCATGTAAGTGAATGTGACACAGGAGCCCACGCACAGCCAGCGGTCAGTGTGAGGCAAGGCCAAGAATGGCTGGAGGCCCATGTGTCCCTTTGGGGCAGTTAGGGTTGGGGGCATGGCCACTGGCAGGGCATCCCCAGGCTGAACCCCCAGCAAGCCCAGTGGCATGTGGAGGCCTCCCGTGGCTCCGGCTCTCCTCTTATACACATCAGTGACTGCATTTTCACACTTCGTGATCATTTGCTGTGGACAGGTTCCTAGGCTTGAGACGGCTGGGTCAGGGCCCACAGTGTGTGAGGTTTGTACACATTTGCCAAACGGTCCTGCAAACAGCCTGCCCAATTTAGATTCTCAGCAGCAGCCTGGAGCACCCCTTCCTCACTGAAGTGAAAAGAAGTGCCTCCTCCTTGTTTGCGTTTGGGTTTTTTATGCTAGAGGTGAACTCTTTCTTCATCTGTTTATTGTTATTTTAACTTATTCTCTAACAAATGGCTTTTCCCTGCACTGGCCAATTCCTGCAGGTCAGAAGTTTTACTACTAGGCATATTACTCACACTGAGCCTCCAATTATGTGGCAGATGTGTCCCCCAGCTTGTCATTGTCCCTCAACTTTGCTTGTGATTGAAATGGCTTTTGCTACCTTAAGGTCACAGAATGACTAACATAGTCCATCATAAGACTTTCATGGTTTGAATTTTCCCAATTACATCTTCCATCCAACCAGAATATTTTTCATGAGGTTGGAGGTGGGATCCCGTCCCTGAGGGGCCTCCGCTCCGTTGATCACTTCCCACTCTTCTGCCCAGGGGCTCTCATACTGCTTGTGTTTGTAAAAACCCAGATTGGACATTTTTCTATATGACTCTGTCCACAAAGAGTGTGTGCTGATCTCTCTTCTCTGCATGTGCATCAGTGTCACTAAATATGGTTATGTGGCCTTGGATCCAGCCCATCACCACGATGGTGAAAACCTCTTCTTGGCCCCCTAACAACCAGGTGTCCTTGGCATTGCTATCTAATGAGAACATGCATGAAAATAAAGTCTTAACCCCCAACGTATTCACTGTTCATGAGTGATCTTGCCACGGGATGCTGTGTGGTGCAGGCAGACCCACCGTCAGCCCCTCCGGCTCCCACAGGCAGCCCCTCAGGGTCCTACTGCCTCCAGCCTGAAGAGGATTCTAGGGTATGGTTAGCATAGTAACAAGTTTCAAAACCGAAAGTTCTGGATTCATTTTTCTTTCTTTCTTTTTTTTAAAGAAGTTTTTTTTGGTTTTTTTTGCATAGTAACAAGTTTAAAAATGGAAAGTTCTGGATCCTTTTAATCTTTCTTTCTCTTTTAAAAAAGATTTCTGTTTTTTGCATAGTAACAAGTTTAAAAACAGAACGTTCTGGATCGTTTTTTCTTTTTTTTTAAAGAAGATTTCTTTTTTTTGCATAGTAACAAGTTTAAAAACGGAAAGTTCTGGATCCTTTTTTCTTTCTTTTTAAAGAAGATTTCTTTTTTTTGCATAGTAACAAGTTTAAAAATGGAAAGTTCTGGATCTTTTTTTCTTTCTTTTTTTTAAAAGAACATTTCCTTTTTCTTTTTTTAGTGTTTATTTTTGAGAGAGAAAGAGAGACAGAGTATGAGCAGGGGAGGGGCAGAGAGAGAGGGAGGGAAACATAGAATCGGAAGCAGGCTCCAGGCTCTGAGCTGTCAGCACAGACCATGAGATCATGACCTGCGCCTGAGACGGCGCTTAACTGACTGAGCCACCCAGGCACCCCTGGATCTATTTTTCAGTGGATCTTAATTTCCATTTATAAACCATGAAAAAGTTACAAATCTGAGCCATGGAGACTTGTGGTCAACCCTCTTCAACCAGAGCATGTCGATTCCCATCCACAGACTGAAGGGAGCGTGTGTGTAAAAGCAGGGGTCACAGATCTTGTGGCGTGGCCTCCGTTGCTATGCAGCTGCTTCTGATTTATTCAAGGTGCACCACTTGTGTGCATCAGGATGGGGTGTGCGGGCTGTCGGAACCAGGTGAGCCAGTGCCTGAGTGGCATCTGCTGCTTCCGGTGTCCCCACGATCACAGAGCTGGACTCCTTCACATGATTAAAAATAAAGCCTTGTTTTTCCTACGTAGATCAAATTGTGGTTTGAAAAAGGAGAGAAATACCAGGCCTCGTGGAGCTGCTCTGTCTTGAGAACACGCAGCAGCAGTGGGGGTACTAGACCTTCCACAACAGGCTGATGGCATGCACACAACAGAGGACACACACGCAAAAGCAGAGTAAGCACCAGGCTCATGCTGGTAGTTTGCTCCTTGGACGACTGCAGTATTGTCAGAAATATTGCAGCTGGTAGAGAACAGCTCCCAAGGCACAGGGAAAGCGACCCTGGACTTGAGAAGGTGGCTGCGCACCGTGTCCAGCTGGGCTGAGCAGAGGGAGGGGGAGCTGGCCGGGGGGCCCACCTCTCTGACTTCTATGAGGCCGTGAGAAGCCCAGCGGAATCACCTCCAGGGAATCTGCATGTGCTGTGGACATTTAGTGAGCACCGTCCCCTGCAGGCCTGAGTGGGTCAAGCTCTGAGACAGCTGGCCAGCATGCCCCGGAACTGCACCCCAGGCTCTCAACCACCACGTGAGGAGTTTATTTACTGTACCAGGCAGAGAGGCAGAACGAACATGTGAACTTTTCTCCACTTACCGGCTCAGCTATAAAAGTCAGAGACCCCCAAACAGTCGCTGCAACACAGCCCATGGCTGAAAATTCACCAGCACCCCAGAATTGCCTGGCTGTTAGGGCTGCCGGGGCCAGAGCCCTCAGGAGCACAGCTCCTTGAGTGGGATCCAAGTGGTCAGGGAAGGCCAGGGCAGGGGTAGGAACTCTGTCCCTCCCACTGCCACGGCCTCTCACACCCGGCAGAAGTGTGGAATCGCTGATTTCATGGTCTGTCCAGCCCTGGCATCCCGGGGCCCTGGGACAACCCCACCTGCTGCTCTTGGGGACTGTGGAGGATTCAGACCCCTTTGAGCTCATGCACAAAATCATCTTGCCTACTCTTGGGCCGAGTCTGGCTAGCAGCTGCCTCTGTGGGCAGAGCGGTCTTCCTCTTGTTCTGACCATCTGGCTCTCCCCGGTGCTTGATATGGAGAACCTGGAGAGCAGAAGGAGCCTGACCTGGGTTCACTTGAGCTGCTCATCAGCTACATGAGTTTGGGTGGGGCCGACAGTGCTCCACTGCCCTGACCAGCACCCTCTTTGCTGTGTAGGTGGATGGGTGGATGCTGCAGTGTCTGGAACACCTGGGTCCCGAGCCGGTCACTGAGTATCCGAAGAGCTGTCACCAGGAGGCCACAGAGCTGACTGCGTGGAGTTTCCCCGGGGCGAGCACGGTGGAGGCAGGCCTGGGCAGCTGGCGGGCACTGCCGCAATGGCACAGCTTGTGGCTGCAGAGCCAGCAGACTCGACTCTGCTTCCAAGGGGCCCTTTCTGGGGCTCCCCCCGACCCTGGGGCCCCACCTCTGAGCCCGAGCCCCCTGCAGTACGAGCTTCCCCAGGGGGCTGAGAGGAGGCACTGTGAGCCTTCTTGGATCCCCCACACTGATCCGGAGGGCCACACTGGGGAGCGTGCCCAGCTGCTGCCCGGCCTCCCTGAACAAGCCGCTCTCTGCAGGCAGGAGGGTGAGCACCCGGCCCCAGACAACGGCCCTGCCTGCTCCTCCGAGCCCATCCAGACACCCACAACCCACCCCAAGAAATATCCCCTGAAGAAAATTATGAGGAAAACACAAAGCTTTGAGATTCCACAGCTTGACGGTGGCCCCCGGGACTCCCCCTGGCCAGGCCACACTGGGGTTTTCATCAGGGGCCTGGAGGTGACCAGCACTGTGGCCTCAGAGAAGCAGCCCCCACCGAGGCCACATGCCGAGAGCCCCCTGGGTACTCGGACCCGGAGTCTGTCCTCTCCCTCCAGGATCCACCCATCCGAGGAGGACAGGAGGAGGCAAGCAGGAAGGTGAGGTGAACGTCCTCCAGCCTTTGGGCCTCGCGGTCAGTGGGGTGCCAGAGAGCTGAAGCCACTAAATGCACTTTCACAAAATAGTAAATCCACAAACATCTCTCCAGGCCCATCTTGTCCTGTCCAGGCAGCACACTTGTGTTCGATTTTAGGCAAGATGTTTTTTACCTCCTGTGTTCAGAACGGTCATTGAAAACTGCTTCCTATTTCGTAGCCCACCTGCTCTCATCATTTGAGGCCAATTATAGAAAATCACAATAAGCAAATCACACCTACAATATGAAGAAATTACCTTAAGAATTACTTTAAAAAAAAAAAAAGCCTTTCAGCGTTGAGGTGAGAAGTATGTGTGTGCTTTTATCCATTGCCCGAATGGAGATGTCTGTATTAACTTGTTAAATGTTTAAGAAGATATTTGTAAAAACATACTTGTTATTCACGGTAGGATTAAAAAGTGGGCAAGAACTGTGCCCCATGCTAAGGGCAGGTAGTGACTCTCACCTGGCACCACGGCCTGCCCCTTGGGTTCTCAGTCCATTTTTATAGTGAGCAGGGTGGGCCACAGGTGGGCTGTCCTAGCCTTCCTTGCTCATTTGGTTGGTGGACGTGTTTCCTCCTCACACAGAGAACACCTCTGACCTGAGACGATCACCAAACACTCTCCTAAAACACACCTCTATGTTTCAGACTCCAGGCGGTTACAGTGCACCTAGTTCAGGGAGGAACCTTAGGTGGAACAGGAAGGTTTCATTTGGGAGCACATGAGGTGGGTTTCCCTGGGGGTTGGAATCCCTGGGAAGGCTCCAGGAAGAACCACTCTCCACCTCCCCTGAGCTCATCTGAAAGCTTTCAGAGGCACAGAATGCCCTCCACTCGCTGAGAGCCCCCCTGGTCACCTGCAGTGGACGTCCTCGGTCTGGAGGGGACAGGTTTGGGAAGCCATCCTGCCTTTGCCCCTGGGGACAGGTACCCTCTTCCACCTTACATGATCCACGGACCCACCAACCCAAGGTTCGGTAGCAGATTCCACGGCACACCAGAGACGGAGCACTTCCTCCTCGGGCAGGAGAGAACATTTAACCCTATCTCCCATGAAAACCCTGGCCCTTCTGCCAGTTGTCCAGATACAGTTCCTGTCACTTGGTCCATTTCCCCACATCTTTCTAACCATTATTTCCTAGAGAGTCAATTTCCAATTAACTTGTTCCAAACCCCCAGACCGTCCTAGTTTTGTTTCTGAGTATTTAAGGGTGCTTATACTGGGCAAATGTTGACAGGTGGTGTGCTGTGGGTACCGGGGCCTTGGGTTGGCTGGGGGCACCTCCAGGCCACATGTCCCAGCAGTACCACGAGGTCTGCGTGCTCCCAAGCAGCCAGCACGTGCTGCCCCCTGAGAAACAATAGGTATTTGTAAATCTGTTATGTGAGTGTGATAAGGAACAAGCACGCCAGCTGCAAATGGGGTGCATTCGGCAGCATTTCTGACCACAGGTGTCCTTCCTATCATTGGTTGCTTTTCATTGTTTTCCATTTAAAAAAAACAACAAGTAAATACAAGTAATGGCGAAAAAAGACCTACCAGCCCCCATTAGTATTATCGAGATTGAGTAATGTAGGGAGGTTGCTGGCAGAATGCTGTCAAACAGGGGTAAGACTTTTGTGCCTCATTACTAGCAGGGTGGGGCTCCCAGTTCACCAGCTCTTCTCGGTGCCTCCAGAAGTGCTGTGTGCAGCAGAGACATGGCCCCTGCTTGGACCACACCAGCAGGAGCCCAGGGAACCCTCTGCATGGCAGGGAAGAGACAGCCTCCCCACTGCTGCCCTCCTTTGCTCCGTCCTGGGCCCACCCGCTCCGCATCTTCTACTCCAGCAGCTTCTCCTCGGCCTCTGGGTCAGACGTTTCTACAGCATAAAGCTGAGTTTTCAGAAATCCCTTCTGGTAGGTTAGCAGTCCGTGTGCATCAGAAACCCTCTTCTCATGAATCCTCACCACAGCCTTCTATGCAGTGTTCAGATCTCCCTACTCCCAGAGCTCTCCATGCGGAGGGTGCCAGAATCAAGCCATCTGTGAATGAGAAACCTCACAACTCTGGGTTGGAGTTAGGGGGCCTGGGAATCTCTCCTTTTCACTTTCCGAAAGGATCTTTTGTCCCAAAAGGCCGTGATCAATAATACAGAAATGTTTCGTGCAACCAGTTTGTTTCTAATCACATCCCTGCCCGTTTTTCTCATCTCATTCGTCACGTCAAAGGAGCAGCTCCAGGGAACAGAGCACACTTGACAGCATTCGTTGCTGAACAGAAAACTTAATCACAAAGGTTCTCCTGCCCGCGAATAGTCATGTTCATTCCTCTGGGTTTGCAGAGCATTCTGTTGCTGTGTGAGGCAGCAACAGCGCGGACGAAGGTTCTCTCGAGGCCTGGAGTAAAGCTGTGACCCGTGCACAGCTGAGTGGCCACCTGCTTCTCTGTCTTCCAGCAGCCGACTGCAGCACATAATGGCCGAGATGGTTTCCACAGAGAGGGAGTATGTCAGGTCCTTAGGATATGTCATCGACAACTATTTTCCAGAAATGGAAAGGACAGACCTGCCTCAGGACCTTCGAGGGAAGCGCAGCATGATCTTTGGGAATCTGGAGAAGCTCTATGACTTCCACCGCCAGCATTTCCTCGCAGAGCTGGAGCGCTGCCAGCCCTGCCCCTTGGCAGCGGGCCGCGGGTTCCTGAGACACGTGAGTCCCTCCCTCCTGGGTGCTGACACCAGTGTGGTAGACCGAGGTGCTATCAGCCCAGGTCGCCCTTGGAGAGGCTGGGTCTGGTGACGCCCACGTTTCGGATCGTTTGGATCTGTCTGCAGACCAGACATAGGAAATGTGTCACTAATAGTATGTAAGACTTGCCAATAAACAGATGACCAAAATAGACAAGACGCTTGCGGGTCTGATCATACTGGATATTTTGCTCCGTGTCCCCTGAAGGCACCCTTGGCTCCCCCAAACCGTATGACACTGGGGGCTTCACCTGCATCATCACCCCTAATTCTGTCGAAAGCCCCACTTGTCACTTAAGGTAATTGGCCAACAGCACCTCCCCCAGCTTGCTTCCTGTACTTAGGAGCCCACCTGGTCCCCCTGCAGGTGGAGCCCGGGCCAGCCCAGGGAGCTCTGAGCCAGTCCAGTCGGACTTTTGACAGAGGTTCATGGAGTGTGCACGTTAACTCGAGAAAGGCTGCTCTCTCCTCGATAAGTGTCCTCAGCAATGAATATGGGATGTCTCCCTATCTGCGTCTTTAATAAAATTCTTAATTCACTCTGAAAAGAAAATGCTTTCACCAAATTACCAAGTAGTGTTCTAGGTACTGGGGACCTAGTGGCATCTGTGTTGTGGGCAGATGAGACACTGACCTCAGCGTTATTATGTAAATTACCACAACAGAAATGTCCAAGGATGAAAGAAATCCCATGTGGCATCTTGTTTTAAAATTTAAGCTCAAATTAGTTAGCATACCTTGTAGTCTTGGCTTCAGGAATAAACCCTGCTTACCCGTCACTTACATACGACACCCAGTGCTCATCCCAATAAGCTCCCTCCTTAATGCCCATCGCCCATCTAGCCCATCCCCCACCCACCTACCTCCAAAATACCTCTCTGTATTTAAGAGCCTCTAATGGTTTGCCTCCCTCTCTTTTTATCTTATTTTTCCTTCTCTTCCCCTATGTTCATCCAGTGTGTTTCTTAAATTCCACATATGAGTGAAATCATGTATCTGTCTTTCTGTGACTGACTTATTTCACTTAGCATAATACCATCTAGTTCCATCCACGTTGTTGCAAATGGCAAGGTTTCATTCTTTTTGATGGCTGAGTAGCATTCCATTGTGTATATATACCATATCTTCTTTGTCCATTCATCAGTCAGGTGACATTTGGGCTCTTTCCATAACTTTGGCTACTGTTGATAATGGTGCTGTAAACGTTGGGGTGCATGTGCCCCTTCGCACCCGCACTCCCATTTCCTTCGGATAAACACCTAGTAGTGTAATTGCTGGGTCGTAGGATAGTTCTATTTTTAATTCAGCTATTTCTAAGAAGGTGCTTTTAGCTGTAAGGTGAACTCTGTGTCGTTTTATATTATTGACAACGGTGAGAATTTTACCGGTTAGCACAACTTTGGTTCTTGACCATTAAATGAACAAAGGCTCTCCATGCCCCTTCCCAGGCCAGCCTCATGAGGACTCCCTCTCCCTCTTCCCCCAAACCCTATATGGTAAAGACCGATTCTAGAACTCTGGCCCCGAGCCGAGCAGGCCCTGCAGGCTGGGAAGCCTAGAAGATTGTAGTGCAGCACCGAGGCTCCTTCTGTCACGCCCACAGGGGGACTGAACACGGAGGGTGAGGAGAGAGGCATAGACTCTGACCCCAGCCCCCGACTCAGATGCATGGTGCCCTCCCCTTTTGCAGGAGGAACAGTTTGGCATGTACGCGCTTTACAGCAAGAACAAGCCCCGGTCAGACGCTCTGCTCTGCAGCCACGGCAACGCCTTCTTCAAGGTCGCCCCCCCCAACCCCGCGAGCCGCGCCGCCCCCCCCCCGGCCCTGGGGCTGACCCTCTCACCCTGGCCCTTGCAGGACAAGCAGCGGGAGCTGGGAGACAAGATGAACTTGGCCTCCTACCTGCTGAAGCCCGTGCAGCGTATGGGCAAGTACGCACTGCTTCTCCAGGACCTGGCCAGGGAGGCCAGCTGCTGCCCTGCCTGGGAGCAGGAGCTGGGCGAGCTCCGGGCTGCCGAGGGTGTGGTCCGCTTCCAGCTGCGCCATGGCAACGACCTGTTGGCGATGGATGCGGTCCGAGGCTGTGATGTAAGTGCCCTGAGGCCCTGATGGGCTCTCATGAGTTCAGGAAAGATGTGGCCTGGTATCAGAACACATACGCTTTCCTTTGGGGAAGTCTCCCGAAGCTTGAGAACTCTCAAGGGGCTGGCAGGTGAGGGGAGCAGAGAGCGGCTTCCCGTCCAGGTGACTGGAGCAGCAGCTGCAGGGTGTGAATGGCAGGCCATCTGTTTATTAGGGCTCCTTGAGGACAACTGGATGCATGAAAATGTGGGCCATCAGGCTTGGGGCAAGCCAACATTGGCTCATCCCATGTTGCCAACCTCTCTGCTGGAGTGCTGAGGGCCGGCATCCATGCCCCACCCCACCACAGTAGCATGGTAGGACCAGCATAGGCAGAAGAGGAGCCCTTTCTCTGGCAGAGCCCCTTATGTCTGACATTCAGAGGGACAGCCCCAGAATTCCCAGTACAAAGTGAAAATGTGGGTACCCTGCTTAAAAACAGCACTAAGAGTTTCACGAGCAATATTCTGAGCACGGGCCCTTCTGGCCACCATGATGCAGCACATCCCCCAGGCCACCACCCATATGGATGTCCTCCCCCACTGCCAACTCTGGGCACCTGCAAGGTGAGCTGGCCTGTGCGTGGGCTTGGCTAGGGATGTGCCCACGTCCTGCCCTGCCTCTTCAGCCACGCAGACTAGCAGGAGCCCCGACCCTGAGGGTTTGGCACCAGTCACAATGTGTGGGTTTTTCCCCCACACATCCGAGCAATTCTCAGATACCAGCTGGATGTCCTATAATTCAACTCAATGCTGACACCATCTGCCTGGACATAGCATGAGACCCCCACAGGTGAAGGGCTCCCCTTCCTGTGGCAAAGGTCAGAACCCAGAAAAGCAGTATACTTATGACCTCACCAGTGTACCGTAAAGGGCACAACTCAGGAACAGCCAGATGGAAGAGAGGCACAGGGCCAGGTGCATGGAAACGGGTACAGAGCTTCTGTGCCCCCTCTGAGCGTCTCACCTCTTCACCAAGCAGTAAGCTCTCAAAGCCTGTCCTTTGGGGTTGTATGGAGGCCTCGTTATAGGACTCATTGATTGAGTCACTGGCCATTGGTGATCAATTTCACCTCTAGCCCCTCTCCCCTCTCCGGAGGCCGAGGTGGGGCCAGGTCAGGTCCCACTGTCCCTGAGGGAGGCTGGTTCCATCTGCAGGTAAATCTGAAGGAGCAGGGGCAGCTGAGATGCCAGGACGAGTTTATCGTCTGCTGTGGAAGGAAAAAGTATCTGAGGCACGTCTTCCTCTTTGAAGACCTCATCCTGTTTAGCAAGACCAAAAAGGTGGACGGAGGCTACGACACCTACATGTACAAACAGTCCTTCAAGGTAACACGCCTGCCTCTCACCGGACGCCGCTGGGTGTCAGGTCCTGGTCTGCTGGGTGTGAGCAGGGACATGTGCTATCTGTTGTTTTCTGTGATTCTGTGTCTGGGCTTCGAAAGCCTCAGACCTTCAAAAACTGCAAGGAGACACTTGTCCTTTATAGTTCCATGTACTGGTTCAGTGGCTGGAAAAAGTCTCCTCAATCGGTAACTCCATTTCAGATTTTGGCATGTCTATAGGTGTGGCCCTCACCTGACTGAGCTTCTGAGCCCCTGAGAGGGTCCCACAACCACAATGCCTTACCTGCCCATGCCAAGGAGCATATCAGAGAGGGTTCTGTAGTCCCATCCGGTGTGGCAACCACAGAACCTTCTAGTCCGGCCTTCCTTTCTCCAGTGGGGGAACTGAGGCCCCAAGAGGGAGCCATTGCACATGATTGGAACCCAGTTCATCCAGTGGGCCCCGGGCCTGCCTCATCCCTACCATTTGATGTCTGGGTGAAGAGACTCCCAACACTGAGGTGCTGGGGTCAGTCAGCCAGGGAGTGGTCAGTTGGATCAATGGTTGCTGATGCGGCTGCCACTCACTGCTTGTGGTGCAGACAGCCGAGATTGGGATGACGGAGAACGTCGGAGACAGTGGCTTGAGGTTTGAGATCTGGTTCCGCAGACGGCGGAAATCCCAGGACACCTACATTCTCCAGGCCAGCTCTGCAGAGGTCAAGACAGCCTGGACCCACATGATAGGGCAGATCCTGTGGCGGCAGGCTCTGCGGAACAGAGGTGGGCAAAAAAGGGCTATCGAGAGCCAGCTCTGTGTTTAGGGGTCTGGCCTTGGAGTAGAGGTTTGGGGCCAGGGGTTAGGGGCTAAGTTCAGGCCAGGGGCATGGGGTCAGGGGTTGGGGTCAGGGGTTAGGGGGTTGGACCTGGGTAGGTGCTTGGGGCCAGTTTGGGCCAGGTGGCCCTTGGAGAGCCCTAGGCCCAGATGGCCCCTGGGAGGCCCCCTCCGTCAGCACCATTTATGTGGAAGTGGCTGGATCCTTCCATCAGCACACAAACACGTATTTCCCCTTTACTCATGTATAAACAAGACCCCTGTCCCCACACCACGGCAATTCCAGAGATGTCCTGACAAAGCACCATGCCCTCCTGGATGATAGGACACTGTTGTCTCCCTGAAGGTGAGGGACCTCTTCTGTAAGGCCCTATGCTCCATGTGCCAGGACCCCACCTAGGTTTCTGCCCCGACATGCTCCTGGTCTGGATTGATGGTGTTGGGTGCAGAGCATCAACAGGTGTGGTATCAAAGCCAAGCCACTGCTTGGAAAATGTCCTACCTGCTTCTGTTTTAGAGCTCAGAATGCAGGAAATGGTGTCAATGGGGATGAGCACCAAACCGTTCGTGGACATCCAGCCCAGCGATGCAGCCATAAGTGATCGGGCCGTCAAGAAGGGGGCAGGTAATGTGGCCTCAGCCCTCACTCTCACTCTGTTCCACCGACTCAGACTCAGGTCCTGGCGCTCACTGTGGGCCCCAAGGGCCAGCACAGTGGGCTGGACATGACTGCAGTGAGAGGGACCTCGTCAGTTTTCAGATGGCCATTTCATTCTCGAGTCTGGACCACGCTTTTGGAGCCAAAACCAGACCCACCTGCTTTCTGTCCCCTTCCAGAGTCATGGACGCGAGCACCCATGGCCGTGCCCCCCTGTGACCACGCCACCTCCTTTAAGAGGCCACACTCTACCATCTCAGACAGCAGCACCTCCTCCTCTGGCAGCCAGTCCTCCTCTGCCCTGGGGCCACCGGGCCCGCATGCCACTGCCAGCCCAGCCCTGCGGAGCTCCGCCTCCTGCCCCTGGCCTTACGACATGCGCACCTGCTTCGAGGAGGAGGATGAGCTGGAGCAGGAGACCGGGAGCCAGCCTTCCACGAGTGAGTGTACTTAGCACTGGAGCCTGCACGCCCCGGCCTCCGACAGCCGGTCCTGGGCGGGGGGGGGGGGGGGGGGGGCAGTTCACGGGCTCATTTATCTCCCTTGCTCCTATGTACTTCCAAAAGTTTTCAAACGCATTCTGATTTTTCTTTATAAAGAAAAATTTGTTAAAAAAACAAACACCAAAACTTTTACTTCCACCCAAAATGAGGTAATAAGGGACAGACCTAAAACAAGCAAGCAGACAAAAACGAGACGAAACAAACCCTAAACAGACAAAAGATGTGAATCAAGATTTTGAGACATAGGACATCCAGCACCACAGGTCGTGACCTGAGAGGCAGGAATGTGATGTCGCACATTCCTGTGATTGGTCCGATTTCTGCCCTGAGAGGGGCTCAGTGAGGGGAGCCTCGGACCCCCAGTGGAGGAGGACAGACCAGGGGAGCCCCATGCAGTGTGAGCCCTCTAGGGTCTGGGCCCTGCAGAGCGCTGGTCAGCACCGCGCCTGAGGAGGCCGCCCAGGCCTGAACCTCTGGGGGACTAAAGAGCCTCCCACGGCACAGACAGCAGCAGCCCCCTCCCGGGGCGGCTGCAGGTCCTTGGAAGGGCTCGCTCAGGGGAGGGGGTTGGGCTGACACTGCTGCTGCTGAGCGGCCAGCGCGTCACGGATGGAAGACGTTTGCCGGTAACCTCACTGCATCCCACAGCAAACCTCAAGGAGGTTTATAGGGCCACAGAAACATCCAGCAGCCAGCAGGGTAGACTCACACTGTCCCGTACCAGGCCTGCAACGATGTAGGAGACAGACCGTAACAAGGGCAGTAATCAATCAGGCAACGTCAGCTGGAACTGACGTGACCGTTAGAATCACCGGTCCTGGTGGTCACACCGTCATCCTGTGTCTCTGCTGTCCACCACATTAAGTCACAACAGGGAAGATAGGGTGGACTAAGCTTAGCAGGATAAGCGGCCACAAGGCCCGAGGTGAACATGTCACTGGGTGGGGTTGCCAGAAAGTAAGACTTGGCAGAAGAAAAGGTTAGTGATGTAGCGGTAGAAACTGTCCAAAATGACACAGAGAATCAAGGAAAAAGAGCAGTGAGCTGTGTGACAACTTCGAGCAGCCTGACAAACACGTACCAGCGTCCCCAAAGTGGAGGGACGACAAAACTCTGAGGGAACAATGGCTGAATATTTCCCTGACTTGATGAAGGGTGTAAACCCAAGGTCCCAAGAAGACCCCTGAACCCCAAGCACACAGAACGCGCGTTGTAAACTGCGGAAACCCAGTGACGACAGACATCTTGAAAGCAGCCAGGGGAGCCGGCGTGTTCTGTGCCGAGGGACTTCTCACGGCGGACAACACGTTGGGCTGGCATTGTCTGACAACCATCGGGTTCAACGTGACAGATGTGTCTTTCAGGAATAGTGAAACAAAGCGAAACAACATGCTCGTGCATATGAAAAGCTGTAACTGCTCCTTACCAGCAGACTCCAAGGAGAAGGGCAGTGACACGGGGGGGACAAAGGCTGAAGAAAGGAGGGCTCTTCTATTTAAGTCTCTGTAAGAGGCAGTGGCTGTTTGAAGAGCACAGTGTCAAGAGAACACGGGGTTAACACGCCGAGCCACGGTGTATGTGTGCATAGAACGGATGGAGATGTGGCGGTTCTCAGCTGTGTGGTTCCATATGATTGCTGAGGTGTGTAATACCACCAGGGACAGATTGTAAGTCGTTAGGTGTGCATTCTAACCCCAAATGACCCCTAATATAACAAAGCAAAGATTTGCAGCTAATATACCAACGGCTGAAATAAAATGGAACCCTAAGAAAAGCTCAATCCGAAAGAATGTAGAAAGAGAAGGCGAACAGAAAGACTAACGAGAAAATAGACGGAGGCTCAGCATACCCGTGACCACAGGAGTATGCAGGGGCACAAGCAGCCTTCTGTGACTGACACACGTGTGCTGTGCAGACCGTGTCCCTGCTGTCGGGCCTCACAGCCACCCACACTGGTCCCCCCCTTGTCCGACGGCGCACGGAGAGGCCTGCCTTCTGAGAGCGCCGGCCTGCACGTGGAGGGGTGGGTGTGTTGGCTGGGCCCGCGGTGGTTGGTTTTTCGTCTCCTGTGTGTGGGGAATCACCACACACATGGTGCGGAGGGTCACAGGTGTCTGGTTTTCCAGAGAAATCCTTCCCACAGCCCCAGTGAGGCCCTTCCTCGGCGACACTGCCTGGGACACACGTCCTCCCAAGCCCCCTTTGTGCCACCGTGACGACACCTCCGAGGGCACCGCTGACCACAAAGCCGTGTCTGCCCCGAGGGAGGCATCGTGCCTGAAGTCTGCTGGGGGTGCCCAGGTGTGCCAGGTGCCCCGCGCCTGCTCAGAACAGCAGCAGCCACCTTCGTCGGGCCTGTGCCCTGGGCGGGCCCACAGGGAGCGTGGCTGGGGGTGCGCCCACGTCGCCAGCCCACAGCCACTGCGGTTGCCTGGTGCCGCCCTCCCTGGCTCCCACGTGGGCTGGTGCATCTCCCAGTGAAGCCCAGGTCTGGAGGTGGGGCTCTCTCTTCTCCTGCGATGTAAGACTCGGGCAAGAGTCTGTGCGGGAGGGCTCTGCCCAGCCATCGTCAGCTCCGTGCAGAAATGGCCCTGTGGTCCCCACGCAGAAGTGTGTGGGAAAGCCCACACCGGCCACACGGAGGTTGTGCCCGTGCAGCAGGGCCATGGCCGTGGCTCCGCCTGTGGTGATACAGTTGGGGCCCCCAGCAGCCCTTTAGGGCCGAGCCCTCATCCTGTCCTATTTATTTAAGCCGTGTGGCCCTTCTTGGGCCTCATTTTTTATTTTTCCCCTTTGACTGATGTGAGCCAGAGGCGTCCCGCTGGTGGAGAGGTCACCTGAGCACCTCCCTCCCAGTCTTCTCTGATTTCAGAAAAGCAGGGTCAGGAGACACTTGCTCATAAGGGTGTCCGCTTGCTCCGGCAGCACGGTCCCATCTGATGTGACCCAGCCTCACAGTCGTCCCGTCATAACTCTGCGTGCATAACACATGCCTCACTCTCTATTTACGCGCTTCAGGGGGCCCTGAGTGCTGCGTGCAAAGGCAAGGGGGCCAGCCACCCCTAACCCAGCCCCTCTTTGCAGTGACTGAGTGCACGTCGTTGGGGGCCGGTGGCCTCAGGCTCCCGGGGCTGTTCTCTGAGGAGGGGCCCCAGAGCGCCTGCCCTGCTGTCCCCAGGAAGGGCTCGCAGCAGCAGCTCCACAGCCAGTTCACCACAACCGTGAGTACCCTCTCCTGAGACCTCCCTGTGAGAGGCCTGCCAGGCATGCTGAGGACCTGCCTGGGGACCCTGCTGGTGGGGCTTCCTGCTCAAGGGTTGGCCGCTCTTTGTCCTAGTCAGCAGGGGCGCCAGGCTATTGTTGGCAGCACAGGAGAGCCCAGACGCCGCTCAGGATGTACACACAGGCACATCCCCCCTGAGAGGGCGGGACTGGGGTGACCAGGGCAAGAAGTGGGGGCGCCACTCAGAGCCCTTCTCAACCAACCTTCACCCAGCCCCGGGTCATACACCTATCGACTGCAGGAAGCACCATCCTGGTTCTGGGAGAACCCCCATTCCCCCCCGACTCATGGGAGCCGTCCCCCAGTTCTTGGGAGACACCCCCATTCCCCCACTCTGTGAGAGCCATCCTCGAGTTCTGGAGAGACACCCCCATTCCCCCACTCTTTGAGAGCCATCCCCCAGTTCTGGGGAGACACCTCCATTCCCCCCACTCTGTGAGAACCGTCCCCCAGTTCTGGGGAGACACCCCCATCCCCCACTCTTTGAGAGCCATCCCCAGTTCTGGGGAGACACCTCCATTCCCCCCACTCTGTGAGAACTGTCCCCCAGTTCTGGGGAGACACCCCCATTCCCCCACTCTGTGAGAGCCGTCCTCGAGTTCTGGAGAGACACCCCCATTCCCCCCACACTGTGAGAACCGTCCCCCAGTTCTGGGGAGACACCCCCATTCCCCCACTCTGTGAGAGCCGTCCCCCAGTTCTGGGGAGACACCCCCATCCCCCCATCCCCCCACTCTGTGAGAGCCATCCCCCAGTTCTGGGGAGACACCCCCATCCCCCCACTCTGTGAGAGCCATCCCCCAGTTCTGGGGAGACACCCCCATCCCCCCCATTCCCCCACTCTTTGAGAGCCGTCCCCAAGTCTGAGGGTATGCTGAGCCAAGAGTGTATGGAAGACAGGCCTTTGGCCCATGCGCCCTAGATTGCTGGTGATCACCAGTGACCTGGGCTCTCATCAGTGATTGCCTCCCCTTCTGACAGTGGTTTGACTGGCAGACAAAACAGGCCCTAGGTGTGGGGCTGTCCCGGCTTCCCCTGAAGTAATGGGAGGGTTCTCTCATCCACTGTCACCTTAAGATGCTGGACACGCCACCACCAGCCAGGGAGCCTGGGTGTCTCCGCCTTGTTCCATATGCTCCCACACACAGTCACGTGGCTGGACATTAACAGCCCCCCGGGAGGAGCACCCTGGCCAACGAGGCTGCTCCCCTGTTACCTCTGTTCCTGGACCAACCTCCCTGGGACCTCACTGCCTGTACCCCCAGGAACCACATGTCAAAGAGGGTGGCGTGGGGCTATTTCTGAGAGCTCAGGCATTCCTCCAAGAGGAAAGGGCCCGCAGACCCAGGCCCAGAGGCCTGGCCACAGAAGCCGATGGGGACCACTCCCACCTGCCCCAACCCCCGGACACCCCTTTGGAGTAGCTGCTGGGGAACCTGGCACCCTGCCCTTCTGAGAACTGGGTTCCTCCCCAACACCCACTCATATAGCCCGTGCCCTGAGCCTTGCCAGGGGTTGGTGCTCTGAGGCACGTGCACTCACACGTTCTGGGATCAGAACAGCAAACACAGAACGGACACATTTCAGGGTCAGAGTGTTTTGACTTCCAAATGCATCGTGATGCCAGCCGAGGTGGTCACCCTGTAGGTTCTGTCTGGACCCAGACCCAGGGACGAATCCACCACAAGGGTACCCAGCCTTGCCCTGACCTCGCCAGTGCTGGCCCCAAGTGCTTTTTTTTTTTTTTTAATGTTTACTTATTTATTTTTTGAGAGAGAGAAAGCACAATCGGGAGAGGCAGAGAGAAGGGGAGAGAGAATCCCAAGCAGGCTCCACACTGTCAGCACAGAGACTGATGTGGGGCTCGAACTCACAAACCATGAGATCACGCCCTGAGCCAGAACCAAGAGTCAGTCGCTTAACCGACCAAGCCCCCCCAGGGGCCCCTCAAGTGCTTCTTAAAAATGGATGTGTGTCCATGAGTCTGAGAACACCTTGCAGGGTATGAGGCCTCACGCAGCACCTCCCAGACAAGGACTCTGTGCTGTCCACGCCTCGGGCACCAAGCAGCTGGATTGGGGGGAGGCCTGTGGGGTATGAGTAACCACCCTCATTCTTTCCACAGCTGTGAGGTATTTGGATGAGACTCAGCCCAGGGAGAATCCCCGTCAGAGGGTGCAGAGGACCCTCGACCCAGATCTGTGCCTGAGGTCTGGGAATGAGGCGCTCATGCTGGGAGCTCCTGATGCACCCCTACCGCAGCTGCTGGCCACCCCCACCCTCAGCACACCATGGGCCCTGCCTGCCTGGCCATCACCTGGCCTCCCTCCACTCCTTCTGGGGCTCCTCAACCCCAGTCCACAGGCTCAGAGGGCTAGCCGGCCCAGATCTCCACCCCCGCACTGCTCTGAACTCCCCCGTGCTCCGAGGGCTGTGCCAAGGTTGGGGTGGAAACACACGGACCCCTGGTTCCGTTGGGGAGGTCCAAGCAGGCTTGGGGTGTCTCAGAGCAAGGTGGGCCCTCTGCAACCCTGTTTCCTGCAGTTCCAGGCCACACAGGCCCATGGGCGACAGTCCCCGGGAGTAGCCCTCAGTGGGATGTGTCCCAGACACAGAGGGTGCCTCTGAGTATAATTGGAATGTTGGTTCTCTTTCCTTTTTAACAAGGCATGTGTAGACAGTGGGGCTGCCGGTCACCACCTGTGGGCCTGGGTCCCAGGTTGGGATGAGGGCACAGCAACTAGGCCTGAGGTCTGGGGTGTAGAGAGCACCCCAAGAGGACCACCCCTCTCCAAATGGAGCAGAATAATAATAAGCAGGGAAAGCCTAGGTAGACAGAAGACTTCAGTGAGTTTCCTGCTGCAGGTGTCTTCCCCACGAGACCCCCATTCTCCAGGCGGCAGCACCACCAGACCAGCCACTTGGAACAGGGGCGGGTGGACAGGCAGGGTCCACACCAGAGGGACTTTGCGACTGTACGTTTCCCAGCTGCTCTGAGCTGTTTCCATTGTTACTTTGTTTCAGTGCTGACTTGTTCCGAACTCCAGGAACATAAATAAATGGGACCTGTTTTTCTAAGACACGGTCACGCTGCTCTTACTTGGTTCTGTTGTGCCCAGGGACGTCACCAGCATGCGTCACCCAGGGAGCCTGGCTCCCATGACTCTGCGGGGACATGCGCAGCGGGACCTTTGTCTGGGGTCTCCCTGGTCCACGCCCAGGGCCACGTTGCCCGCTGCAGCTCCCAAGCACGGGCCCCCCTGTGGTGGGCACGGGCGGCACTCTTCAGGGGCCCGGTGCTACTTAGCCAAGCACTCAGGCAGCTCTGCTTTCACCAGCTGAGCGCTCCAAGGACAGGCTGGCCACTGGCAGACGCTTCCAGGGCCAGAGGCAAATAAGCACCCACGACCAAAATAGCTGTCAGATGACCAGAGGGCCCGCTCGCCACCTTTGGCCCAAAGGCGAGCTGCTCACAGCAGCTGCAGCTAAAAATAAGCGAGAAGGGCACCCATCTTTGGGAGAATCGCAACGGGAGAGCACCGTCCTGCCTTCGGGCCGCCACAGGCAGGAACGATGAGGTCGCTACGCTTCATTTCTGCTGAGGCCCTGGTGTCTCACCCCCAGGTGGCCAAGCAGAGCCTGGATGGTGTGGCCCACAATCTCTACCCACTCCTGTTCAAAGCCAGCTACTTGCTGGAGCAGGCAGAGGTGATCCGCACCCTGCTGGAGCGCTGGCCGCTGGAGGAGTTCTGGCTGAGTGCGCTGCTCGGGCCGCGCTCGGAACCCCCGGAGGACTTGCGGGACCGCGCCTGCCGGGCCTGCCTGGAGGCCTGTGTGCAGGGCCTCGCGGACCACGTGCTCCGGGCCGGGGGCCCGAGGCGGCTGCGGGTGGCAGACCTCACAGGCATCCGAGACGTGCAGGTGCAGCAGTGCCCCTGTGGCAGGGCGCTGGGCAGGTGGGGCCGCACGGAGCTGCTGGCCAGGACCTGCTGCCGGCTGCAGGCAGAGCCCCTAGTGGCCCAGCGCCCCATCCAGGTCCTTGCTGACCTCTTTGTCACAGAGGGCAACTTCAAGGTGGTGGTGCAGGCCCTGGGGCCATCAGGCCCTGCCCCACTGCGTGTGCACTGCCTTTCTTTCCGCGCTGACAGCCTGGGCCCCAGCCAGCTGCTGCACGTGCTGCGTCTGGCCGGGCCGGGTGAGCTGCGCAGGCTCGAGGTGGTGCACAACGTGCGGCTGCATGCGGGACACGTGCAGCAGCTGCTGGCCCAGGTGGGCTTCCCCCAGCTGGCCTCGCTCACCCTGCCTGCCAAGGCCTTCGACGCGCCCCCCACCAGCACCCCAACCCCCGACGGCGAGGACCCCCTCCTCACCTCCATCGCCTGGGAGCTCAGCCAGATGACCCAGCTCACAGAGCTGAGCGTGGCCTTCTCCACCCTGACAGGGAAGATTCGGAAACTGCTTGGGTGAGTCTGGGGTGACGGGACGGAGGGCAGGCCGGGTTAGCGGTGTCTCTGTTCACAGCTACTCAGCGTGGGTCTGGGTGACACGGGGCCCTCTCAGCGGCCAGGCGGAAGATGCACAAGAGACCTGCAGATGGGACCTGGCAGTTTACAAGGGCACAAGTTTCCCGGCTCCCTCCATCTTTACTCTGTGAGGGCCCAGAGCGGCAGGAGGGCACAGACAGAGGCATGTGACCCAGGGGGGTTAGGTTGCGTGTAGCCTGGCAACACAGGGAACTCAAGGAGGACTGGTTTTGGTTAGTGAGCAGAAGAGAAAATTAGCAAAACGAACAACATACAAGTGACTATGTTATATTGTATTAATTATCTGTCTCATAACAGATTACCCCCACACTGGCCTATGGTGGGCCACAAGCTCCATCAGAGCCCAGCACAACTTGGGTCTACTCTTGTGGTCTCCTCTGAAGGCTTGGTGGGCCGGGAGGGTTAGGCCATCCACTTCCAAGTTCAGTGTGAGGCTGTTGGCAGGTGGCCTCTGCACCTCGGCTGCTGGGAGTCCTCACGACAGAGAGGCTGATCTGAGAACCAGAGGTCACCCAGCTAGAAGCTCTTGAGACCGATGTGTCCACACTTCTGCATACCTTGTTGGTTTAGAGCTAGTCGGCGGGTCCATCCACGTGAGGGGAGGACACCACACAAGGGCGGGAGCACCAGGAAGGTCAGGGTTCCACCTGGTTGGTGACTGGCCATGAACATAGAAAATTAAACTTCTTTCTTGAGCCAGTGGGGGTGAAGATGTGGCTTCTAGTTTAGGGAGTCCTTGGCTTACAGATGTTTCTCTTCTATACAAAGGAACCCCAGAAGCTGCTGGCCAAGGGCTGCACTCACCTTTCCTTCTCTTTCCTAACCCTCCTCCTTCACCCTGCCTACCCCAGACCCCCCCATCCCTGGTCTTCTGTCCCAGGTCTTCTAGAGAGAGAAAAATGAGGGCTCCCTTCCTCCTTTCCTCCTGTCCCCAGTCTCCTGACATAAGAAAGGATGGTTCTGAGCTCATGTATGAATAAACTCTGGCATATATATGGTGGCTGGCTCTTTGAGACTCTCAGGACAGTCCTGCATTTCTGGCCTAGGTCCTCAGCCTGGATGTGCCTTTGCTACTGGGGGAAATTGGTTCCACAAGCCAGAGGACCCATCACCGGCCCAGCAGGGCCATCTTGCTAGCTCAGCCCCTGACAGGCTTTCCTGTCTCCCACCACACTCTGACCCTCCACTGGTAGAGTACGTGCTCCCACGTGTGTTTCAGTCTGGCTGATTGTCAACAGCCTGATGAGGCCCCAGGGAGGTCCCAGCATGACGTGTGTCAGGCTAAACAAGTGTGAGACTGGGGGCGGGGGGGCGGGGTCGTTGGTGGTGGTGGTAGTCGGGGAAGGCTCACTCCCTGGCGTGACTTTGAGCAGAGACCCAGAGCATTGACTAGGCAGACTGTGCGGTGGCCTGGACAGAGGCGCAAAGGGCCCAAGCTGGTAATATGGAGGGATCAGGCATCAGCAGGGAGAAGGTTGGGGTTGGTAGGCAGGGCAGTGTGAGAGAGGGGAGTAGTGGAGGGGACGAAAGGAAGAGAGAAAGTCCTTGGAGGTTCTGAGCAGGAAGAAGGTGTGGTCGCGTTCGTATTCACAAGGGCTTCTCGGGCTTCTTTGGCCCACACGATAGACCTGGATGGAGGGGCCGGGAAAAGGACAAGCATGGTGGGCTCTCAGCACCCAGGAAGTACAGGTGCAGGGGCAGGGGGCAGGAGGGGTGGCAGAGAACAGGACCCCATATACTCTCCTGCACTGAGTGCTCAGCCTGATGGCACCAGACCCAGGCCCAGCATCACCCGGGCAGGGTGGGCTGAGGATGTGCATTCTTCACAAGTCCCAGGGCGCAAGGGCCCTTCCTGACTTTCAGAACTGCCCACCAGAGCAGGGTTTACCCCGGCTGTGCATTTGCTGATGCCGGGCCACCTACCCCACTTACATTAGAACACGGGAGGGTCTTTAGGTCCCAGCAAGGCTAGGGCTGGACTAGATGGCTCCACGGCTCTTCCCCGCCCTAAGGTTGTGAGGGCTTCCTCTCTTTGTTCATAGTGAAGCTAGCTGTTTTGTGCCAGCTCACGTGCACCTCACTGCCCCACGGCAAGTACCTGAGCAGACACAGTGAGGGGTTGACAAAACAGATTTAACATTTTAGGAACTGATGACAAAGGCCAGACCTGTCTTGGGCTAAGTTAATTCTTCTCTACACTTGGTCACACCACTGGTTCAAGACTCAGCTCTGCCATCACAGCCCCAAACTGTCCACAGACAGGAGGCAAATGAATTACCCTAGTTCTAACAACACTTTATTTATGGACACTGAAAACTGAATTTCATATTATTTTCACATGTCACCGAGTATCTTTCTTCTTTTGATTTGTTCCAATGTTTACAGATATAAAAACCATTTTAGTCTTAGGCTGAATAAAACAAGGCAGGAGTGGATTCAGCCTTTGGGCCATGGTCCGCTGACCCATGAGATAGAATTCACCTTTATTCCTCCCAGAGCTCCTTGCGGGGATCTCCTTTCACCTGTGCTCTTTTCCGCCCCGCCCCTAGCCCCCTGAGGACACCGCTGAGGGTCCTGGACCTGGCCAACTGCTCCCTGAACCACGCGGACATGGCCTTCTTGGCAGACTGTGCCCACAGCATGTGTCTGGAGGTGCTGGACCTCAGTGGGCACAGCCTGTTCAGCCTGTTCCCCTCAACCTTCTTCAGGCTGCTGGGCCGGGCTGCCCAGACACTGAGGATTCTCACCCTGGAGGAGTGCAGCATCGAAGACAGCCACATGAGCATGCTGATATTGGCCCTGAGCCCTTGCCACGAGCTCTGTGAGCTTCGCTTCCTGGGGAACCCACTGTCGGCCCGGGCCCTGAGGCGCCTCTTCACAGCTCTCTGTGAGCTGCCCAAGCTTCGGTGCGTAGAGTTCCCAGTGCCCAAGGACTGCTACCCTGAGGGCACCGCCTACCCCCACGATGAGCTGGCCATGTCCAAATTTGACCAGCAGAAATACAATGTGATTGCTGAGGACCTCCGGGCTGTGCTGCTTAGGGCTGGCCGGGGGGACATCCAAGTCTGCACACCCCTCTTTGGAAGTTTTGACCCAGATATCCAAGAAACAAGCAATGAACTTGGAGCTTTCTTGCTGCAAGCTTTCAAAACTGCTCTAGAAAACTTTTCTAGAGCGTTGGAACAAATGTAGTAGGCCCTTGACAGGCCAAAGGGGGCCTTGTAGTTCAGCTGCACGACACCCCGGGCATCCTGAGTCAGCAGGCTTGGGCATCCGCTCCCCCGGCCACCACCATTTGAAGCATCTCTTAGTGAAACTCGTGTGTGACATCCATTAAGCACTAGAGGAGTGGAAACTCTGGCTCCAGGAAAGGTGACTCAAGGCCACTTTGGTGTCAGAGCTCCACGGGGACCCACGAGCTGGCCGCCACCGTGGTAGTGCTGAACAGTGGAGCAGTGCTGGGCAGGACAGGAGCAAGGAGAGGGAGCCCAGACATCAGGCCAGGGCCAGGAAGACACCAGAACCTGTCACAGAACAGGTTGTCTGTACCACGTCTGGGTGGTTTGAGTGATTGAGTCCTGATGCATAAATGCTTAATTACAATGTCGGGGCTAGTTTTCTGTTAAGATCTGACTCATACGAAGGGCTGAGTGTTAGGATGATTACATACTAATAAAACAGCAGTGTGACTTATTCGGACGTGGCTTTAATTTCAACGCAATTTGTATTTTTTTAAGTATCTAAGAATATGAAAATGAAACGTTTTCTCAAGACAGAGGCTAGGGCTTGATGGGGCCACACCTCCTCACACCATAACCACCAAGTTCTCAATGGGGGTTTGAATGACTGTGTGAGCAGGCTCTGTCTTGTGTCCAACAGCAGGTCCCTCCTCCCCCCAGGTGAGTCCCTGTCCAGGTATGTCCCATGCCTTTCTCTCCACAACCAAGTGGGGCTGCCTAAGATGTGGGGCTCCCGAGTGACAGCTGTCTCAGGATTCTGCTTACTGGGGAAGGCAATAAGGTTCCTCCCAGGTCTTTCAGGAAAGGAGGACATCCAACAAGGGGGCAGGAGGGAAGAGGTGACGTCTAACTCCCCTTGCCCCTCAGAGCTGTTTTCTGAGCCACCACCCTCACTGCTCTGCTCACCCTCGGCCATCTCCACAGGTCCATCCTGCTGGCAAAGTCTCTGAACCCTATTTCAGGCACATGGAGTTTGTTATTTTAAGAAGGCCTCGAAAAGAGGGTAGTCACAGAGCAAAATTTTGCAGTGATTTCATTCTAACTCTAAAGAGTGAATTAATTGAAACTGTTTGTGTCTGTGGCTGGCAGGATAGGACCCAGCATGTACATGGGCAGCTGTGGTGGAGATGGGCCCAGGGGTGCTGTGGTGACTGAAGCAGGAGGTAGGCATGCAGGCGTCTACTGGTAGCGAATGTTCCTGACGGCTCCCGCTCCTGGTGCCCCTGAAGAACGAACGCATGAAAGCCAAAGAGGATGGTGGGGGCGGGAGGCACATTCAGAGCAACTCTGAAGCATGTGGAGCAGCCAAGCAGGACCTATGCCTCCTGTGCCATCGTGGTGCCTGTCGTTCACTTGTTCCCGCGGACCTGCTGGGCCCCAACCCTGAAAGTGCCATTTCTGGCCACGATGGGTTTTTGCCACACCTGCCCAGCCTGGGAATCAGAGGCTCTGACGATGCCCATGTGATGTCGGTCACAGGAATCCTGCCACGGCCCAGGCACATCCCTGTGCTTTTCATGCCGGGGAGGGCACGGCTCCAACCCAAAGGCAAACTGTGGGGACAAGAAAACTCATCATGCAGGTGGAGAGCGGGGCAGAGGGCCGGGTGTCAAGAGGTTGCGAAGGTGCCACATGGCAGCTCGACTGTCTCTCCTCCTGGTGAAACTTAGGGGCCTATCACTGCCCAAAGCTACCCGGTCTTCCTAGGGGCCAGACACCTGAATTAAGCAGGAACAGTGTGAGGACCATGATGGACACTGGGAAACGTCTTTCCAGGACATCAGGGACATGGTCTTTGCTCCCCCCAAGTCCTTTGTGGTGGCTTAATCATCGCACATCCTCCAGGAAGTCAGCGCTGCTTCCTGTTGCCTATCCTGGCAAAGAGGGAATGCAGATTCAGGGGCTTCCACTTGGTCCTTCCTACCCTGCTTTTGTTCCAGATGCTTCTTTCCAGTTGTACACTCCAGACGAGGAGAGATCGACTGATCCAAGGAACCCTCTGTGCGGGGGACGTGACCAGAAGACCTGGAGACGTGAGCCTGTGGCTCTTAGTATCACTGACGCTGTCTCTTTCCTTCTCATTTTGTGGCTTGAGCAACACCCTGATCAGTTGCCACCCACTAGACCCTATGATTCCATCTCTATCATTGGCCACCGCGGCAGCTCCCTATGGGTGAAGGCTGTCTTCTGGGTCTTGATGCCCATCACAGTGATTCCACCCACCTGCCCCTGCCAGTCCTGAATGCCATCAGCCTGGGGCCCAAACCCACCCACAACATCACCGCCGCCAGTGGGCCTCACTTACAACAGCAGCCCTGACCTGTGGGCAGCAGGCACTGCCGAGCTACTCAGTGGTGCCAGAGCCCTCTTCTCAGCACCTCAGTGGGGGCAGCAGCATCTGCCCTCATGTGATAAACCCTCTCAACACCCCCTCCACGCCTCCATGAGCCTCTGTGCTTCTGGCTCCGGGCAGCCTGGCACTCATCCCCCACTGGCCGCAGGTTGCCCACAAGCGGCCAGTGTCCTTGCAAGGACATTATACGCAGGGATACAGGGGAGTCCCCCACAGCGGGGTGCCCTGCCCCACCCTTAGACGCACCCCCCCCCGCCCCCCCGCCGTGAAGCCCAGGTCCTCTTAGGTGCAGCCATTTCCCCCTGGAGCAGGGACTTGGCCAGTGGCGGGGGCAGGGGGTCTGCGGGAGGGGCTCAGACGCGATGCTTCCCCGCAGTCTGCACCCCGACAAGACCCTGACTTGCCAGGGAGTCTGCAGAAGGTGGATTTCCCACAGAGCTGCCGCAGAGGCAGTCGATGGTTGGCACACGAAGCCTTGTTTTCTTGTCAAGACTTCCTCTGATGTTAACAAAGGCCACACACCTTGACTTCCCTGCACCCTCTCCATTCGAATGCCGTAGGAGCATAGAACCCCCCGGTTCCCAAACTGCCACGCACGGGAATAGAACAGGTAATACTCAAGCTCAGGAGGCCCCGGAAGAGAAAGACCGAAGCAAACATGCACACGCGAAGCAGAGAAGCCACTGAGCCAAGGCTGCTGACGGGTGCTGCTGTTTCTGGCTCCTCTCTGAGGGACTGGCCTGCACTGTCCACTCCTGCCCTGAGGGTTCTGTGTCATGTCCTCGAGTAAGCCACCCCCTTGTTACTGTCTCACGTAGCTTGGATTGATCTCTGTTACTTGCAGCCAGAGTCCTAATCCGGAGAGAAAGGGAGCAGCTGTTTTTGTCACTGCTGGAAGAGAGGAGCACCTTGTGTCGGTGAGCAACAGCCCACTTAGGCGGGTCCGGGCACATCCGGAGGCCCGGCTCTGGCTGCGCACAGCCCTCCCGGCAAGCTCTGTGACATCTCTCTGGCCTCTCCAGCTCCGGCTGAGCTGGGTGGGGTCCCCTGCTCCCTCACAAGATAGCCTAGTGAGCACACGCCGTGGCTGAGTCTTTACCAGTGCCCGCGTGTCTGCTTCAGATCGGCTTTCCTGAAGTGACATTAAAACGGGGGAACTAATGACAAACTTTTCCTCCCTCTCCTTAAAGAGATGATCTTGGTAAACTGTTTGGCCATCAGACCTTTGAACAATCCCACACAGAAATACTCCATTACGTAGTTTAATTAAATATAACTTCTCTTTTCAAAAACACACAGGTTCTTGGGTGAAGACTTCCCTGTCATAACTACGCATCATTGGTGCGTTTGCAGAATTACTTTGTCACCATGAAATCAACAACTTCCTCTGCCAGCCCGTATACACATTATAGACAGACACAACTGTACACACACAAAGAAATACGTGGAAGAATTCTGATCTGTCTCTTTGAACGTTCACAAGGGGGGAAAGGCATGTTTAACATAAATTGAGTGGGATTAATCTATAGCACTGTTTCATTTTGGGGACATTCAGGTCAAACCCTGTGCCTTCCAACTTTATGCCAAAGTGAAGCACACTGAAGTAGGCACTTCCACAGGAAGCAGAGGCTGAACACAGCCCCGCCCCTGCCCCGTCCAAGCCCTTCCTGTGGAAATCACTGCAACCCCACCCACAATAACCTGGTGTCCCCAAATCAATTAAAATCACAGGCTGTGAAATGACCCCTCTTCTTGACTGCCACAGAGACAGGCTCCCTCCAGGGACAGGAGCGTCAGTCTGAGAACTTCCAGAGAGCAGCCTGGACAAACAATGATGTTTGACTCTCAAGTCCCCACAAATCTTGCACACGTATCAAACAGCTCCTGGCTCTGATCCTTTTTCTGTCTTAAACACTTTTCTTTCAGTAATGTTCTACTGTAGCCTCTTAGTCCACACATATTTTGCTGTATCTGTGAAGTCATCACATAGGCATGACATGGTGTAAACATTTCGAGCCTAATAAAAAATCAGCGTGAAAAAGGGATGGCATCAGATTAACCCTCGATGAAACTTGCTAATGGAAGGCAGCTGTGCCACAAAATACGAAGTTGGCCTAACATAACTTTCTGTAGAAAGTTTGGCTTTCTGATTTTGCAGTATCAAGCCGGTGTCTAAGCTGCCTTGAATTATCTGAACATAGTTATCGAGCTATCGGAGGCTAGGCTGAGAGCACGTTGGATATTAGAAAATAGGATGAGGGTTAATAATTCACCTTGCAAGTTACCTCCCGAGTGGCTGGCTGAACTTTGCTCATTTTAAAGAAAAAACCAAGGGGAAAGAAGTGGTTTATGCCACGACACCTGAAAAATCAGAGTAAAACTGAATGTACACCACTCCAGGCAAGGATATAATGCACCAGCAAATACAAAGAACCGGAGTTTTTTAGTTCAGGTTTACCTGAATAAGTTATTTCTGTTTGGATCGAGGAGTGGCAATGGAGCAGAAAGGTGACATTAGGAGTCGCTGGAGAAGAAAAGCAGGCAACTGTCCTGCGCAGAGCACAGCAGCTAAGAGCAGAGCCTGGGGCGGAGGACCCTGGCTACTCGGGGGGACTTACCGTAGCTCTGAGCCACTTTCTCATGTCTGAAATGCTCCCAGTGATTAAAAACCACACACAAGCATAAATGATGCAGATCCAGAGTGCCGCTAAGTACTCGGCAAAACTTGGTCCCTAGACCGAATCCAGCTCGTGATATTCCCCTGCTATTAAACGTTGTTTTCTGTCAGCTTGCATTTGTAAAAGTTTGTCTCCCTACCACAGACAGGCGGGCAGGCTGGGTGGAAACAGGGTTCAAAAGCAGACCTCAATCTAGCTGCTCCTGGGCCTCTCACTACCAAGCAACTGGGTGTAAGCTACCGGCAGTTCCGGAGCCACACTGCCCGGGCAGCCTCTCCTGACCCTAGCTCAGCTGCCTCACCTGTACGGGAGGCCACAGGTCTTCCAAAGGACTGCTGCAAGGCTGGCCCCTGGCTGGCACAGGGAACCTGGATTTGGGGAGGGTCCCCCTGCCACGACCAGTAAGAGCAGCCCAGTGTGTCTAAACTTTGTGCAGTTTGAGGTAACACTGACTTCCCTTCTGCGAGTCTGCAATCTGGGACGCCAGGCAGAGGGTACCCACATGACCAGCCCTCAACACAGACCCTGGGCTGTCTCTGGGGTCCCAGGTTGGTGACAGTTCACAGTCCTTGCCGGTGTGGGGGACAGGGGAGCACTCCCATGACCCCCCTGGGAGATGACTCTGGAAGCTGCATAAGCTCCTCCCTTGGTCCCATGTGCCTTTCCTTCTGCTGCATTTGCTACACACCCTTCCCATGTACTAAGATTAGGGGTGGGATTACGGGGGCGATGTGTGAAAGGCTGATTCACATTAGCTTTGTGAAAAATGGACCATGAGTGCCTACCTTTTTTTAGTTTGTGGCGAAACGGGAGATAATCTATGCAAAAACATTTTATAAAGAGTGAAGAATTACACACATAGGTGGCATTGTTGCTTTTATATGGCAAGTGTTTTTATTAGATGTCATTGCAAATACACAGCATGTGCTAACTGAACATGGACACGAGCCAGATGCAAAACACATACCAAGGTTATCAACTGAATACAGGAAACACTTTCTTTCCCTTTGGTGGGAGAGACCCTCACAATAGCATGAATCCTCAATAATATTACTATTTTCTGTCATCATCATTAGGCAGTTCTGTTACCTGACAACTTTTATTTATAATTCTAGGAAAGAGAAAATTGGAGGAGAAAACAATTTATTTACGGAGTGATAAAAACAGACAGAACACTACTGAGAATCAGTACTGTATCTGACTTTCTTAAAAACAATCTTACCCTATAGCGCAGATATGAGGTTACACTGTTCAGCCTAATAAAATATTACAGCTTAAAAAAAAATCCTCCTGAGAAACTGCATCTTTAAGAGCTGAAAAGCATCAAGGAAGCGGGACCCTGTGTCCCGCTCAGAGGGTGGTGGGAGTGGAAGAACACTCGGTCGACAGTGCTACACGCGCACGCGGCAGAGGGAAACCAGAAAATGATACCCCGAAGCGCCGCAGCGTGGTGAAGACGGCACGCCTCACTCCTGCCCTACTTCTCTAGTATGGCTTTCTCGACTGCCTTGTGCTTCTTCAGTTCAACAATCAGTTCCCAATATTTGAGATACAACCACATGAGTCTCCCATTCTGGCGTCTGTTGGTATTCCAGACATCGCCACAGTATGTGTCGTGCTTAAATATGTCGGTCAAGCCGGCTGCCATGTGCAGGTCGGCGGCAACCGGGTCAGTGGATGCTCGGACCAGCAACCTCTTCTCTATTTCCAGCCGCCTGCTGCGAGGGAGGAGCAGGCTGCAGTAGATGCTCTGTCTTTCCGTAAGAGCATCTTCAAACTCTTTCAGCACAAGCCTGGCCCTCCTCTGCCAGTCTTCTTCCTTTTCCAGGAAGCTCAGGTACGTGCTTCTCAAGGGCTGCAGCTGTCTCTTTTCTTGCATGACCTGAGCCCGCTCCTGTTCCAGAAGCTTCTTTTCTTCTACCAACTTGCGCCCCTGAGAGATAAGGGCTTCTCGGTAACTAGTCGTTCTGTTTTGTTCTTTTTCAAGTTCCAAAGACAAGTGAGCAACCGCACGCCGGTTTTCTGAGATCACGGCGTGGTACTTTGCTTCAAGATCCCGCTGGAAAGCAGCCGTTCTCTGACGGTACGCTTCTCTCTCTTTTTCTATTTCTTTCTGGGACTCCCTAGACCAAATCCAACCTGACAGGAATAAATTAGAAGAGACATTTAATGAAAAGTCAGAGTTGAAGTTCTGTAAGCTTTATTTTTAAAAAGCATGAAAACAAAAAGGCATAAAGCAGCTAAGAACAACATTTCAATAAAATCTTAAGCCCTGAGAGATACAGATAACATTTGGTATGAAACCACATAGCAAGCAAAGTCCACATCTTAAAATCAGACAGGGGTTCCCAAAAGGCAAGTGTGACAAGGCTGCTGACAGTTCCCTTTTCAGCCTCATCTCCTACAGCAAAGAAAGTCTACCACTGCTTTCTTTTGCTCTCAAACCCACCACCACTGCCTACTCTGACTACAGTGCATACACTACTGGCAAGGTTTAAAAGTTCAGCGCGCCTGCGCGGCTCTGTCAGTTAAGTGTCCGACTCTTGATCTCAGCTCAGGTCATGATCTCATGGTTTGTGAGTTCGAGCCCCGTGTCAGGCTCTGCACTGACAGCATGGAGCCTGCTTGGGACTCTCCGTCTCCCTCTCTCTCTAACTCCACCCCACGCGCGTGCACACACTCTCTCTCTCTCAAGATAAATAAACAAACTTATAAATAAATAAATAAAAGTTAATATAGCTATGCTTCATGTATTGTTGGCTGGTGATTACAGAACTGAGTAATTTCAAAGTGCACTCAGCCTTGCCTGGTCATCACTAGTAAGCAGCTGAAGTCCAAGAGGCTTGCTTCTATTCTGACAAGGGGTGCATAAAAATAAGGTGGAGTAAGAGGTTCAACCTCAAGACAGGCCTGGCCCCCTTTCCCCAGCAGGGAAACTCGAACGTCACAAACATGGGGCAGACCGAGGGGCAGCCAGGCCTCTGCCCTCTGCTGTGTGGACAAATTTCAGCCCCGGGGAGGTTCTCTGGGGGTTTCCATCCCCCAGCACTCAAGCTGGTATCCTCGCCATTTGGTTCTCCTTCTCCCAGGTCCCTTGGGAACCTTCACTGGTCTATGACACCTGCAGCCACCCCAATTCTATAAGCATAGAAACAAATGTATTCCTTCCTCAACTAAAAACAGCCTCTAGTCCTATTTCACTTGGTAACTGACACTTGAAAGCACATATCTTTATGTCTTCCTTTGGCCCAAGTTCACAGGCAGGGGAAGTGACCAGTAGAGCAACAGTTACAATACCATTTGATCAGCACAGAGAGGTATGTGTGAAGAGGGGAGGAAAGGACTATTTCAGCGTGAAGTGCAGTCAGGGAGGGCACAAGTCTGGAAGAATGAGGAGCAGCTGGTAGGAAAGGTCCCTGTAGGTAGAACAAACAGGGGCAGGAGCGGGCACCACGTGTTCTGAGCCGACTGCTTCCAGGAGCCGACAGGCCTGGGCTGCAGGGATTACATCAAGGAGGAGCTGGAGCAGACTCTGGACGCCAGCAGGTGCTGAACAGAAGTCCTCACAGACGCTCATAAGAAGTAGGAGAGTTGGGGGTGCAAGAGAGAGCAGCGGGTCAAGGAGGGAACCAGAGTCAGGGAGCCACTCCTGCCTTAACCCAGGTATGATCTAATAAAAGTACCACAACTGAAACACAGAACAAGTGGCGACTGATACAGAACACACAGAACTGAACATCAGGCCACACGGTGCAGGCTGATGACTGGGAAGTTCGGGGTAGGTGGCACTGAATCACGAAGGCCTCCAGGAAGAGATGGGACAGGGATGTGACACATATAGGTAAGATTACCAGGGAGGCGCGCAGAGGAAAGTGTGGAGGCAGAATGGAAGTCTGAGAAATCTTTTTTTTTAATGTTTTTGTTTTTAAATATTTATTTAGAGAGAGTAAGTGAGCAGGAAAGGTGCAGAGAGAGGGGGAGAGAATCCCAAGCTGGCTCCATGCTGTAAGCCAGAGCCCAATATGGGGCTCAAACCCCCAAACCGTGAGATCATTACCTGAACTGAAACCAGAGTTGGATGGTTAACCAACAGAGCCACCCAGGCGCCCTGGAAGTCCGAGAAACCTTCAGTCTGGGTCTGATCTTGGAGAACTCTGCCTAAGGACTCTGGCTAGACAAAACTGTTTGCAGTCCCAGTTTCAGAAGGCAAAGAAAGTTGGGGATCCTGCTTAAAGAAATAGAAGTACTCTTTCCTATTCTTCCTCCTAAGTATTGTCAGAAACCCGGGAACTCCCCTGAACACCACCCGCTGCTCCCCTTGGACGCCAGTGTGATTAAAAGTGAACTAAATGTGACTCTCACCATTTGGCTGCTACGCATGGAAAGGAAATAGGAAGCATCGTTGGGAAGAAAGGGGAGTTGGTTAAGAGGATCCACGAGGAGAGTGGCGTATGAACATCAGATCAACACCTGGGAGAATTGTCCAGACAGAATCATTACTCCACCCGGCCCCACCAATGTCATCTGTAAGGCCTTTGCTATGATCATTGACATGCTGAAAGAAGATATTAACAGCTCCATGACCAACAGCATAGTGGCCAGTAGGCCCCCAGTTACCCTGAGGCTGGTGGTGCCAGCTACCCAGTGTGGCTCCCTGACTGGAAAAGGCAGATATAAGACAGACACCCCGGGGGCCCCAGGTCCAGGTGGCGAGGGGTATGCTGCCCAAAACCACCGAGCGTGCCATTACCATCACTGGTGTGCTGCAGCCTGTCACCAAGTGTGTCAAGTAGATGTGCCTGGTGATGCTGGAGACACTCTCCCCGCCTGTCCAAGGCAGAGTCATCACCACTCTGTACCAGCCCATGCCAGCCGGCTCTCCAGTCATCTGTGTGGACAGCTAAGATGGCTGCAGCGAGTCTGTGGGCTACCCCCATGCCACCCATGACCTGGAGGGACCACCTCTAGATGCATACTCAACTCAAGGACAACACGCCATTTCTCCGCTTGATCTGGCCAAGCCGAACCAGGTGGCAAGACGATAGTCTCGCTTTGCCATGATGCACGGCGGGACTGGATTTGCCAGAATTCACTCCAGCTCTCCAGAGGTGAAAGGCTATTGGGCAAGTTTGGATGCGTCTATTCAAACTGCCCATGAACTCACCATTCCAAATAATTGGCTGCATAATCAGGTGCCAAGGCGCCAGCATTAATGAGATCTGCCAGATGCCCGGGGCCCAGATCAAAATTGCCAATCCAGTGGAAGGCTCTTCTGCTAAGCAGATTACTAGCACTGGTTCTGCTGCCAGTTATTAGCCTGGCCCACTATCTAATCAATGCCAGGCTTTCCTCTGAGAAGAGCATGGGGTGCAGCTAGAACGGTGTAGGTTCACTCGTAACCTCTTTCTGCTGTCTTCCCGTGATCCAACTGTGTAACGTCTGGTCAGTGATTCTAGGTTTCAAATAATTTGTAAGTCTTTGGTTTCTATACAACTTTATCATCCGCTAAGAATTTATTTATTATTATTTTTTAATGTTTATTCATTTTTGAGGGAGAGAAAGAGAGGGAGAAGAGTGGGGGAGGGGCAGAGAGCAAGGGAGACACAGAATCCAAAGCAGGCTCCAGGCTCTGAGCTGTCAGCACAGAGCCTGACATGAGGCCCGAACCCATGAACCACTAAATCATGACCTGAGCTGAAGTTGGACTCCCGACTGAGCCACCCAGGCTCTATCATCTGCTGAGAATTTAAATATCACATTCTCTGTTCAACTGTTAACGCTGGGATCAAGATTTAGTTTTATATGCTTTTCTCTCTTTTTGGTTTTATTTTGGGTTTTTGGCTCATGAATTTCATTTGTTTGTTGATAAGAAATGTTAAGAGTGAAATATTAATAAATTTCAGTTTAGTTCTGTTAAAAAAAAAAAAGAAAAGAAAAAGAAGAAACGCTGGCCATCGTACATACAACAAACATAAAAAGACTCTTGAAGGTAGAGAACCGCAGGCAGACTGGCCAGGGACCTTGGCACCCAAGGAACACCGTGATGGTGAGTCCCCCGGAGTTTCATTTGCCTCACACATCCCAGACTTGGAGGTGAAACGGCAACGGTGAGACATTCTTTTAAAAAGCCCCAGCAAAAGTCTGCTCTCTCTGGCCAAAGGACTAGGAAGGTGGCCTAGCAAGACAGAGAGCTTGGACAATAACCACTCTACTCCCACCAAACAGCAGTCGCTGTGGCTCCATCCCCACCTCACTCGCTGGAGTGGAGGCTGATGGGTACCCCTCCCACTCAGGGGGATGGTGTCAGAGGCGCCATGTCCCCAGAGAATGGGGAGTAACAAGACCCTCCCACCTCTGCCAGCCAGGGAGCATCGGTGGAGACCTGGGGGAGCTGTACCTCCTGCCCAGTGATAATGAGGGGATCCTTCCTTTCTGCGTCTGTGGATCAGCGGCTGAGTGGAGAGCCCGGACTCGCATCCATAGCGGAGAGCGAGGCGGCAGCACCACCCTTCCCCTGCCAGAGGCCTGTCCAAGAAGCCTGCCACAAAATGTCCAAATAAAGGGTCAGGCTCCTAACAGCCAAAATGCACAGGTTTCAATTGAAAATCACTTTTCAGGGGTGCTTGGGTGGCTCAGTCTGTTAAGCGTCCGACTCTTGAGTTCACCTCAGGTCATGATATCATGGTTTGTGAGACTGAGCCCCAGGTCAGGCTCTGTGTTGTAAGTGCGGAGCCTACTTGGCATTCTCTCTCCCTCCTCCACTCACACTCTCTCAAAATAAATAAATAAACATTAAAAAAAAAAAAAAAAAAAGAATAGCATCCTCTTCCCCACTGAGCAGTTTAAAAACAAAAAAAAAAATCACTCTCCATACCCAAAATTGGAAACATCTCAAATTGAATTTAAAAAGAGTATTGGTTGGGGCGCCTGGGTGGCGCAGTCGGTTAAGCGTCCGACTTCAGCCAGGTCACGATCTCGCGGTCCGTGAGTTCGAGCCCCGCGTCGGGCTCTGGGCTGATGGCTCAGAGCCTGGAGCCTGTTTCTGATTCTGTGTCTCCCTCTCTCCCTGCCCCTCCCCCATTCATGCTCTGTCTCTCTCTGTCCCAAAAATAAATAAACGTTGAAAAAATAAATAAAATAAAATAAAAAGAGTATTGGTAGATGCCAATACCGAGATGACAGAGACGTTAGGATTATCTGACAAAGAGTTTAAAGCAGGCATGATAATATACAGCCTAAGCAAAGAAATAGAAGATATATTAAAAAAAAAAACCCAAATGAAAATTTTAAAACTGAAAAACACAATAAATGAAATAAAAAAACACGGGAAAAAAAGTGTGGAGAAGGGAGAACCCCGACAAATGGCTAAAATAATAAAATGCAGATGAACACAGACATAAAATACTAACAAATGTAATTCTACAATGTGTGAGAAGGATTACATGGCATGACCAAGTGGAGATTATTCCTAAAATGTAAGAGGCTTCAATATTCAAAAACCCATCAGTGTAATCCGACATGAGCAGTCTAACGAAGAAAATCACATGATCCTATCAATTGCTACAGAAAAACATTTGACAAAACTGAACACCCATTCATGATAAAAACACAGAAAGAAACATAAAAACAGAGAGGACTTTCCTCGCCTTGACAAGGAACACCTGTGAAGACCCACAGCTAACATTGCACTTAACGGTACACACTGAACGCTCTTCCTCTAAGATAGGAACTTCTCAAGGGAGGCCTGTAAACGTTAGCCAGTGCAAGAAAAAAGAGGAAAAGGAAATAAAAGACAGATTGGAAAGGAAGAAAGAAAACATTGTCTCCTACCTTATACTCATAAAAAAAAAATTAACTCAAAATGGATCGTGGATTTACGTGTAAAACATTAAGACTAAACTATCAAGAAACAAGAATCTTCAGGATCTACGGATAGGTGAAGAGCTCTCAGGAGGAAAAGCATGACCCATGAAAGAAAAAGTGACACACTGGACGCCATCAAAATTAAAACTTTTGCTCTGTGAAAGCCTCCGTTAAAAGAACGAAAAGACAAGTTACAGAGTGGAAGAAGATACTGGCAAACCAGATACCTAGCAAAGTAGGAGAACCTAGAACATAGTAAAAACTCTCAAAACTCAACACGAAAACACAACACAACTAGAAAATCACTGTGAGACTGGAACAGACACTTCATGGAAGAGGCAACGTTATCAGCCATTAGGGAAATGCAAATTAAAGCCACAATGGGCGTAAAATAAAAACAACGGTGACCTCCCCAAATGCTGTGGAGGATGCCAAGAAACTGGATCACTCACACACTGCTGCTGAGGATGCAAAATGGTACAGCCACTTGGGAAAACATTTTGGCATTTTTTTTTTATTAAAAAAGTTTTTTAATGTTTACTTATTTTTGAGAGAGACAGAGAGACAGAATGCAAGTGGGGGAGGGGTAGAGAGAGAGGGACACAGAATCCAAAGCAGGCTGCAGGCTCTGAGTTGTCCACACCGAGCCCGATGCAGGGCTCGAACCCACAAACTGCGAGATCATGACCTGGGCTGAAGTTGGACACCCGACCGAATGAGCCAGACATGCGCCCCCATTTTGGCATTTTCTAAAAAAACTAGTTGATTCTCAGGGAGGCTGACAAGAGCAAATGCTTTTTATGATTCAGTGTTCTGCACAGTGCCAGCTTCTAGGTCAGAGCCTGGGCAGACCCAAACCCAGCCCTAAGGGTGTTGCCACTTAGAAGCCTGCCATCTTGCAAAGCACTCCTAACCCTCAGGAACGCTACCTGTTGCCTGTGGCTAGGGTGAGTGAATTGGAAGGCTTAACCTTACACTGACTAACTACGATTAATTAGTTTTGAGGCTGGGACAGGCCCTGGAGGGACTCTCATGTTCCCTTTGTTTTCCAGACTCGTTAGCTTTTATAGTTTTTCATAACAACTTTTACTTTTGAGGTTCTTGCCTTCTCGGACTTTTGAAATGTTGCTTTTTGTCCCTGAAAAGGTTCATGGAATACTGTGCCTTTTCTTCTTGGTTGTCTTATTTAGGTAACATGATATGAGAAAACTTTTAACTTGGCATTCTTATAAAGATTCTCCAGTAACATATTATTACATAGTTTAGAAATTATAATGCCAAATATGGGTGTTAATTAGCCTCCTGGCACAGTCAACATTACAGGTGATAAGTGAACAACTGATAAATGCTACTCTCCTCACCCTTCACTTCCTCTATGGCAAGCCCTTCGACCTGAGAAATCCAGGCACATAAAGACACTCCGTAAAAAGTATCACTGCTAATAGAGGGCAGCTTGGACTTTTCTTCCATTCAATTATTCAGTTTCTCATATTCTCTTTTAATTAAAAAAATTTTTTTAAATATTTATTTATTTTTGGGAGACAGAGAAACAGAGTGCAAGCAGGGGAGGGGCAGAGAGAGAGAGGGAGGCACAGAATCTGAAGCAGGCTCCAGGCTCTGAGCTGTCAGCACAGAGCCGGATGCAGGGCTCGAACTCACGAGTCGTGAGATCATGACCTGAGCCGAAGTCGGATGCTTAACCAATTGAGCCACCCAGGTGCCCCTCAGTTTCTCATATTCTTAACTGCCAACCCAAAACTGTGGGATATGACAAAATATAAAATCAATTCCTGAACATCGGGAAATGTATCACTGTAGTGGAAAATAAAAACTAAGGGCTGGAATACTTATAACTGGCAATTGGTCATTTCCCCAAAGTGATACAAAGTCAGTTCAAACTGGAAAGAATCTGGCCAAGGCTGAGCAGAGGTTTAATGGATAAAGTCTCCCAAAGGCTGATTTTCTAAAGACAACCAAAAAGGTTTTCTTTTATGCCTGTTTTATTTATTCTTCCCTGTCAGTCCTTATGAGGGCGACTGAAGCAAGAGAGCCCCCTTCAGAGCAGTGAAGTCTGAAATGGGAGCTAACAGTTACTAAAACTCACCCCACACAAAATGCTTCTGAATATCTTGTTTTATTTCGCCTTCACAATGCATCGAGGTAATTATGATTAGCTAGCTTCACTGGATAGGGAAACCAAGGCTCAGGGGGTTAAGTAATTTGCTTAAGACTCACTGTATGGATAACACTAGAATGTACACTGGCATCTGTCCGTGCCCAAAGGCCAAAGTCTTTGGGCTCCACACTTTCAGTCCCCAAAATGCAAACGTTAGGAAAACCATGACTTACGAAAAGCAGCCAATCCCAGCATTGGAACCAACAAGGCATAATTCCATCTGCTTCCATCACCCCCATCAGCCCTGGAATTAGGCCGGATATTCCAATTTGGAGGGTCATTTAAATTATTCATGGAGATATACCTTGAAGTAAATAATAAAATCGTTAATCACATGAAAGGAATAAAATACATCTGGCACAATCGTGTCATCCTCTTGGCTCAATTCTACCTATGAGCCAGTCACATAGCACTGAGTCTTACAGGATTAAAAGAAGGAAAAAACAAGGCCTCAGACAATAGCAACTCCCCAGGATATAGTGGGGGCAAAGACATGCCTCAAATAAGTGAAGTAGAAGGAGAAAGAGATAAGGTCTCTAACATAAACAAGCTTTAGAGTACGGTTGTACACAAAGACGTATCAATAGGAAGGTGTGAAAACACTGGCTGCTTCAGGAAATGAATGACATCGAGAGGTCCAGTCAGAGGTGTGTTGGCGAAATGGGAACAGGCTAGGAAGGCTCTCCTGCCTCCCCACAAACACCACAATTAGACGCTTCTGCTTAGAGCTCATGCTGTGTCTCAGTAACTAGCCTGGGGTCGAATGTTAGTATGAAATGTACCAATTTACCAAGTATCCACAGGAGGTTGGGCATTTGCACAAAATAGAGCAATGAGACTTTCAGCTTATCTCTACGTGATAGCCACAAATAATACACACTGATTACAAAAGAAATAAAGCAAACATAGGAAAAAAGGAATCTAATTCAATTTCGAAAGATTTTAATGGGGTTTTCAATAAATACTTAACATCTAAAAATAAAGAATTCTAACTGGCAATAAAGAAATGCCAAAAAAATTATGTTAAGGAGTTTGTGGTAACTATACAACAAAAAACTAGTTATCTGAAAGTACTAAACTGCAAAACTCTCAAAGTAGGGCTGGGAAGGACAGTGTTCATTTCCTTCAAGCCAGTAAAGTCCACTTGGTGGGGGGGTGGGGAGGGGCCATAACGCCTGAGGAAACATACAATCCTAGTAAAAGCAGCCGAATCCTAAATAAAGACAAAGGGTTATACACAATTGTATTCTTTATGGTCTTATTTAGTACTAGCAAAGACTTGGAAACAACCTAAGTGTCAATAAAATGGGAATGGATCATTGTAAACTTACTCAGTAAAATAATCCGAAATTATATTGCACAAATTTGTGCACGAAAAAGATCCTAATAATACAAAACGAAAAGCAGGATAACGACTAAACGACTAAAACTATTGATTTCCCATGCCACTTCCTTCCACAAAAGATTTCAGGTAACTTACATAAACACACACGAAAATTAAAAACACTTCCTAAATCTGAAGCGAAATCAGGCGACTTGGCGAAGACACTTAAACCTCGGGAGCTGCCCTCTCCACCGCTGGAGCCCCCCGCCCCGAGTCGACCGCGCCCGGGAACACTATCTCCGGAATCCCTGAACACAGCCGGGCGCCCTGACTTACTCCGACCCCAGCGCCACCCCCGCCCTCCTGACCTGCCCCCCGGAACCCCTGATCCGCAATCTACCCCTGGCCACCCTCCGGAGCTACCTCCGGAACACCCGACACCCCTGATCCCCAACCTACTCCCGGCCCCCCTGACCTCCCCTCAGGCCCCCGGCCTAATCCTGGAACCTCAATCTACCCCAGCAACCCCGAACTCCCCTCAGGCCCCCGGCCTACCCCCGGAATCCCAGACCTCCTCTCAGGCCCCCGGCCTACCCCCAGAACCCCCGATCTCCCCTTAGGCCCCCGGCCTACCCCCGGAACCGCAACCTACTCCCGGAACCCCCGACCTCACCCAGCCTCTCCCAAATGCAGCCCAGGGCCTGGTCCCGCTTCGATCACGGCCAGGCCCTCCGACCTACCCCCGGGCGGGGAGCGCCGGGCTCCGGGTCCGTTTAGCGCCACTGTCTGATCCTGTGCGCAGGCGCGAAACCCCCTCACGCCCCGGGGTCGCGGCGTGGTGCGCAGGCGCGGTGTCCCCTCGTCCGGGCCTGGGCGCTACTAGGTGCGCAGGCGCAGTCTGGCGCGGGGGTTGGTGGGACAGCACCGTGTAAGGCAGACATGTCGGGGGTCCGGGTGGTGTCGCGGCTGCTGGGCGCCCGGCGCCTGGCACTGACTAGGGCGGTGAGTCGGCGCCGTGGGGCGGGCAGGGCGCGGGGAGCCGAGGAGGGGCAGGACTTCCCACGGGGCGGAGCGGACGCCGAGTCCCCCCGGCGCCGGACCGGGACGGGGTCGCGAGGGTCTGGGGGAGGATGCGGTGAGGAGGCCGCCCGAAGGGGTGGGGCCGACCCGGACGGCCGCGGGACTCCTGAAGCCAGCGAGTCGCGTCCCGGTGAAGGTCATGACCCCGCTTGCCGTCCCCGGGGACCCTTCCCCAGAGTACTAAGGTCGCCCCCGCCCCAGCCTTCGGCGCGTGGGGAGGCGTGTTTGCCCGAGGTCACCCTGACAGGTGGCGGCCCGTGGGTGCCCCGGGCCTCTGAATCCAAAAGCGCCCTTAGATCTCCGGCGGAGGCGGGCCGGCAACCGCAGGCGCGCGCCGGCCGGGCGCTGTGCCGATCGCCCTGGGGACGGTCCGTCGGGTGCCAGCAGCCCCGAGGACCCGGCCGGGCTCGGCCGTCCCGCCCCAGGCAGGGTAGGTGGGAGGCACGTCTGACACCGGCGCTGGCGCTTGCCTGGCAACTGTTGGCAAAACCGCGCTTCTTCGGGGAAAGCGAAGACCCGTGTTTCACACCGGGATCTGGCAACTTTTGGACCTTCATTTTGGGTTTTGTATGGTGGCCTTTTGCGCACATTGGAAAACCAGGCGAAGAACACCAGCACTCTGACCGCAGACCACGTTCGGGCGACGGCGCCGGGAAGTCTGATTTCCCGTGCGTTGTCTGCCCGGACTCCGGTCAGTCGTGGATGACCGTCAGGGTTGTGCCGCTGGAGCCCTTGCTTACCGGATTGTGTCAGATGTACTCCTTACAGTTACGTCTTCAGGATCTACCTTTTCAGGTTTTATTTCAGCACACTAAACTTGGAGGGGTTGTTGTTTGGGTTCTTTTATATGATCCGCCTGCCCACCTACTTAGTAATGTAATTACAGAGTGAAAATCCCAGTGGGAACCGAGGCATTCAACAGTATTGACTGGAGTTATGCCTGTAATTATACCTGCAATTTTCTCCATTTTGAAATACAGATACGGGGGCGCCTGGGTGGCGCAGTCGGTTAAGCGTCCGACTTCAGCCAGGTCACGATCTCGCGGTCCGTGAGTTCGAGCCCCGCGTCAGGCTCTGGGCTGATGGCTCAGAGCCTGGAGCCTGTTTCCGATTCTGTGTCTCCCTCTCTCTCTGCCCCTCCCCCGCTCATGCTCTGTCTCTCTCTGTCCCAAAAATAAATAAACGTTGAAAAAAAAAATTAAAAAAAAAAAAAAAAAGAAATACAGATACTAAAAATTAAGTTAAATGTGAGAAGGTGAACTCCGCCATCCTGCCAATGCCAGAGAACGTTTTCAATGCTTTCTCGTGCTGCTGTGGTTGATGCTTCCTGAGCAGAGGTCCCCACTCTCCACGCCCCACCCATCTTGGGCTCTAAGTCCACAAGCTGGATGGGCAGTGGGGTACTCTTCCGCAAACGTGAGCAGACTTAGTGCCTCCTGCTTGTTAAGTGCAGTGACCAGTAACTGGTGGTGCTGGGAGAAGAGCTAAACATGTATGTGTGTCCTCGTCACCCCAGCGTTCTTGTGCAGACTAAGACCCCTCCAGTCTGTGGAACTCCCTTGACCACCTGCCTGCCCTTTGTTTATGACCTTGTTGTCCTTTATGCAAACTGGACTAGAATTCTGAGCTCTGAGCTCTTAGCTGCAAGTGAGAATAAGATTCTGAGCACCACTGGTCAGAGTGTGTAAACCTGTACTTTTGTATTGGCTTGATTGGAAGTTATCTTGGTTGAATCAACTATTAGCTGCCAGCATTTACCCTTCTTTTTACCTTGATGAAGATAGCTTTTTCTGTGGAAATTAATTCTGCCCCCAAGCAATATATGTAGTGGAATTTAAGATTGGCAAAAACAAAAGCATCAACTTAGAACAACAACGAAATGTATGATCACCAACTGAGAAATGTGCATGGAGAGTAGATGATGAGGGTAATTTGAATAAAATCCACAGAGAATTTTTCCTGATTTCATTTTGTTCAATTCTCTGGTGTTTCCAAGGCAGTTTATATTTACAGCTGCTTTCAAGTTGCAAAATCATCAAACCTATTTTGCGTTGGTTTCATTTTTAGTTATCTTAATGCACTGACATAATTTGCAGACTGTTCTGGTGTATTGAAAGGAAAAGTAAAAGCAAGGTCCTTAAATAGTTGCTGGTTAATTGCTTCAGATGAGATTTTTCAAATTCTTTAACATGGATATCCAAAGTACTGTTCTAGAGTAAGTCAGTTTCTTTTCTTTGAATGTATTGTTTTGAATTTGGTTTAACGATGTACCTAGAATTACATTATTTAGGCCATTGTGGTAACCTTTTTTGTTTTCCTTTTTGGGGTAATTATACCGCTGTGGCATTCATTTCTGCATTCTGTGGGATGTGTTTCCTGGTTCACTGGAAAAATTGTGGCTTGGTTTTGGTATGTAACCTGGATATGCATCTTATTTTGGAGTCCCAGAGATTTTTCCTAAGGCTCCTTACCTAGGGGGAATGTACTGAATCTGGTGCCAGCCAGGCAGACCAGAGTTCAGACCCTGGATAGACTCCATTTCTCTTTCATGAGGGTTCTGGGAGGGTTCTGTGACGCCCTGGTGTGGTGATCATTCTAGCCAGGACCTACACCTACAGCCTGAGCTCGATAATCTTGTGAATTGTATTCTAAGCATCCCTGTTTTAAAAACCTTTAAACTTCTAGTGAAAATAATTACACATAGTTATAAAAAAAAAAGTCAAGGAATACAGAGGCTTTATAAATGAAAAGGATTGAGACCCTCTCCTAACCTCAGACCTGTTCCCCAGTGAAATCACTTCTGAATTGTTTCTGTTATTGGCCGCTGGTGTTTACCTCCATGTCTCTAGCTAATGTGCAGGCTTATGTTCATCCATTTTGGACTTTGACTTGTGGCTCTGAATGAGGACTCAGTTCGCTTAAACCATCTTCCCCCATCCTCATTTCTTCCCATGGCCTTCCAAGGCACTTTCAGAGCCTTTATGGGCTGCTTTTCTTTTTATACAGATTGTACTTACAAATAGTTTCTTGTCTGCAATTCATAGGTGAATGCTATCAGATGGGGACCCGTACTTCGCTAGATTAAGGGTTTCAATATCTCTGCCCTTCTCTTCAGTTTTCTCCCTTTTACCATTTAAGTCATTCACTTGTGCTTTCATGTCATTAAAAGCTCTGTTTCTTTTAATTCTGCCTCCAAGGCAGATTTCCTCACGCTTCTTTACGTTTCCCTGTTGGAAAATGTTTGATAGTTTTACTTCAAAAAATGTTAAATAGTTTTATTTATAGACAAATTGGTTTAATTTTGGGCTCTCCAGATTCTAAAATTGCTCCTCAAATCTGATTTAGATAAAAAGCTAGTATTCTATTTTCCACAGGGAGATAGTAGGATAATTTGTTAAAGATTTCATTTTAACAGCTGCCAGTGTTTGAGATGGCCGTGTGTGTCTATCTTTATTTAACGTGAACATCCTAGAAAGAAGAAATAAATACTTAGGGAATCTCACTGTTACTATTTTACTTTTTTACAGTTCAACTTAAGCAGGTAAGTTTAATGATCAGAACAAAAATGGGATCGATTAGGAAAAACTATATAAAAGACGCTTTACAGTATAATATGTCCTTTTCATGTTGATTATTTTTATAGGATTTAATATGTGATTATTCTTCAGTTTTCTGAATTAAAATTGTTCAGGTGGCCATAAAATCTGGAAACATAGACAAATATACATAATAAATAGTTTACTCATATTCCAACAAATGTTCAATGAATGTGCTGTTCCTCATTAGCATTTCATACTTTAACAAGTTATGCAAAACTGCACGTGCACCACAGCACTATTTCCATCAATCCTCGTACATCCACCTACAATGAATCGCTTGTGGGGATTTGTGTGTCTCACTTTCACTGGATAAACTTGTGCCTTTAGCACACCCAAGATGTAATTAAGGAAGAAGTGTCTGTCATCTGTGTTTCTGGATTGTGTGGTCCTGTTTTGGGTTTTGTTTTTTTTTTTTTTAAGTTTCACCTACTATAAGTCTTAAAAACATTTTTGACCATTCGTATTATACCAAGAAAAAAGATGAATACTAAATACGAGCTAATGGAAAAACAAAAATTCATTTGTTTTACCTTTCTATTCCACATCACAACATTTTACTGAAAATGAAGGGATTTTTAATCTATAGATAAAAGACTCTAAATGGTACTTAGGTTGTTTTACAAGTTTGATTTTAAAATCATTTAGAATTCACAATGGGTCTTACACACAATGATTTCAATAAATCAGGCACTCCAGAGCACAATTGGAGGTGTAACAATTATGTGATGACTTCTTAACAGTCCAAGGAGATAAAGACCTTTTTTTCAAATATGGAAAGAAATTAATCTTTCTGCAGTATTAACCCCTAAAAGCTATCCTCCTTTATAGACTACAATATTATTGTCAATTTAATATACTTTTATTTTTTTAAATCTTATTTTTAATGTTTGTTTTATTTTTGAGAGACAGATCCAGTGCGAACGGGGGAGGGACAGAGAGAGAGGGAGGCACAGAATCCTAAGCAGGCTCCAGGCTCTGAGCTGTCAGCACAGAGCCTGATGCAGGGCTTGAACCCATGAACCGTGATATCATGACCTGAGCCGAAGTCAGATGCTTATCCGACTGAGCCACCCAGGCACCCCCATATACTTTTAAAAAGAACTCCCAGAGGAAGGGATTTCTGGGGGTTTTCCCAAATATATACAGCTACTTTTTCTGTCATGCTTACAACATCTGCAAAGTACGGAATGTTCAAATGCAGATTCTTATGATCAAGGGGCTCCATAATTGCCTCCTCCATATACTCTTTGAGGTCAGTCACTTTCATAACTATTCCTGTAATAGGATCAATCTCTCCATGTACTGTCACCACAACTTTATAATTGTGCACGTGGCCATTTGGATTGTTGGAATTCCCAAACAATTTCAAGTTTTCTTCATTACTCAGAGATGTGCTGTGGAGCCAGTAGGTCGCTCTGAGGGAGATGAGGTGGGACAGTTGCGTGGTGTTCTTGGCTTGCCTTCCCACTTGGTTGGTGGTGGGGCTGGGACAGGCTCTCTGTTTCTATTTTGATTTCAATTTGGTATTGTAAAATGTATTGTTCTTTTTTGGAACTATTACCTTTATCTTGTACTTTATTAAAATTTCATGAACATTTGTATTTTGCTGACTTGGTTCTTTGTTAAGATGTGATTTTTACCATTTAAAAATTATACTAAAGCAGAAGAATATTCTTTTTAAGTTTTTAAATTCGTTTACTGGACAAAAAGTTGACTTAGGTCAATAAAAACAAAAGTACTTAGGGGCGCTTGGGTGGCTTAGTCGGTTAAGCATCTGATTTTAGCCCACATCATGGTCTTGTGGTCCATGAGTTAGAGCCCTGTGTTGGGTTCTGTGCTGACAGCTAAGAGCCTGGAGTCTGCTTCAGATTCTGTGTCTCCCTCTCTCTCTGCCCCTCCCTGGCTTGTGCTCTCTCTTTCTCAAAAATAAATAAACATTAAAAAATACATATATACTTAAAGTTGAAATTGGAGAATTCAAGAATATTGCATTTATCAGTTCAGATCTACTTAGAAATTCAAGAAACTTCTTTGTAATTGGAACTGTTAGCATAAAGTCAACTATTTGTGGCAGGCATCATTTGGTCTCAGTGCTTAAGAAAGTCTAAAAAAATATTTTTAAGTTATTCTTGAGAGAGAGAGAGAGAGAGAGAGAGAGAGAGAGGTGGGGAGGGGCAGAGAGAGAGAGGGAGAGAGTGAGCATCCCAAGCAGGCTCTGCACTGTCAGCACAGAGCCCAGATGCAGGCCTAGAACTCATAAACTGTGAGATCATGACCTGAGCCAAAACCAAGAGTCAGTTGCTTAACTGACTGAGCCACTCAGGTGCCCCTAAATGCTAAAGAAAGTCTAGAGGTTGGAGCCACCTGCTCCATTTGCTCCATTTGCAAGCGGCCAAGCCCTCCAGCCTGGCCTGAGGCCATTAATCTTCAAAGAAAGTCCTTCTGTTCAAAACCACTCAGAGTTCATTTTGTATTTTGCCAAATTCTCCTCCCTGAATTCTCCACTTTGTCCTACAGAATAATTTTTTTACCCCACAGAATAAATAGCATCTCTTCCAAACTGCAGAATACTCGAAGACATCTCTTATATCCCCTTTGTCATTGTTAAACATACTTAATTCCTAAAACTGTTCATGAAATTGCTAAGACTTCATTTTATCAGTAGCCCTCTAAAATGCAGTCATAGAACAGAAAGACATGCCTTATAAGTTGGTTTTCATATACAGAAGATGGCCTCTCAGGCTGGGCTGTGATTTCATTAATACCAATTTTCTTGAGTAAATGTTCATAGGGTGGAACATTTAAGCCAAAACTTGGAGAGTTGTAGAGATTAGCCAGGGAATGGCCAGGGACAAGTGTTCAGACGGAACAGCACCCTGGAGTATGACAGAGGAGAGGGGATGTGGCTACAGCCCAGCGCAGGTGTGGAGAGTGGTGAAGCAGGAGCATCTCTAGGCCTGGAGTCTTCACATTCACAGTGAAGGGTTGGTCCCACTGGTACCCAGTGTCAGGGTAAGCAGTAGAGCCTCTTGTAGAAGATGGATCTCCCAATACACTGTCCCAGGCCTTTTCCAGTGAACCACAAAACCTTGCAGACGTGTGGTGCTATAGTGTGAAGAGGGTCATGATGGATCCAGTAAAAGTGCTTCATTGTAAACTACCACTTTCACAAAATAGATGGGTTTCCCATTGTCCACTAAAAACCATAAATTAAGAAATGAACGTGACTTTGTGTCCTTTTCATTTCCTGCTGAGTCTGTGAGTGCCGTGCTTGGAGACAAGCTTCATCTAGAAGAGCTTTTCTTGGAGTGCCGACTCCTTGCCACTTGGGCCTGCCCTGGGTCCTTAGTCCGCCTCTACCCTTCAGGGTTAAGTAGAGGACCCCAGGTGAGCTGTCTAGGTGAAGGAGCAGCTGCATACATAAAAAGGTTAATGACTTGGGAAGTTTTGATGATTTGTTATTCTTCTAAGACACTTAAGTGCTCTCCATCTCTCCATCTCTGTCTCAGCAGTGGCCCGCGACATGGCAGGCAGGCACGTGCGGTTTTCACTTCACTATTGATGGGAATAAGAGGTCTTCAGCTAAAGTTTCAGATTCAGTAAGTTTACAACTTTTTGTTCCCTTATAAATGATATGCTTGTCTTAGAGGAATAATGATCTATGCCAGTCTTCAATATATTGGAGTAATACACAGGTCTTATTTAAAGGAAAACATTCTGGTTCCAATAATGCTCTAATTATTTTTAGTGTATAGCACTTAACTGTAGTACAAATGTAAGCATAGTTACTAACATTTTTTGCTTATGGTTCTTAAGTATCTATAAACCAGATTAAAATTTAAAGCAGCAAAATTATAAAATACCAGTGACCACTGAACATTATTCATTGTGACAGATGACATAGGACCCTGAAGCCACTTGTGTGTAGGCTCTTGGTGTTTACTGGGTCTGTTCTGTCCTCTGCTTAAGGCACTAAAATTTGTTTACAAATTCTTTTCTCACAAGCTCACAATAGTTACTGAATACTAGTTGGCACCTTCTCAGTCCAACACAAACATGGTCCTGAAACCGGGGGGTGGTCCTCAGTGCTGAGGCAGTTGCCCAGATGAATCGGAATGTGCCTACCTAATTAAAACAACATACTGGGGCACCTGGGCGGCTCAGTCGGTTAAGCATCCGACTTCAGCTCAGTTCATGATCTCGCGGTTTGGGAGTTGGAGCCCCGCATCAGGCTCTGTGCTGACAGCTTTCGATTCTGTGTCTCCCTCTCTCTCTCTGTCCCTCCCCTGCTTGCACTCTGTCTCTCTCTCCTTCAAGAAATAAATAAACATTTTTTAAAAAATTAACCTTTTCTTGAGAAACTTGCTGACCACAGGTGGGGAATCATGATCTATATACTGCATTATGAGCTTAGATTCACACAAGCATGTGTATGACTATATGGCTGTCAACGGAAAAAGATGAACAGAAAGGATAATGGAGTAGGAAAGCCGTATTTAGAACTAATATTTTGATTTGTGTCGTTGCTTTCCTTTGCTTCCACGGTTCCCTGCTTTGAGGCTGTACCTCTTGTTTTCAACATTTCACTTCATGGTGGGTGTCCCAGGTGCTAGGATGCGTGCTCCCTCTTCGTCGGGTCTGTGTTTCGGTCCTGTCGGTGTGGGGTGTGCCAGCCACACACTCTGGGTCCTGGCACAGGGTGGAGGCCCCTCTGCTGTGGTTGCTCTTTCATCGCTTCTTCCATTTTGTCTGAGCTCTTGCACTGCACCCGCCGTCCCAATGTGTGGCATAGGTAAATGGGTGGTTGACAGGTGAATTGTTCCTTTCCAGATTTCTACGCAATACCCGGTAGTGGACCATGAATTTGACGCGGTGGTGGTAGGCGCTGGAGGGGCAGGCTTGCGAGCTGCGTTTGGCCTTTCCGAGGCAGGGTTTAACACGGCCTGCGTCACAAAGCTCTTTCCTACGAGATCACACACCGTTGCAGCTCAGGTAAGAGAAAGGGGCCCCCTTAATGGTTTTGGCGCCTGCACAGCAGTGCTCAGTCTTCTGCCACAGGCCTTCTCACTGCACGCCAGCCATGTTCCTGTCTCTTTCTGCTCCTTGCACCCACCTGGCTTACTCGCCTTGGGAGTGTGTTCCCACACTGCCTCCACCCCCACTGCCGGAGTCACTCCTAGGGCCTCTTATCGCTCTGCTGCTCCAGTGACACTCAGGTCTTCTCTGAGCACCCACCTAATCCTCTGGCCCCCATCATAGTTTGTCTTCACTGTACTTTCCCAATCTAAAATGAGCCTGTCTCTGGACTGATTCTCTTGGCCCTGCTGCATCCTTGGCGTGGGCCTCGTTAAGTATGATGATGATGAGCTTTGCTGGTGGCATGAATGTGCAGGACAGTAGAACATTGGCCTTTAAATGCTCAAAATTTAGGGAAGAGGATCAAAGTAAGATGAAAAAGTACACAGTGATTTTATAATTTTGTTTTCTTTCCTGGCACACCGTAGGTGGTACGCAGGTTGTATACAGGTAGAATTCCAAAACTGGAATGAATTGAACTGTTTTTTCCAGTATTTGGAACATATTTCCTCATAGAGATAGCAGAGTGTGGGGTAACTTTCCAGGAACCAGTAAAAGCCACCCTAATTACTGTGTTGTAGCCTGTATTCAGCATGCAGCAACATTCTTCAGGCACTTTGCTACACAGATACTTTGTTCTAAAACTATGTGTTATAAACTGAAAAATAAATAATACGTACTTTTGAAGATTACATTGTGTCTAAAAGGAAAAATGGATGTAAACGTAAGTCTAAATAATGAGAAATAATAGTATATTCAGATAGTGCAATATTAAAACAATAAAAAGTTAGAAATGGATAGCTTAACTTGAATGCTGGTTGGAGAAAGTAAGGTTTAATTGGGGGGATAAGACAGGTGGGGACTGGGCAAGTCTAAAGTGTACTCCTGTGGGGGGCACATGGCTGGCTCAGTCAGTAGAGCGTGCAACTCTTGATCTCAGAGTCGTGAATTAGAGCCCTGGGTTGGGTATAGAGATTGCTTTTTATTTTTCTTTGAGTAGGCTCTGTGCCCAGCATGAAGCCCAGCATGGGGCTTGAACTCTCGACCCTGAGATCAAGACCTGAGCTGAGATCAAGTTGGACACTCAACCGACTGAGCCACTGAGGCGCCCTGAGATTACTTTAGAAAAACAAAATTGTATTTCTTGGGACTCCTGGAAGACCAGCTGTCTGTGGCCCTGATTCTTACTAATAGTGGCAATAAAATAATAGCATGGACATGTGCACTGGGCCAAGTATTTAGTGTTATTTTAAACTAGGTTTCTCTCTTCTGCTACTACTCTGGTACTTAACAGTTTTTACTAGGACTGTGTTTGGGTTTACAATCGGTGGGGTCAGAGAAGGAGGAGGAAATAACTTGTGACTTTTGCTGCTTGTCTTGTTAGGGTTCCTGGCTTTGTGCTGGTGACTCTTTTCTTGATAACTGAAACGTAATGGGCAACTGAGGCACAGCAGCACCAAGCGGGGAAAGAATTCCTGCATGGGTCTGCTTGACTCGGAAGCTTGATTGAGGAACATTTGCAAAAAAGAGGGAAGTCAGAAAATGTGCCTTTTCTTCTCAAAAAGAGATGAGTAATCCGGTTTTAAGTTGGGGAGGAAAAGTGTGAGTGTTACATTTGTCCCTGTACTGCCATTTTCTGTGACTCTGAGAGACAGACACGGTAGAGAATGTGACTCTGAGTTTAGAGTTTATTCCTTGACCGTAAGTACTTCTTTAACACATGTCCATAAATGCCACTGGGAACATTTTGTCATAAAATTATCCCAGATCGATTTGCTCAGTACCTTTTATGTGCCAGGTTTGGAGGTGATGAGCATTGCACATAAAAACCTCACTTAACCCTCCAGATGGCTCTCGAGTTCAGCTTCATGTCCCTTCATGGGTAAGGGCACTGAGGCTGAGGGAGGTAAGATTTGGCATCTGTCATGCCTCTCCCTGCTCAGGACGGTCCTGTAACCAACCGGACTGCAGTCAGATCCCTCACATGCCGTTGTTGTCAAAATTAGTTGGCTTTCTCTGAATCCAGTTTTGGGCAGTGGGTGGAAGGGGGATGGGCCTGGAAGGTCCAGGGTTCCCTTTTGTAGCTTGTAAGTCTGCCCTGTGTTTACAGGGAGGGATCAATGCTGCTCTGGGGAACATGGAGGAGGACAACTGGAGGTGGCACTTCTACGACACTGTGAAAGGCTCCGACTGGCTGGGGGACCAGGATGCCATCCACTACATGACAGAGCAGGCCCCTGCTTCCGTGGTAGAGGTACTGTCCTTGCATGGTCTGTTTCTGGTAGAAAAGAGAGGTCGAGGCAAATGTGGTCGGCCCAAGGAATGGTAACGAGCTGATGTAACAAGGGAAATCTTTCCTGTCATTAACCACTCAGTTCATTTAATAACAAAGTTTTTCTCTTTTCCTGAAGTGTTGAAATTTTCATAGAACGTATTGGTTTGGGTTTACAGGTTTAAGTTGAAATTGTTTAGTGTAAATTAGCGATGAATATCCCGATTCCTTCAAGGTCCTAGGTGTTTGTTTTCATATTTCACAGCTGGAGAATTATGGCATGCCATTCAGCAGAACTGAAGATGGGAGGATCTACCAGCGCGCTTTTGGTGGACAGAGCCTCAAGTTTGGGAAAGGCGGGCAGGCCCATCGGTGCTGCTGTGTGGCTGACCGCACTGGCCACTCGCTGCTGCACACGTTGTATGGAAGGGTGAGGCCACCCTGGGTGCATGGGGTGACAGGACATGGTCTGGTCAGGCCAGGCATGTGGTGATGAGCTGGAAACAGGCCACTCTGGGACAGGTCAGAAGGTCAGCATGTCAGCCCTGGGGTTGCTTAATAAACAGCAGACTAACATGGCAGGATATATATTTGTTAATTGTTAATTTGAAAGTGTCTATTTTAGAAAATTAAATTGATCTGCCATACCGAAAGTATAAGAACAGAGCAAGTATTTTAGGACTCAGCACCTCTGAGTTCCTGAACTAATTGATTTAATACTTAAGTGTTCAAACTGGACTGAGGTTTGGGGGACAGTAGTTACTGGACAATCAGGGCCTACTTTGGCATAGCCAAGTAATCAATATTTGGAATAACTCTAATTCATAATAATCAGTATTCTGAATTCTTGCTCTCAAATGGGGACAGATTCTTGATTTGCAAATGTTAGGACCCTGGTGGCAGCTTTGGCTGAGTGCATTGACACACGTGTGACAGGATCTGCCCATCCTGCAGCATACTGTGTCATGTTGGGGAGCTGGTTGTTTTGTGAGAGCCCTTCATGTTTACTGAGCAACTACAACATCTTCTCTGACATGCATGACATGTGTATGTCCTTCGTTCTGATCTGATCATACAGCTGAGAGCAGGGTACCTTTCGTGTTGATCCACAACAGCATCAGCACTATGGTTGATGCAAGTAAACTCTGTGGCTTCTTTTGCAACCCAGGGTTTACCCTGTCCATTTGTTACACACCACATCAGAGCCCTTGACTTGTTCATATGAGCAGTGTTGCTGAAATGTTAGTTTAACACCCTAAATGCAATTGAAACTGTGGGATTCTTTTTTCTTTCATGTTTTTTAGTCTCTGCGATATGATACCAGCTATTTTGTAGAGTATTTTGCCTTGGATCTCCTGATGGAAAATGGAGAATGTCGTGGTGTTATTGCGCTGTGCATAGAAGACGGGTCCATCCATCGCATAAGAGCAAAGAACACTGTTGTAGCTACTGGGTAGGAGTCTAACTTGTATTTAGTTTTTCTGTAGGAAAGTTGAGTCTCCGAGTTTCTTTAAAAAAAAAAAAAAAAAAAATGGAGGTAGTGACCTAACCCAGGAGCATAATAAGCTTTGCCAGTCTCAGTTCCATGTCTCCAAAGGGGACAATCCTAGCACCTGCCTCAGGTGGGTGATGAAGTATCTGTCTTCAGTTTGCACCTGAGAGGACCCTTGAGGAAACGGGTCTGGAGAGTCACGTGACACTTCCTGTCTTAACCTGTCTTTTGCTTTAGTGGACACTGTGTTTATACTGATTTCTGGTGTAGATAAGTGCTGTTTGTTCACATGATGAAACTAAATTACATTTCTTACATTGTCAGTCCGTTATTTTAACCCTTTACAAGAGTGAGTCCATAAAAAGCAAAAATTTCAGCATTAAAGCAGCACACGCTCCTCAGGGAGGTCGTTCAGATAGCATGAAAGTGCCTTGAAGTATAAACGAGAGTGCCTCCTCTGTCTCCCAGGCTCCCGCCCCAGTTGCCCAGGGTAGCGCGTGCAGACAGCACCTGTCACGGTGCTGCGGGCTGCTCTGTCCGCTCTGGTGCCACTAGAAAGGCGATCCTGACGGGACACCATGTGTCACCGCTTTCTCTCTGCTGGCCCGTCTGTTTTCCAGAGGCTACGGGCGCACCTACTTCAGCTGCACATCTGCCCACACCAGCACCGGTGACGGCACCGCCATGGTCACCAGGGCAGGCCTTCCCTGCCAGGACTTGGAGTTCGTTCAGTTTCACCCCACAGGTAGGACGGGACCACTTTCATGGGGTCAGGACTCTCATACCTCTCGATGCCCCTCTGTAGTCCCACACACTAGCACATTCTCAGAGCCCAGCTTGTCATCTGCTCAAGGAAGTTTTTTCCATTTCTCTCGAGGCAGTTTAGGCCACCACCTTGCCTTGGCGATACCTGCTCCAGTCGTAAAGCTGGAGCTTTATATAAAGACTGTTCAGTGTCCCTCTCCCCAACTCGATTGTCAGCTCCCGGAGGTGGGGACAGGTGCTGCAGTTCACAGTGCCTGGCACATAGTAGGACCTCATCAGTGTTTCCTGAGTGAATGTCCCGAGAGCTGTTGATCAGAGTTGTGGCATGGGCAGATTCCAGTGTTACAGGGAAAACATCAGGCTGTCCAGTAGAGTATAAAGTCGGGACGAGCTATGGCAGATGCGGCCCCCCTGAGATGTTAATGACTATGGTGCCAGTTGTGGGCACATTGAGCTCATCTTGCGTCCTCAGACAGTTGAGTGTGTAAATGTGGAGTTCAGACGGGAGGTCTAGGCTGCAGGTGCAGAATTGAGAGAGTTCGTTATTCAGATATGAATTGGAGAGAGAGATCTGCCTCTTGGGACAGGCAAGTCTCATTCTGGACTTTGTTTCTAGTTGCTTTTCTGACCTGTCAACTGAGGGGACACCACACTTTGTGGAAGTAGCCTCCCACCATGCTAAAGAACCAGACCTGGGTTTTCTCTTTGCTCTATCAGTATATTTTTTCTGATCCCTGGCAGGGATAAAAAGTAAAAAATGTTTTAGGTAGTTTTTTAATACTGGTTTTGGGGTTTTTGTTTTGTTTTAAAGTTTACTTATTTATTTTGAGAGAGAACATGTGAGCGGGAGAGGAACAGAGAGACCAGGAGAGAGAGAATCCCAAGCAGGCTCCGTCCTGTCAGCATGGAACCTGACTTGGGGCTCTGTCTCCCAAACTGTGAGATCATGACCTGAGCCAAAATCAAGAGTCAAAACACAATCGACTGAGCCACCCAGGTGCTCCAGGAAATTCTTGTTCTTTTTTTTTTTTTTTTCTTTTAAAAGTTTGTTTATTTTTGAGAGAAAGAGACAGTGTGAGCAGGGGAGGGGCACAGAGAGAGACACAGAATCTGAAGCAGGCTCCAGGCCCTGAGCTGTCAGCACAGAGCCTGACTGGGGCTCGACCTCACCAACCGTGAGGTCATGACCTGGACTGAAGTCAGATGCTTAACCAACTGAGCCACTCAGGTGCCTCTGCTTTCTTGTTCTTAAAGCAAGAAAACTCTTCTGGTGTGGTAATGACAGTTTTAACTTTCAGGTGACATTGACATAGGTGTTTGTCTCCTTGTTAAAATTCAGGTGCTTGGCATTCCTTATTGAAGGGACAGTGAGATTAAGGGCACAGACCTGCCTAGTTGCCAGGTGTGCATTTGGCTCTGCCTTCCCAGCTGCAGAACACTGACAAGTTCCTAAGCTATCATTGCTCTCTCTGAAAATAGGGATATTTCCTGGGGTTGTTACAAAACTTAGAGTTGTACACAGCAAGTACAGTATAAGTATGAACGGTGGTAATTATTGCTGTTGTTAACCAGTTTTTATTTTTTATTTTTTTTTAAGTTTTTATTTTTATTTTCAAGAGACAGAGAGAGACAGAGCATGAGTGGGGGAGGGGCAGAGAGAGGGAGACACAGAATCCAAAGCAGGCTCCAGGCTCTGAGCTGTCGGCACAGAGCCCAATGCGGGGCTCGAACCCATAGACCGTGAGATCATGACCTGAGCCAAAGTTGGACACTCAACCAACTAAGCCACCCAGGCGCCCCATTAACCAATTTTTAGATACGAATTTTCCAAGCTGGTTTTTCTTACCTAGCCACAATTTCATGCTACAAAAGAACATTCTACAATTAAAACAAAACCTGAGATATTTAACTCATGCTTGGTTGTGCTGAAAGCTGAAAAGCTGTTGGAATTGGAATATTCAGCCAAGCTGTTAGCTGCCCTTTCTCCTCACTGCTGCTTCATTGGTGCTTTTTGTTGTCAAAACTTCCTACTATTCCTTACTTAACCTGTCCTTTGTCTTACTCTGTTGTGAGCATCATGCCCCTTGCATACCCTTTTCCTTTCCACCCCCAGAAATGTATTGGAAAAAAATTTGCATTTGAAATATTGACCTAGCAATTGTTAGGTTGTAATCATCTAATTAACTGGGTTCTTTGCAGGTATATATGGTGCCGGTTGTCTCATTACAGAAGGGTGCCGTGGAGAGGGAGGCATTCTCATTAACAGTCAAGGCGAAAGATTCATGGAGCGATATGCCCCGGTTGCGAAGGACCTGGCATCCAGAGACGTCGTGTCTCGGTCCATGACTCTGGAAATACGTGAAGGAAGGTCTGTGTCATTCTATCCAAAGGTGTCTGAGTGCACACACACACGTGCACACCCTCCTTTCTCTTGGGTGGCTGCTATTCATGTCTACATGTGCACATGGGCTGGTGTGGCTTCTGTGTGAGTTTTAGCAACTCACCTACCCCACCCAACTCTGCGTAGGCTGCCTCTCCTCCCCTCTGATGGTTGTTTGTCAATTTATGATATCCCTCTAAAAACCTACATTTTGGGAAGTTAAGCTGGTTTGACTTCAGTCTCTCTCAAATCTGTGGAACATCAATTGTGTGTATGAGTGTTATGATAGAGACAGACACTCTGTGTGGGGGAGCAAGACACACATGCCCACAACCTCAGTTAGCATATGGGCCTTCGATGCTGTTTGGGGACCCACATGCGTTCGAGACCTTCACTGTGCAGACTCTTGAGTGCCAGTGCTGCCTTACGATGGTGATCTTTCTTGTATCTTTGATGTTATAACTTCTAGAGATTTTATATTTGGAGTGTTTGCATTAGAAGGACTTTCTAATGCATTTACCAAGGAAAACAGCTAATTGTGACTTCCTAAGACTAGAGTATGAGCTCAGTGAGGGCTGGAAGTCTGTTCATGTTCTGGCTGTGTCCTACCACATTCAGTCTACCCTGTCACAGAGCAGGTGCTCAGAGGAGATGTGAAGAATGGGTGGCCACAAGTGAAGGGAAATTTTGTGCAGCATAAAAAAATGTGAAACTCGTAGTCTCACATTTTCTATAATTGCCGTTTTTTGCCTCACACCGTGATGTCCTTTTCCACCAGAGGCTGTGGCCCTGAAAAAGATCACGTCTACCTGCAGTTGCACCACCTACCCCCAGAGCAGCTGGCCATACGGCTGCCTGGCATTTCAGAGACCGCCATGATCTTCGCAGGTGTAGATGTCACCAAGGAGCCCATCCCCGTCCTTCCCACCGTGCATTATAACATGGGCGGCATTCCCACCAACTACAAGGGGCAGGTGACCAAACCAGGACCCTTCCACAGTGGGAAAGAGGGCGGGAATGATACAGGTGCCCTTGCGAGCTCAGAGAAGACCGACGTTTTCCTCAGAAGGCACTGTGTTGTTGTACAGGCTGCACTTGAGTAGATGCTGCCAGAGGGCAGGGGGCTCGGCCACCTTTCAGCTTTCACTTTTCACTCCATAGTGATGAGTAGTTACTGATAACTTACTGATCCCTCCGTAGTAGACAGCCATAGATGTAATATCATTGTTTTTCCCAGCTTATAATTTATTTTACCGTATGATCTCTTGTTACTTTTGCTGCAGCCTTGTAAATTGTATTCTCTTTACAACAAGTACCTTCGAGGGTTTGTAGTTCACCCAGAGCTTTTTGGGTCTTGACTTTTTGGGCCTGTCCTTAGGCGAGGTGACTGGAGATTACGTTCATAGGTGAGTAATAGGCTGGAAGCATCTGAGTTACAACTCAAGTCTGCCCTACTCCCTTCCCTTCATTCGAATCCAGAGTCAGAGTGAGGGAGTAGGGGATCAGTTAGAGGTGGTGAGCTAGGTTTCTCGTGAGCAGTAGGTGTGGCATTAAAATCACAGGTGCTGCCACATGGGATCCTTTGATCTGTCTTGGCCTGGGGTGGCTGAGTGTCTGGGTGCAGAGGGCGGAGACTAGACTGACACAGAGAGTTCCCTGTAGGTGAGAGCAGATCTGGCCTTCACCTGCCCTCCTCCCTCTGCCCCTGCATGCAGACACCCCACCGCAGGAAGCAGTCCTGTGCAGACTTTGCTCCTAAGTCTTCAGTCTTCCTTCCACAGGTTCTGAGGCATGTGAATGGCCAGGATCAGATCGTGCCCGGCCTGTATGCCTGTGGGGAGGCTGCCTGCGCCTCAGTGCATGGTGCCAACCGTCTTGGGGCAAACTCACTCTTGGATCTGGTTGTCTTTGGTCGGGCGTGTGCCCTGAGTATCGCGGAGTCCTGCAGACCCGGTATGTGTTTCTCCAGGCTGTTTCAGGAGGCAGGAGGTTGCCATGTCTTGATTTGTAATTGGAAATTTGTTTAGTGATCATGGAGGGGGTAGTCTCTTTTTACCCCCTATAAGTGAGGAAACAGAGCAATCAGAGATTTATATGGTGATAGACTTGAGACTAGACACAGGTTGGGTGAGGGTCTTAACAATTAAGAAGGTAACCTGGTTTTGGTCAGGTTCTGTCCTATATATAGTCCTTGTGTTCTGCTTAGAAAAGTCATTGTTAGGGAGTTATTTTAAGGGGAGGTTTATCACATAGTTGCTTGCTCAATATAAATTACTTATTTGTAGTGAAATATTTTAAACAGGTATGACGATAGAGTAGTTTTCAGTACTTATGGAAAAGTAATTTAGATTCTAAAAACAAAATATAAATACCCTATTAAAGCAGAAAGGGAGGACGTAATGTACACAAAACAGAGGATTGGGTCATATCCGTCCCTGCATTGATACAGTGGATTCAAGTCAGTGATTGCGTTCTTCTGTTAAAATAATCTGCTGAGGAAAAAATGCCATGTGCTAGAAGGGTGAGTCCCACTGTGAACAGGACACTTACTGTCGCTTTGACACTCAGAGGGTCTTCATGTAGATTGTGTTGGCCCATTTGCTCAGAACAACATGTGAGGGGAAGTCACTGTTCCCAAGGGAAGTGTCGTGGGATCCCCAGGCCTCTGCTCTTCTCGTTACGCTTCATTGACGGTGACTATTTAGTATCAGTTGTGCTATTTTTATTGCACAAAAGCTTTTCGTATGGACTTTAAGTTGGTGAAAATCTTACTATCCCATTAGTTAAACACAGCCCTTAGTATACCATGCCGTGCTCCCCTTTACGTCTGCAGTTAGCAGATACATGTAAGGAGAAGGACAGTTGTATTTTCAGCCACCCTTCCCCTTGCTCTGACTACAAGTCCAGGCTGTGAAGGGCAGATGTGGGGCCCTGTCCCGGTGTTTGCTGCAGAGGCAGGAGTTGAACCCACCTGGTCTGATACCAAATCTAATGCTCATTTCACTATAGCAGTGAAGCCTAAAATCAGATCTCAGAGGAAAGCAGAAAATTTGAGGTTTCTTTTCTTTGAAAAAGAGAAAAAGGAAGTTTTGTAAGAATACTTTCGGGGCATCTAACTCTGATCCCAGGGTCATGGGATTGAGCCCCACATCAGGGGCTTGGAACCTGCTCAGGATTCTCTCCCTCTGCTCCTTTGCTCACGCACGCACTCATTCTCTCTCTCTCTCTCTCTCTCTCTCTCTCTCTCTCACTCTCACTCTCAAAAAAAAAAAAAAATTTTTTTTAATATTGTTAGAAAAAATGAGTGTCTTGTACTTTTATATCTGAAGGATCAGTATACAGTTTTAAAAAGTTTTTTAAACTTAGCGGTAAAAAGGAACAAATTACTCCTACATGCAACAACACAAATGCATTTCGAAACATATTAGGTTGTATGACCCAAGCTTAAAAGGCTATATACATACATCTAACTTTATTTACATAACATCTTGGAGGAGACAGAACTAGGGAATAACACGGCTTGGTGGTTGCCGTCCTGCTCATGGTGACTCTGTGAGGCAAAATGTGCAAAACTCTACACCAAAAATGATAATTATACTTTAACTTTTAAAAACAAAAAGAAAAGGAAAAGCATCACTATATTTTCCCAAATACGAATATTTTAAACATTAAAATGTTTAAACCCTAATCTGGATCCTATTATGATGGTTACAGGAATCCATACCATGTGTCAACGTTTGTAGAACTATGCACCTAAAGAAAAACAATTTTGGTAAATGATCACTTTTTAAAAACGTTAAAAACAAAAGCAGAAGAAACCACAACCAGGGGCACCTGGGTGGGTCAGTCAGTTGTGTCCGACTTCGGCTCAGGTCATGATATAACAGTTTGTGGGTTCGAGCCCCATGTCAGGCTCTGTGCTGACAGCCTGGAGCCTGCTTCGGATTCTGTGTCTCCCCCGCCCCACTCCGCTTGTACTCTGTGTCTCTCAAAAATGAATAAACATTATAAAAAAGAAGAAGAAGAAGACACTGTAACCAGCCTAAAATTGGGGCATGTCACATGAGAGACCAGTGCCCTGGCCCCTTGCAGAGAGCAGCTGTGAGCAGCCCAACTTTACCTGCAAACCTTTGTTTCCTGTTTTTCATACCTTCTGCCCCTTTTACCTCTTAAAAAAAATACATTTCAAAACATGTTACCCCACCCCCAAAAAAAACCTTTAAAAAATCTTCAAAACATTTATCTTTATTTTTTAGAAAAGCAAGAAGAGCAAATCTTGAAGTTTGGGTAAGCAGATATAAGGGTCTGAATCAGCAAGAGACTTTTAAACGTGCCAGACCAGGTCCTCCCTCATCTTTGAATGAGGACCACGTGGTGGTGGGGGTGGGTGGTGGTGGCAGAATTGTTGGAAACTGCTCACTACCTGAAGGTGCCAGTTCTCCCTTCTGCAGAGTAATACTGCAAGGTGTCTTTGCATAAATCTAATTTTTAAGCTTAAGAATAGTTTCTGTTTTGTTCAAAGATTTCTTACTGGATACCTCCTCCTTGCCAGAAATTTTGTCTTTATATGTTTACGGCCCCAAGTCAATATGTGGTGCTTCAGTTAAAGGGTGGCTTGGGTGGAACATTGGCTCAGGTTACGGGTACATTTTCCAAAAGCCATTAAATTCTAGCTTTTTGTTTGTATATTTTTTAAGGAGATAAAGTTCCTCCAATTAAACCAAATGCTGGAGAAGAGTCTGTCATGAATCTTGATAAGTTGAGGTTTGCTGATGGAACCCTAAGAACATCAGAACTACGACTCAACATGCAGAAGGTAAGCACCTGTGCTCTGAAGTGAGCAGGCCATTGTGTCCACAGTCCTGTGCCAGGCCCGGGTTGAGTAGCAAGAGGACACATTGCACACAGAAGGCCGCAGGTAGCAGCCCAGGGTGGAAACTACAACTTCTGCATCCCACCGTGCTTGTATGTGGCTCCTCAGACCCTCTCTTCTGTTGTGTGTATGTCACAGCCTGAAGGGGGAGAGAGAGTGGAAGGTCCAAGAAGGTCCCGGCTGGGAACTTCCTTATACCAGGCTTCCTGAAAGCCCAGCACATCTCATTGCCAAGAAGTTAATCCTATCATCACACCCAGCTTCTAGCAACTCTGGGAAATGTCTTTAAACTGGGGCCGTTGTATCCCCTAAATAAAGTCAGGAAGAGTGGAGAGTGTGGGTTTTGGGAGGAAATGGTAATCTGTGCACTAGTTGTCGTCACAGTATTTATCTTCTAGATCAGCATGTCTGATGGGATGTTCTCTGAGGATGGGAACATGTGTCTTTGACCACATGTGACTGTGCAGCATGTGAAATGTGGCTAGTGTGACTAAAGAACTGAGTTTTATTCAGTTTCAATTTAATATAAATCGCTACACATGGCTACTGCATTGGATAACGCAGGGTTAGATCAATAAAAGTAGTATGTAAAACAGCTAGGGATCCATCAGGTTCTTCGACTACAGAGATCCTTGGTCCATAAGTAAGATCTCTGTCCACTTGAAATTATTTGTAAGAATTTGTGGAGGCATTTTCCAAAAAGAAGCCACCCTTTGCTTTAGTCACATTCTGATAAGGAGTCCAGTGGCACAAATGCTCACCACCAAAAGTTGCACCATGCAGCTTTTATAGGACTGTGTGGTTCTGTGTTCAGGTGAGACTGGGCTTCAGGGAGGCTTCCTGGAAAGGTAAGGCAAATAGCATGTGTGAAGGACAAAGGTATGTTTAAGGAAACCAGTCAAGTGATCTGTGCAGGACTTTTGTGGGGTACTGATACCAGGAGTTGGGAGGCCAGCTAGGACAGATGTAATCATTGCACTGGATAGTAGGAACTTCCGTTTGGATATGGAAATGGTGAATCCATGAGAGATTTTGAAATAGGAAACCTTAGAGGTATTCCCACTAAATAAGGCATGTACAGATCTTTGACTTACAATGGGGTTAGGTCCTGAAAAAATGCATTGAACACACCTGTCTTACTGAACATTCGCTTAGCTGGCCTTAAATGTGCTCAGAGCATCTAGGTTAGCTTGCAGTAGGGAAAGTTCATCTGACATGAAGCCTATTTTATAACAGGGTGTGGTCTGTCTCACGTAATTTATTGAATACTGTACTGGAAGTGAAAAACAGTGGTTGTGTGAGTGGAGATGGTTATTGAGCCTCAGGATCATGGGGCTCAGTGGGAGCTGCAGCTGCTACCGCCACCCAGAGTCATGAGAGTGCACCCTAATGCACACTGCTAGCCTGGGAAAAGGTGACAGTTCCCGGTACGGTTTCTCTGAATGCAGATCCCTTTTGTTTCCTTGTAAAGTTGAAAAATCATTGCTCAAAACCTCATAGGTTAGGGACCATCTGAATTGGTATCTGCTGTGTGCCAGGCAGTATTCTAGATGCCCGAGTCATCCAAAGAAAACAAAAAATCCTGCCCTCGTGGAATGTACATTTGAGTTGGGGGACGGAGTAATCATTTTGCTGATTCCAGTAAATACGTAAGAAAGAGAAAAGAAATGACGAATGTATTGAAAAGGAGTAGACAAAATTATTGCTTACTGATACAAATAAAAATTCCAAGATGGGAAGTGGAAAACTAATAAAAACAAGAATGAAGTAAAGCATCTGGATAAAAGATTCATATATAAAAATGAGTAGCTTTCCAGTATACCTGCAGTAATCCATTTGAAAATGATCTTCACAGTGCAGCCAAAAAGTTTAAAATACCTTGAATAAACCTAACCCTAAAGAGTATGACAACATGAGTGCTGAAGAACATAAAAGAATGTTTTAATTAACATTTACTAGATTCTGAGATAGCTTTTTCCCTTTGCTTTTGCTGAAAAGCCAAGACGTTTGATGGTATGCTTTATAATTTTTAAATTATGTATCATTCTAAAGAAATAGATGAGGTATCTGTTAAATAGAACTAAGTCAACAAGCTGTGTTAGTCTGTGATAGAGAAGGAGACATCTAGATCAGTTGCATAGAGTCCAGAAGTAGGCCCAGGCACACGCTGTGATTAAGCATGGGATAAAGGGGTTTTTTCAAGCGTGATGAAAGGTCATTCGGTGAGTGATAGGAAACAAAGGTAGATCCTAAAATAAATTTCAGTTTTATTTCATGTCCCATTTCTTATGAGCATAAACAAGAAAACCATACAGGAGTTTGACACATGAGGAGTTTTTACAGTATTTAACCAGAAGTCCACCAGGGAACGCTCCCAGGCTTCTCACTTCTCCCTCTACTTTATGACCATCCACTCCAGGCTCACTGCAGACCACCTCATAATCTTAGCACTTCTTAGTTTGTGTCAGCAAGGAGCCACCTGCTGCTCCTAGAACATTTACCACCAGATCTCGAGGGTGGAGCAAGTCTAGGAACTGCTGTCTCCTTGGGAATTCGAAGGTGGAACCCTTACACCTTTCTGCCACCACTCAGTACATTATGCCTCAGAAGTAAGTCTGCTTGGAATCACAGATCTTGGCCAAGTTCCACAAACTGCCTTCCCTAAATGCACAATGTTCCATTTTAAATAACGGACGTGGATTTAAGACATGTACTTAATAGGAACATAGGGTCATGTTTTAAAAGCATTTATCAGGGGCACCTGGGTGGCTCAGTCAATTGAGTGACTGACTTCAGCTCAGGTCATGATCTCACTGCTCGTGGGTTCAAGCCCTGCATCAGGCTCTGTGCTGACAGCTCAGAGCCTGGATCCTGCTTCGGATTCTGTATCTCCCTCTCTCTCTCTCTACCCCTTCCCCATTCACACTCTATCTCTTAAAAAATAAACATTAAAAAAATTTAAAAAGCATTGGGGTGCCTGGGTGGCTCAGTCAGTTGAGCGTCTGACTTCGGCTTAGGGCATGGTCTCGCAGTTCGTGGGTTCAAGCCCCACGTCGGGATCTGTGCTGACAGTTCAGCCTGGAGCCTGCTTCAGATCCCGTGTCTCCCTCTCTCTCTGCCCCTTCCCTGCTCACTGTGTCTCAGAAATGAATAAACGTTAAAAAAATTAATGAAATAAATTAATAAAAAAGCATTAATCAGAACTTCATTTAACATCTATTTACGATAAAACTCTCAACAAGGCAGGTATAGAGGGAGTGTACCTCAGTGTAATCAGGGCCATATGTGACAAGCCCACAGCTACTGTCACACTCAGTGGTGAAAAGCTAAAAGCTTTTTGTCTTAACATAGGAGCAAGACAATGTTCACTCTTACCACTTCATTCAACATAATACTGGAAGTCCTAGCTAGAGCAGTCATGCAGGAAAGAGAAATAAGAGGTGTCCAAATTGGAAAGAAAGAAGTAAAAGTCACTATAGATGTATCAGATCATATTTGACACAGACTCCACCAAAAAAACTTAGACCTGGTAAGTGAATTCAGTAGTGTTGAAATATGCAAAATCAATACATAAAAATCTGTTGTTTCTGTATACAAAGAATAAATCTTCTGAAAGAGAAATTAAGAAAATAATCCCATTTACAATTGTATCAGAAAGAATAAAATACCTGGGAATAATAAATTTAACCAAGGAGGAGAAAAATCAGTACACTGAAAACAGTAAAACAGTTTTCTCGTATAGAATGGGAGAAAATATTTGCAAATTATATGTCTGATGAGGGGCTAATATCCCAAAATATATAAAGAACTCCTACAACGCAATAGTGCAAAAACAGCCTAAGAAATGGGCAGAAGGGCTGAATGGATGTTTCTCCAAAGAAGACCTATGGATGGCCAACAGATACATGAAAAGATGCTCAATGTCACTCATCATCAGGGAAATGCAGATCAGAACCACAATGAGCCATGGCTGGCTGGCTTAGTCAGTGGAGTGTGCAGCTCCTGGTCTTGGGCTTGTGAGTTCGAGCCTTGTGTTAAAAATAAAATCTTTTTGGGGGCGCCTGGGTGGCTCAGTCTGTTGAGCGGCCAGCTTCGGCTCAGGTCATGATATCGCGGTCCGTGAGTTCGAGCCCCGCGTCGCGCTCTGTGCTGACAGCTCAGAGCCTGGAGCCTGTTTCAGATTCTGTGTCTCCCTCTCTCTCTGACCCTCCCCCGTTCATGCTCTGTCTCTCTCTCTCTCTCAAAAATAAATAAACGTTGAAAAAAAAAATTTTTTTTAAATAAAATAAAATCTTTTTTAAAAAGGTGAAATGATGGGGCGCCTGGGTGGCGCAGTCGGTTAAGCGTCCGACTTCAGCCAGGTCACGATCTCGCGGTCCGTGAGTTCGAGCCCCGCGTCGGGCTCTGGGCTGATGGCTCAGAGCCTGGAGCCTGTTTCCGATTCTGTGTCTCCCTCTCTCTCTGCCCCTCCCCCGTTCATGCTCTGCCTCTCTCTGTCCCAAAAATAAATAAACGTTGAAAAAAAAAATTAAAAAAAAAAAAGGTGAAATGCATAAGAAAAAATCTAAAGGGTTTAATGGTTCTTGGCATGGCTTTTCATATGAATTGAAGATTTACAAATGGTATTTTGTGTTACAGTCGATGCAAAATCATGCTGCAGTGTTCCGTGTGGGAAGTGTGTTACAGGAAGGTTGTGAGAAAATCAGCCAGCTCTATGGAGACCTAAAATATCTGAAGACATTTGACCGGGGTGAGCATTTCTGTGGGCCCCTGCACACAATTGGGGGGCTGGGCATTTGCAAGGGAGGCTGCCTCAGGGTCCTGTCCATCCCACTTAGTGCTGACTTACCCGTCCTTGCTATTTGTGTGGATGCTGGCAAGCCCATAGCTACAGCCTGGAGTACCCATCTGACTGGATCCTGTCTCTCATGGGTGCCTTGTGTGTCCTCAGGAATGGTCTGGAACACCGACCTGGTGGAGACCCTAGAGCTGCAGAACCTGATGCTTTGTGCACTTCAGACCATTTATGGAGCGGAGGCTCGGAAGGAGTCACGAGGTGCTCATGCCAGGGAAGATTATAAGGTGCGCCTTCACAACATACCCTATTTGCACATCAGGCCTTCTCTCACCTGGCCTTGCTTAGTCCCTAACCCTGTACTTTCTCTGCATTTCACTCAATTTTCCCAAAAGTAAATTTTAAAAAGTATGCCCTTTTTTCCCCCCCTGATAACTTTTACACTTTGGTATCACTGTGTTTACTACCAGTGTGACCTTTTTCTTGGTTTGGATCAGTATCTCCTGCTGCCAGTAGCACCCTGAGCAAAACACACCTGAACTTTACTTGGTCAAAGGTTACTGTGCAGTCCGAGTATTATTGCCAGAAAATGCTAACTTACTGACTTAAAATAATGAGGAAATCATCATTTGAGACCTGATCTCATCTTGGGTCACTTTTTAAAAAATTTTTAATGTTTGGTTTTTTTTAATGTTTATTTTTGAGAGAGAGACAGAGCACAAGTTGGGGAGGGACAGAGAGAGGGAGACACAGAATCCAAAGCAGGCTCCAGGCTCTGAGCTGTCAGCACAGAGCCTGACACGGGGCTCGAACTCATGAACCGAGAGATCATGACCTGAGCCGACATTGGATGCTCAACTGACTGAGTCACCCAGGCGCCCCATTGGGTCACTACTTTTTTAAATGACCTGATTTTTATGCAGAGTACAGTTGTCAGATTTTTCCAGAACAGAGCACTCAGCATATGACAGCAAAACATCAAGGAAATGGGCACTCGGGAACAAACACGAATTTAGGATGGAATATCGCCAGGACCCGAGCCACTTTCCAGACAGACAGGCTTTGGTCTGGGACAGTATTAGTGTTCCTGGTAGCAGGCTCACCAGTCAGCTGTGAAACTTTGTTAATTTACCTTCCACTGACTGGAGCTGGATTAGATTAATATTAATTAAGCACATTTGTCACATGTACTGAGAACTAGAAGCTTCTCTAGGCTGTTGGTTGGCAGTTTGTGTGATGAGATGAATGAGTTTTCATTCAGTGTTAGCAGATAAGCAGGTGGAAGCTGCTTCCCCTGGGAGAGCTCACCTGTAGGTATGTGTTCAGAAATAAGGGAAGGTGGGGCACCTGGGGGGGGGGGGGCACGGTGCTCAGTCAGTTAAGCATCTGACTTTTGATTTCGTCTCAGGTCATGATCTCACCATTTGTGAGATCAAACCTTGTGTCGGGATTCTCTCTCCTCTGTCGCTCCACCCCTCTCCCCCGCTCATGCTCCTTTCTCTTATAAATAAACAAAAAGGGAAAGAAGGTGCTAGCCCCACTTGCTTGCCTTCCCCCACCACCCCACTCACTTCACTCAGCAGAAACAGAAGCAAAGTGTTTTTATTTTATTTAATTAATTAATTTTATTTTTAAGTAATTTGTCTCTACACCCAACATGGGGCTCAAACGCTTAACCCTGAGATCAAAAATTGCGTGCTCCACCGACTGAGCCAGCCAGGTGCCCCTGGTTTTCATTTTAAGAGGCTCTTGTACATTCTTATTCATTACTATGTGCCGGGTATTCCTTAATAGTGTTCAGCTTCTCTTTGAGAGTTTTTGAACAAAATTTTAATGTAATTGCTAGAACTGAAACATTTCAATAAAAGCTGAAAGAAGATGAAAGTTCCCAGAGTACAGAGCAGCAATACAAAGTATTTGATAAACTTTTAAGTGCATAAAAGATCTGATTTCCACACCCAACCACCCACTGGTTGTAGAAATGGAGCTCTGAGCTCATGGTGCTGCAGACCCACTGCTAGCTCTGTGGCCTCAGTGGATTCTACCCTTGTTGGGACCTGGGCCGTGGAGGCCCTGGAGTGAGGAACGGCCTGTCTGGGAGCCCCAGGGTGGACAGGTCCTCTGGAGGACTGACCACTGGCAGATGGATCACGTGTCTCATCTCTCCATCCCACCTGCATTTGGGACTCAGTTGCACTGTTTTTCACATTGTGTGTTGTTTTAGATCAGATCTACACAAAATGGTTTTTCATTAGGGATTGTAGAAGGAAGAAGGCATGGGTTGAAAAATGGACTAGGAATGTCCCAGCTCAGAACAAGGTCTGGTTGGGTCAGTGGATACCTCCTTGTTGGGTGGGATCTAGGGGGATTCATAGCAGACTGGTCTCTCATGTATCATTTCAATGAGTTTGCCATATTTTCCGGTTAAATTGCTGTTAGAGAAGTAAGAAACTTGAAGTGTGATTGTTAGTGGTATTTTCTGAAATACACTTTCTCTGGCCTCAGGAGCGGATTGACGAGTATGATTACTCCAAGCCCATCCAGGGGCAGCAGAGGAAGCCATTTGAGGAACACTGGAGGAAACACACCCTTTCCTACGTCGACATCAAGACTGGGAAGGTATATGGGGGCATGTTCTGTTCACGTAGCACTGACAAATACGCTGTCCCACATGTTCTAGAGTTCAGCGTATGACGGACTGGGAGAAGCAGCATGGATTTAAGTCGACCATTGACAGATTTGAGATACCGCTGGAAAAGACCTTGTCAGTCCGCTTCTGTCTGGAGGCAGAATTCAGCATGGGCAGGTGGTTCAGAAGGGCTGGTCTTCCACAGCTTAGCACTGGGCAAGGAGTGAGCACCCAAGCCTGGATAGCAGGGGAGGGGATGAGGATTCTGGAGCCCATAGAGAGCAAGATCGGGGGTGGGGGTGGGACGGGAAAACACTCCTTTCTTCCCATTGGTCGGACCACCTCAGGGTGCAGCCTCAGGGAACCCAGGGTATGCTGTGCAGCCCTTGGCATTGGCCTGGGCACAGCAAGCAGGGGAGGGGGTGAGGGTGCTGGGAACAACCAGCTACAAGTACAATAAAGGCTCACAGTCTTACTCCACCGAAGGGTAATTTACCCATTTGACTTTTCTCCTGGGCGTTAAGAGTCCGAAATAAGATACAAAGTGTGTACCCTTAAGCTTTTCAGGCTTGTAAGGGATCATCTCAATCATTTGTCTCAGTCTGCAGAAATTGCATTGTGCTTTGTTGTCATCACTTCATACAGAGTGCCTAGTGTCTGCTATTTCAGGCAGGCAGTGATTTTCATAATTTTGCATGAAGGCTATTTTCTGACAGTGTATGTAGAAAGATATCAGACTGGGGCCACCTGGGTGGCTCAGTCAGTTAAGTGTCTGACTGTTGATTTCAGTTAAGGTCCTGATCTCACAGTTTGTGGGGTCAAGCCCCGCATTGGGCTCTTCACTGACAGCACAGAGCCTGCTTGGGATTCTGTCTCTCGCACTTTCTTTCTCTCTCTTTGTCTCTCTCTCTCTGTGCCCCTCCCCCACTCTCGCAATCGTGCATGCTTTCTCTCAAAAATAAACATCAAAAGAATTATTGAGAAAGGTATCAGACTTCTGTCTCAGTACAATCCTATTTTTGGTAACGTTCAAGATTTTTTACAATTATATAAGAAGTGCTCATTTTAGAAAGTATAGAAAGTGCAAGATAAAGGAAATTAACATTTGTAAGATCACCAATCACAGATACCCCTTATTATTATTTTGAAATTTTTATTTGTGAAATTTTGAAGTTTATTTTGAAAATTTATTTTGAAATTTTATCTTATTTCATTATTATCATTTTGAAATATTTCCTTCAGGTTTTGCATGTATGTTTATACACTTTTCCTTATATGTATGTTTATACACTTTCCTTAAATATGAGTAGAAAAATATATAGTTTAAATGTAATTAAAGCATGACAGTATATACAGGGTTTCACCTACTTCTTAAGCATTTGTGTAAAGCATCAAGAATTTTGTACATTGTTATTTTAATTGCTGTATTTCACTACATGGATTTACCATAATTTACATGGCCCTGTTGTGCTTTTAGATCCTTTTTGAGTTTGTTAGTGAAAAATACTCTAGTACATATTTGTGGTTTTAAGTTCCTGAAATTTGCCAATTTTTTTTTTTTTTTTAATTTAGTTTGAAAGAAAGAGAACAGGGGAGGGACAGAGAAGGAGACTCCCAAGCAGGCTCTGTGCACTGTCAGTACAGAGCCCCATTCAGGGTTCGAACTCACGAACTGAACCGTGAGATCGTGACCTGAGCCGAAATCAAGAGTCGGGTGCTTAACCGACTAAGCCGCCCAGGTGCCCCTAAAAATAAGTTTTATAGTTAATTTTTCAAAAGAGCATAAGAGAATGCTGTTTGTGTGGTTTTCTACAAATTTTGTCTATCAATTTTTCTTTTTAAGGTCTCCTTGGAGTATAGACCCGTCATTGACAGAACTTTGAATGAGGCAGACTGTGCCACAGTCCCTCCAGCCATTCGCTCCTACTGATTGGGCCAGAGGTGACCGACTTTGTACCCATGTATAATAATAGCTCATGTGTGCTTTTATATCATAACTGTCCTATTGATACCCTGTCTTCAAGGGAACAAGGGCCACCATTCGAATAGGTATCATCTACCTGGTGGCCAGAAGCTTGCCAGTAATCAACAGCCAGGAAGTGTGAGGCTTCATTCTTGTGAACTAATAAAACTGGGCATGATTCTTAAATAAACATAAATTACAAACCTATTTCTATTCCAAGTCCATTTATGAGCTTATACTGTTTGACTTGAGGCCTGTTTGTTGACCTGAAATATCGAAATCCAGAAATTTTGTTGTAGTATATAATTAAGTAAAAATGAATTTCGATGCTGACAGCACATGAAAGAAATAAACATATTCTCCTTGTTCTTAGTAAGCAAATGGTTTAATATGTGAACATGTGTCCTAAAGTATTTAAATAACCGGATACTAAAGGAAACAGATGGATTTCTTCTTTCCCCACTTGCTTTCAGCTGCTACTTGGGGTCTCCTTCCTAGTAATTGTCTCAGGGCTGGCTTCTGTAGACTCCAGTCCACAGCAGGTAGGGTCATTGATATTACTGTCTGTTTTTCAATTTTAAGGATGGTCTTTACAAACTTAGTTTGCAAATATGTAAAACATTTATGTTCTTTCAGAGTCCCTTATATTTGGAGCTAACCTCCTTAATTGTTCCTGCATTCTCTCCCTTCTCTCCCTCATAGCAACCACTTTAGTTATCTTCTTAGCTAAATGTTTAAAGAGAAGAAGAAAGAAAATCTGTATTTGCATTATGATGTATAGACCATTGTGCATTCCTTGTCTGCATATCCGGAGGTCACTCCTTATCAGTGAGTCTTTGTTCCTTCCTTTGGCTGCATGAGTGTACCTTACCCTCCAGTGATGGGCATTTGTGTTATTTCCAGTATTACAGATGCCACAATGAGTAACTGTGTGCTTGAAGTCATTTTCTTCGCCAGTTTCTTTGAGGTGGAGTCCTAGAAGTAGAATTTCTGGGTCCAAGGGTAAATGTACATATTGTTTTGTTAGACGTTCCCAAATTCTCTTCCATAGGGGCTGTGATGGAGGAGAGTTGCTGTTTCCCACAGCTTTGCCAAGAAAGTATGATGGCAAGTAAGAGTTGCTGATTCCTGGGCTGGGGGAGGAAATGTTTAAGATGAGCCTAAAAAGGTGTCTGAGCTGGAAACCGTCAGGGAGCACTGGGGCCAGAAGAGGCATTGGAGCCAGCAAACAATGGTGGCTGCATTGATTGAGACTGAGTGACTATATTAAAAACATGCTGTTGATTTATAATGACAGTGTAAAAACTCAGCCAAAACTGAACAAACAGAAACACACAATTAAGCAAGTTAGGCACTAACTACTAACACTGAAAATGGGCAATTAAAGGAAAATCATGATTATCCTGCCTTTTATCCACACATTGCCATTCAGGGTAACCTACTTAATTAGGAATGTATTTTACAGAGGAATTCCTTCAGATAAATGAGTAAGGACTGATAGAATTTAAAGACCCCCTTTTTGCAATCCCTAATGTGGTTCTGGAACTTGCCTGTGAATCAGTCACCTGGAAGGATTGTTGAATAATTCCTTACCCCACCACAGGACTTCTGGTTCCATAGGTCCTGGGGTTGGGCCTGAGAATTTGCATTTTTAATATGTCCAGGGACCACACTTTGAAAACCACCTGCACAGGATCATGTGGTTCAACAAACATGAAGGGGGTGATTTTCAGGAGAAAACAACAGGTGCAAAGACTACTGACAACTTCAGACCTCCATCCCAACCAGCAGATGGAACAAGGTATAGCCAAAGCATTTTGCAGAAGTGGGAGTATAAATATAGGCACCTCAGCATCATTTAAGTGTTAAGACAGTGAATGAAAAGGTAGCAAAGGCATGTATGTGAAGCATGATAAGACAACAAAAGTGCTGATTGGTTCCAAAGAAGTAACTGAGGGTGGCAGCCTCTTTATGTCTGTCTGCTACTTCTCAACATTGTGAGACCAAGAAAACCGCTGGGGAGTGGCTGGTCTGGAAATGCACATTTCTATGGGACAGAATATTTCATACTGGAAATGTTTTATACATTGTGTATTCAAGGTTTCTAGGAGAATCCACACGTTGAAGGAATTGATAGACCAAAGATATTTAAAAAAATGCATCAAAGTAAAAAACTAAAGTACTGCCCAGAGAGATGTGATTCATTTCTAATCTGGATAAAAAGAAGCAACAAAATTAAGATACAGTACAATACTCAGACTTAAATACTGTCCATAGCATTAGCCATAGCCACATAGCTATTGTTTGCTAGATTTATATAAAATTTAAAATTAAATTCCCGGGGCACCTGGGTGGCGCAGTCGGTTAAGCGTCCGACTTCAGCCAGGTCATGATCTCGCGGTCCGTGAGTTCGAGCCCCGCGTTGGGCTCTGGGCTGATGGCTCGGAGCCTGGAGCCTGTTTCCGATGCTGTGTCTCCCTCTCTCTCTGCCCCTCCCCCATTCATGCTCTGTTTCTCTCTGTCCCAAAAATAAATAAAAAACGTTGAAAAAAAACTAAAAATAAATAAATAAATAAATAAATAAATAAATAAAATTAAATTCCCAAGTCACCTTGATTCATTTCAACTAGTAGCTATATGTAGCAAGTGACTCCCACACTAGACAACAAAACAATCCCATCATTGCAGAAAGTTCAATTGGCCAACACCAATATAGACATTTACTATTATCTTACATTAAACAGCGTATATTTGATAAATTGACCACTGCTCAGAAACCTGAGTTAAATACAAAGTGGTAGGTCATTCTCTAGCAATACTAATTCTGTAAAGAATATTGATTGGATAGGATGTAGAGGGCTGGGCAGTCAGCTGCCCCCTAGAATTCTGCACCAGAGTCTGTAAAACGGAAAGTGACACAGGTCTCCATGTAAATGTCACAGTGTAAACCATTACTGATGTGAAATGAGGCATAAATAATGAATCAAAGTGGCTTCAGAGGGAAAGCTGTAAGGGTGGATAAATACAAAATATGTGTGTGTGTGCACATTCACGCGCAAAAACAAATGGGCACGAAACTTATTTGGTCATCCATTTGTTCACTGTTGAGGGCTTAGTATATGCCAAAGACATAAGATAACAAAGAGGGTAGACTGTGAAGTGTGAGGAATCCTAGCACCCAGAAAGAGCCAACATTTAGAAAAACTCTAAGGATAGTAATAGAGGCATTTTTCAATTAGCTCAGAGATATTACACCAAAGGAAAGACTGGCCCAACATTAGACACGTGATGTGCTAATGTTAATGGGAGGAAGAGAGCAGTGCTGTCTTTCAGTTTACTTCTCTACTTTCCCATCCAGGAGCACCACCTACATGGAAAGCTTAGAACAGACCTGGTTAGGAGGGAATTGAATCCCAAGATCGGCGAGGGGATAGGGCAAGTACATCAATACTTTAAGTGATTGAGTCAGCAGGACTAGGCAGGGGATGATCTGCCTCTTTTCTGTTGGCAGAAAGTCTCCCCTGTGGCTGCGCAGCATTTTCGTAAGGAGGCAACAGGACTCCAGGCAACACTCCCATCAGTGGCAGCTGGAGGACTCAGAGGCTTGGTCCTGCCCTCCCAGTACAGCATGGGCTGTGACCCACCTGCCGTGCTCTATCCAACTTCTCAGAGCCAGAGACGTTCATTAGAAATAAGGGCCATGGTGAAGGGAGGGATGCACCAGGCCAGTCTCTGCTGAAGCCTTCTAGATTGATCTGTACATTTGGGTATATGTTGGTGGGAGGAGGGGGAGAATTTTCCCTAAACCTTCATTTTCTAGTCATTAATCTCTCTTTTAAGAGTCAGCCTTGGGGCGCCTGGGTGGCTCAGTCGGTTAAGTGGCCGACTTCAGCTCAGGTCATGATCCCATGGTTTGTGAGTTTGAGCCCCACGTCGGGCTCTGTGCTGACAGCTCAGAGCCTGGAGCCTGTTTCAGATTCTGTGTCTCCCTCTCTCTCTGACCCTCCCCCGTTCGTGCTCTCTTTCTGTCTCAAAAATAAATAAATGTTTAAAAAAAAAAAAAAAAAAGAGTCAGCCTTGCCCTGACAGATGATGCAGGAAAGCAGAGCTAGGCCTGGCCTAAAATCTCCTTGCCTGTTTGACCTTAGGCCAGCCATGGTTTTCTCATCAGTAAAACGCAGACCCTGGTGGCTTGCCCTGAGGCGCTGGTGTGAGGGTTACTCAAAGGAACACTGACACACTAGGGTAGAGTCTCACTCCTTGTGAGCATTCAGGAAGTGCTCCTTTGGATGGTTCATTTTGCACACCTGGAATGAACAGAAGGCAGAACAGAACACTTCTAGGCCCTGCAGATGGTGCTGGCTGTGGCCATCCAGGTTGGGGACTTGGCCACAGGTTGGTGGAGAGTGACACTGTCAGGAGAGGGAGGCCAGGGCCTGCTGCAGTTGCGGAGACGGTTCTTGCTGAAGTTTCCCTACAAATAGTGTTGCAAAATCAGTTATTAATTTTGTGGAGTTAGAACAGAAAAGGAGCCAGAGATGGGACTAAAGATGGATTTCAGAAGCCACAGATCAAAGACCTGTGGAAAATTCTAGAAAACATTATTCAATAACTGATGTGAATACTTTATGAGAAAATTAGGAACTTTTTGAATTCACTAAGTCATGGGAAAACCACACGTTAAGAGTTTTGTAGATTAGCACTGTAGGTGAATGCCAAAGTCAGAATATTTTAATTTCCTTGAAGAACCTGCAAGAACCCTTCACATCGTGTGGTGGTTAGGATGCAGGAAAGCGGGCAGAGAGTGATCCCTGGTCACGTCTGTGGCCAGGGCAAGGGCCTGGATGATGTATCGGCGTCCTCAGAGAAGGGGGGGCTCCAGGCTGGAGGCCAGCTCCTGGACTCTCGGTCCTTCGGGGACTGGGAAGCACCGTGGGAGGGTCTCGCCTCAAGAAACCCAGCCATGAGGACCAAACAGCACTTAAAATCCCAGGGGCTGGAACAGGCTCTGTAGCAGAGGGAACAATTTCCGGGGTCTTCAGGAAGCCTCCTGCAGCGCGCTGCGGTCCCCACGGGGAGGGCTCCCCTGCGGCAGTGTCCAGCAGCAGAACCGCCAGTGAGGTGCAGGCCGCGCAGGGGCGAGGTGACACGACAGGAGGACACGTGGGAAGTCTGACACATTCCAGAAAGACGCGTTCTTCCCCTCGGCCACGCTCACTTTGATGACTTTTTAAAAAGCTTATTGATTTTGAGAGAGAGCACGGGATCAGGGGAGGAGGAGGGGGAGGGGGGAGAGAGGGAGAGAGAGAGAGGAGAGAGAGAGAGAGAGAGAGAGAGAGAGAGAGAGAGAGTTCCTAGCAGGGCAGGACTAACCCCTAACCCTAACTAACCCTAACTCCACCCCGGGCTCGAACCTGTGAGATCACGACCTGAGCCGAAAGCAAGAGTCCCTCGCATCCCTTTGATGACTTTTTGATGCAAAACTTAAACACGCTGGGGGGAAACCGCTGTCGCCTTGCGGGTGTAAGCGGTACCTGCGCCGGGTCCGTGGCCCTGGCAGCGCGCACGCGTAGCGCGGGATCCGCGCCCCAGCGCGCCAGGGCGTCGGTGTCGCTTAGCAACGGGGCGGCCAGGCCTAGGCCGCGCTCCAGCTGCCAGCGGGGACACGCCTCCTTCCAGCGTTTCCGGAAGTGGCGTAAGCGGTAGGCCCCGCCTCAGGAGAGGCGGAAGTGGAGCGGCCGCCAGCCTCCAGCCTCCAGCCCCCAGCCCCCAGCCCCCGCCTGCAGCCTCGGCCCGGCAGTGCGTCTGGGCCCATGGCCGCCTACCCGTACCGCCCGGGCCCCGGGGCCGGCCCTGCTGGAGGCGCGGCGCTGCCAGACCAGAGCTTCCTGTGGAACGTTTTCCAGAGGTGAGGCCCGGCACCACCCAGGCACTCACGAGGCTCCACCGGTCTCCCCTACGTTCTCCTCGGCCACCCACCTCCCGGCCTCCTTCCTGGCTTCCCCCCCCCCCCCAATGCCTCTTCCTGGCTCCTTCCGGCCTCCCCCCCCCACGCCTTTTCCTGGCTCCTTCCGGCCTTCCCCCCCCCCCCCCCACGGCTCTCCCTGGCTCCTTCCGGCCTCCCACTCCCCAACCCCCCCCCCCAACCACGCCTCTCCCCAGCCTCTTTACTGGCTCCCTCTGGTCTTCCCCTCGGCCTCCCTCCTGCTTCCCTTTGGTCTCCCGTCACCCTGACTCCCTTCCTGGCTCCCTCCGGCCTCCCCCTTGGCCTCCTTCCTGCTTCCCTTCGGCCTCTGGCCTCCTCCTTCCTGGCTCCCTTAGGTCTGGCCCCGACCTCGTGCCGGAAACCCCACCTTCCCCTAGGCCCCTGTCGAGGTGCGGAGCCCGCTGCAGGTGTCCAGGGGATCGCGGCCCCCACCCCTGAGCCTACAGCCCAGGGGATTGCTGCTCAGGGAGGGTCTTCGGGACGCTTGTTTAAGGTAAACAGAAACACAGACTGCTCCAGCGCTGTTACGTCCAGCAGCTGGGAAAGAAGCTGGAGACCGGCACTGCAGCATATTCTGTCCCCGGGTTGCCCTTCAGAGTGAATGAGTGACCAATGGTCACGGAAGGACGTGTCTGAGGCAGTCTTTTTGCTGTTTATGAAAAGGAGAGAATTCAGACTGTCCAAGGGAAAGAAAAGGAGAAAGGCTTGACAAGGCAAAAGGAGCCATCTCTTTGGGAGAACCTTGTTCCCATGCGGATGCGAGAGTGAGAGTCCTAGCTGCCTCCAGAGTTGACCTAGGCTCGGCAGAGGAATGAAGTGTTTATGCTTGACATGTTTTGCTTGTCCTGCTCTTTTATTCACCAGCTTAACTGGTCTTGATTTTGTAGGGTTGATAAAGACAGGAGCGGGGTGATATCGGACAACGAGCTTCAGCAAGCACTCTCCAACGGTGAGTGGGACCTAGTCGTCAGGACTTCTGCTGAACTTTGAGCCTGACCCACCTGTAGTAAATAACTTCTTTTCCCGAGTACAGAGGAGTTATGAAGGCCTAATTACTGTTACTGGCATGTGGTGGAGGTGCTTCTGATTTATTTTGCCAGTGGGTGTCCTGCGCCAAGGGCCTTGCCGAGCTGTTCCAGCCCCTGCATGGACAGGCGCAGGGAAGCACTTGAGAAGTGGAGGTTAGGGTGTAGGTTTTAGGGAAGGATAGGAAGTTTAGCTTTGTAGGGCTAATATGCTTCAGGTACATTGAAGATCACTGATTCCTTTCGTGACTGTATCTCTGTGACCTCTTGGGAGAGGATCATCAAGGTGCCAAGGGCACCATGGGGAAGTGACTGGGATGTTGGGGATGTGGCTCTGGCAGGTGGATTGTGGGAAGATGGTCTTATCAGTGGGAGAATACTAGGCATTCAGACAGGGATAAAGGACCATAGCTGTTACACGGCAGTGTGTTGGGGGCTCTCCATGGAGTTCTCTTCTTGCCAGTTTCAGCCTTATTAATCCACAGAAGTACTGTTTGAGACCTTTTATTTTATTAACTACCTGGCTCTTTTGCCTTTTAAAAAATCCCTCAGATGCCACTGACTTTTCTGATTCTTAGATTTGTAGCTTGTCTTTCCAGAGGTGTGCCATTTAAGATAGAAAAGGGATCGATTCTAAGATGTTGGAAGACTCTTTTTTTAAGTTTATTTTGAGAGAGAGCGCATGTGCATGCGTGTGAGAGAGTGGGGGAGAGTCAGAGAGACAGAATCCCAAGTAGGCGCCACACTGTCAATATAGAGCCCAATTAGGGGCTCGAACCCACAAACTGTGAGATCATGACCTAGCTGAAGTCAAGTCGGTGCTTAACCAACTGAGCCACCCAGGTGCCCCAAGATTCATTTTTATTAGTAGGAACCAGTTTGATGTTCTAGAAAAAGAAAGGATGCCGCCACCACCTCACAGTGCTGGGTATCGGGCTAAAGGAGAATACGTGCCCTCATTGTGGGCACATACCAGGCACTTAGTGTGGTTTATTGCCTCGTGATTTACATGAAGTGCAGGGTTTGTATTTACAGATTAATACGTTTAAAGAACGGTACATACCACTGACTTTTTTCCCCCAGTATTTAACGTATGTGGCCACAGATATTGGTGTATAACTTCACACGTATTTATGTTGTTGAGTTTACGAAATTTTTCTTAAATTTTATTTTTAATTTTTTTTAAATTTACATCCAAAATAGTTAGCATATAGTGCAACAGTGATTTCGGGAGGAGATTCCTTAGTGCCCCTTACCCATTTAGCCCATCCCCCCCCTCCCACAACCCCTCTAGTAACCCTCAGTTTGTTCTCCATATTTATGAGTCTCTTCTGTTTTGTACCCCTCTCTGTTTTGATATTATTTTTGTTTCCCTTCCCTTATGTTCATCTGTTTTGTCTCTTAAAATACTATATAGTTGTGTTTACAAAATTAAGAAATTTCTTTATGGGGCGCCTGGGTGGCTCAGTCGGTTGAGTGTCCCACTTTGGCTCAGGTCATGATCTCACGTTTCATGGGTTCGAGCCTCATGTTGGGGTCTGTGCTGACAGCTGGGAGCCTGGAACTTGCTTCAGATTCTGTGTCTCCCTCTCTCTCTGTCCCTCCCCTGCTCTTTCTTTCTCTCTCTCTCAAAAATAAAAATGGACATAAAAAAAAAAAATTTCGTTACTCTCATTTGACAATTGTGCCTTCTTGATTCCTCGCTTGTCATTACTAATCTCTTTTCAATTTTTGTGTCTCCAGTACTTGTTTACACTTGGAGGAGTAGAAGATAAGGTTACTAGGACATGTCCGAAACAGCTGCAATCCAGCAGGCTATGACCTGGCAAATCTGGCTTAAAACTTTCTAAGTGTTCACCAAAACGTATGTCTTCACATTCTGTTAAATGTGGTCAGAGGTTCCAGAGGGTGGCCGCTCCAGTGAAAGCACCCTCAGAGGTCATGCTTCAGAGGCATTCCTTCTGAGTTCTTTTCCAGTAAGTGAGGACCAACCCTCTTTGTCCATTTGCTTGAAGTTTTGAGGGTGCTGCCCAGGTTTGGGATCTCTGTGAAACCTGCCCCTCAAGAGTGATGGTCACACTCTGACCTCATTATCATGACAGTGTCCACCTGGGGGCTCCTGTCTGAGTTCAGATCCTGGCTCTCTCGGTTCTAGGAATACGACTTTGGGCAAGGACTTGACCCTCCTGGGAGGGTCGGTAGAGGAAGTGCACGCAGAGTGCTTGGTGCAGTGCCTGACACATAGCAGGGGGACTGTGTTGTTGGCTGAGTGGAGGAGGGGTATTGTCACCAGCCAGGCCAGGCAGCCAGCTCAGGTGCCACATGAGGGGCAGCCACTGTTTGTAGGCACTGTGCCAGCATTTAACAAACCTGATTTCACATGAGCATTGTTGTTTGAGCCCCCGGGGCATGGTGGTGGGACCTAATCTGACCTATAGGGTTAGGCTTCTGTATTTTCACTAGAGGGTGTCAGTAATGCTCCTAGTTCTAGTTCAGCTGGTTGTTAAAGAATTTGGGTCTTTACTCTGTTAGAGCATAATCTTGAACTCAGCTGCTACTAAATATCTACCAGGAGGCTGTTTAAAAGAGAATGAATTTTCACAGTTGTCTAGAGGATGTTAGGTTCACCATTGCTGAGACCCTTTGAAATCAATACCTGCTCTAACCTAGTATCTGTCGGGACTGTCTCGGTGGCCCTCTGGAGGCCCTTTTATTGAGTTGCCCTGTGGGATTGCCTCAGCTCTTGTTCAAGACATGTAAAAACTGGCCTCCCTGTTCACCTTGACAGAGGCATGCCCTCTGCGGGGTGACTGCCAGGCAAATGGCCGGCTCCCTTCTCCCTAGCGGGGACGGTGCCTCTGGTGTTCCAAGCACCTCTGGTGGCTGTTCTGTCTTGCTTTGTTTGCATTTTATTAACCCTGAATCTTTTAACCAGTTAGATTTGCCTCTTCAAATTAGCTGTGAAAAAGTTTAAATTGGTGGCTGGTCAGTAGCATGAATTTAGAATTTTAAGAGGGGGATTTTACTGATCGAGTCTTCGAACCCTTTCTCATCCTCCTACTTTCTCCTCCCATCCAGTATGATTAAAATTCACTTCGTTCTGCTCTACTGTGGATATCTGCGTACATTTAAGTTCTTTCTGCAGTAAGGCAGGTTATGTATGATGCATATTCACAGAGTAGGTGGTATCATATCGCTTGCGGAGTTACCCGTTGTGGCTTTTGAGCTATAGCACAGGATTTAAACCCAGATGTGTGTTGCTGGCACCCCTCGGTGCCCGTGCTCATGTTGTGCTGTGGGTGTACTGCACAGCTAGGTGTCACAGCACCGTGAGCCCCGGTATCTTCCCATTTGTCTCCAGGGGAGTGTCCACCGCTTGCCGTGGGTCCTGTACTCCTGCCTAGAGCACCTGCCCTTCGTCAGCATGAGGGGACGCTGTGTGCACCCTGTGTTTCAGATCCCTGTCTGCCTGGAGGGGTGTGCCCTCTCCTGCCTTTGAGCCCCCTCAGCATCGCTGCTTTTTCTTGGACGCTCCCTGCTCTCCATTCCCTGTATTCTACACGATCATTGTCGTAGCTGTCTCTGGCCACTAGACTGTCCGCTTCTCGAAGGAAGGCCAGACTGGGCTCCTCTGCGCAGCTGCTCCGTGTGCCCAGGCACTGCTCACTGGACGGGCCTGTGTCCATCCTGTTCCCCCCCGACTGCCCCCCGACTTCCTGGAGCTGTTGCGGTTGAAATTTGACTTCTGATTGCTCTCCCAGTATTGGGGTTCTGTTTTCATATTAGAACTGGAATATTAGGCTATTTCAGGAAGTTGGTTTACTTGGTCTATTACTGGTTAGAAAACTGAAGATACAAACTTGTATGATTTCTCACTTTAATTAAATCTGTGCCTGTGTGCTCTCTGCTAATATCCAGTTGAAACCATCCTGAAGAAGTACTTGTGGGTCCCATACACTGACTCCTTTATAAGACTTGTTTCCATAGGAAAGTTTCTAAAATTGGCTGCTCTCAGGAAGGTTTGTGGTTAACAGGTATGAAGAAAGACAGAAGAAGACTGTTCTCTTGCCTTCGTTTTGAAATAACATCTCATAAACTCTCTTGAGTTTAGTACCTTTTTTTTCCTAATTTGCACATTATTTCTTGGAATTATGGGAATTTTATTTTGCTCAAGCCTCTTTTTTGTAGTTCTGCAGGTTTGTCTTAATATAACCTAGGTAGGTATTTTGTGGAGACTTTTTTAGCTGCACTTTAAAAAAATAATAATTCATATATTCTTTTTTTTTTAACCAAAATAGAGTTCTGGCTTTCTTGAGGATCCCATATTAAGAAGAAATGAGAGGGGCACCTGGGTGGCTCACTTGGTTGAATGACCAACTCTTGATTTCAGCTCAGGTCATGATCCCACGGTTTGTGAGTTTGAGCCCCACATCGGGCTCTGGGCTGACACTGTGGCATCTACTTGGGATTCTCCCCGCCCCCTCTCTTTCTTTCTCTCTCTCTCTCTCTCTCTCTCTCTCATACTCACACTGTCTCTCTCTCTTTCTCAAATAAATAAACTTTAAAAAAATAAAGAAGAGGGCACCTGAATGGCTCAGTCAGTTAAGCATCCGACTTTGGCTCAGGTCATGGTCTCACAATCCGTGAGTTCGAGCCCCGTATCGGGCTCTGAGCTGACATCTCAGAGCCTGGAGCCTGCTTTGGATTCTATGTCTTCCTCTCTCCCTCTCTCTCTGCCCCTCCCCTGCTCGTACTCTGTCTCTGCCTGTTCCCCTCTCTCTCTCTCTCTCTCTCTCTCTCTCTCTCTCAAAAATAAATACTAAAAAAAAAAAAAAAAAAAAAAAAAAAAAGGAAGAAATGAGAGAAAACAGACCATATAAGCAGACTGTTCCCTGCACACCAGTGCTTCTGGTCCCATCACTGCTCCTGCCCTGACAGTCCCAGTTTGGTGGGTAAGGGTGTTTGCTGCTGGTAATGCAGCAGGGACACTTAGAGGTTTACCCTCAGCTTCCATCCGCCTGTGTGCGGAGAAGGGCTGACTCCGCAATTGCTGAGTTGGGTTGCTCTGAGCCTGCTCCTTCCCAGGAAGGATTTTCATGGCCGGCTGCCTCCTGGGATATTCTGACTGACAAGGGTGTTTGGCCCACTGAGGGCCCTGAGCTGTGTGGTACCTGTTGGCCTATATAGTTGATCCCAACAGTACGATTTATGGCAAACACCTGCTTTCCCTCTGGGTCTCTGGAGCGTCCATGCCTGCCTCCCCAAGAGAAACCCTGGGTTGTAGACTGGGGAGTTCCCTAGTTGACAGTACTTCGCCTCTGTCCTCAAGACTCCTAGCTGGAGGAGTGAGGACGTCCTGTGTGGCTCCATGAGGGGGTCCCTCTGGGCGCTGCACGGGTCTCCACCGGAATTCTCCTAGTGCCTTTCTCTGCTCTTCTGATTTTACTCTGGCCTTTCATTATAACGAACTGCCTGAGTGTTGGAGTCCTAGTGAGTCATGGAGCCTGAGGGTGGTCTTGGCAACTCCAGTACAGCCTGTCGTGTCTGCTCTTCCCAGAGATGCACCCCGCCAAAGTTGCAGATAGAAACAAAATAAAGTTGGGATTCGATGGACCTGGCTTTGCCGACAAGTTTCTCCGTGACCTTGAGCACATTGCACTTCTGGCCCCAGTTTCTTCGGATGTAAAAATAGGATGACTGGAAGTTTAGATCCTTTTCCCCCTGGAGCCAAGCCCCTCTGCACCAGATCCTGCATCTGTCTGGTATAGAACTGGGAGACCATGTGTCTTCTGGGACTGAGTTTACAGCGTTTCACTAGTAGTCACTTAGATTGTTTTTAATTTTCATTGATGTAAATGCTGTAGTAATTTGACCCAGACTTTCATAGAACCAGTTTCCAGCTGTGGCATTTATCAGATCAGTGCTGTTGATCAGTATTTCAGAAAGGTCATGTTTCTGACTGTGCTATTTGAAGTTGTCATTCCAGCACTGGCGAAGTCTGGGATTTTGCTGAACCTGAAGAGACACCGAAGTTCTGCTGATTGTGTGCATTGGGTGCCTGTGCTGTGTGCCCGTCCCTGCAGGATTTGCTTATACCTCCTCATCTGTAGCTCCTCTCTGGCAGAAAAGGCCAGGAAGGCTGGGAGTTCTAGGTTTGATGCAATAAAGTGGAAAGAGATCACCAGTGATGATGTAGAAAAGTCTCATTCTGCTGCTGTTGTTGCCCCTAGAGATTTCAAGTAGTTAAGTGTCTCGATTGTGCAAATGCTGGATGTTGTGAACTCCTAACCCCAACCACTCACTAAAGCCAAAGTTTAAGCTTGTGGTTAACAGGACATAATTTCAATAAAGAAAACTCTTTGGAGAGAGTGAAAAGACAATATATTACCAGAGCAGAATGGGTTTTTTCCCCCTTGGAGAATGGAGGCAGATGCAGGTTCTTGACAGAATTTGTATGCTTGGGAGTTAAGTGGAGAAATGGTAAGGCGTCCTGATGGGGGCTGTCTCTACAACCATGGATGGTTCTTTGGGCCATTGTCACTTGCTTAGGGTGGCTTCCTAAGGCTCCAGCCCTGCTCCCAAATTATAGGTGACAAAAGTGTATTAAATTTACGTGGGAAATCACATTTCTGTATTCTTTAGTTCTTTAAGATGAAATTGAGGCAGGACACCTAGAAGTCTAGGTAAAAATCCGACAGGCAAGCTTTTGCAAGATGACCGGTTCTAACGTTCAAACATGCTGCTGTCTGGGAGAAGCAGATGGGAGTGTTTGAAATTGTAGGTGGCCCTGAAACCTGGGCTAGAGGGTTATGGAGTTGTAGGGCTTGTGAAAAAAGTCTACCTTTATAATGTACCCCCTGTTTTTAGTGAGTGTGTTAAATTGATTATTTGCGTTGTATTTTCTTACAGAAAACTGTTTTATAAACCACTTAAGACTTTCAGGCTGACGCTCAGGTGCATTTAGTGCTTAATACAGCTGAGATATTAAATGTGTGCATGTTGCAGTGTTGCAGCTTCATTGTGGGTTACTGAGCTTTTTATGTTTAGTCTGAGAACCAGGCCGCAAGACCTAACTGTTGGCTGTCGTTACCCCTTGGATTCTGTGCAGAGTCGGGCCCCGTTTGGGTAAGAAGGATGAGCAGGGGTACCAAGAGGTTGCCTCCTCCGCCTTCCCCTTGCACGATAGCCCCGCAGGAAACCTGTGGGTCTCCGTCCTTGACTCAGCGCATGGTGACCTGTTGCTCTCCGGAGCCCGGGACCCCTGCCGTCCGCAGAATCCTCCAGCATGGCTGCCAGTCCCCATGGGCCACCTCAGGGATGCGCCTTCCCTGGGCACCCCACGTGTGCCTTTCCAGGTGGCACCTGGCTTTCACCACAACAGGTGCTCACGTTTGCACACTACTCAACTGTTGCACTTGTGTTGCCTTTGTTTCAAACTTGTTTGGCCGAGTCATTTGCGAGATGGCTCGTGAGGCTTCTGCTCACAGTCAGGATGGCCTGCGGGGGCTGCCCTCACCTTCACAGATTGAGAGCGCATCGGCCTGTAGCAGAGGTGAAGGGAAGACAAAGGAAAAGTGAATCAGGAAAAGGCTTCAGTAGGTGCATTAGATTCCCTGGGCTTCTAGTCCGTGGTGGGCTGTCTCCTGTGGAAACAGCAGGTCGCTGCCTGCAGCAGCTAGCTGGGAGGGAGGGAAAAACAAATGAGGTGAGGAAGTGACACTCTCTGTCTTTAGAACTTTCTTTTCTGTTGCGTTCTCTGTAACATAGTTTTATTATACGGGTTTTCAGTAACGTGCCCTAATAGCTTCGTATACAGTCTTCTGCCCGCTCTGCCCACCCCACGAACGTCTGTGAAGCCTGCAGAAGATGCTTATCCAACCCCGATGTGCCAGGCACAGGGACAGGTGTGCCCCTGCCTTCAGGGGAAGAGCAGCCTTCACCGAGTAGTTACGGTGGCGCTTGTCCCAAAGGGGAAGCTCGAACCTGCGCTGATAGAGCTGACAGATTTAGCTCAGGGGCTGGGGGGACGTGGGGCGCTCAGGGAGGGCTTTCCTGAGGACACGTTTTTCCTGTGGCTTAAAGGAGAGGTGAAGGTGAAGGATGTGCGTGTGTTGGGAGGTACACCCCGGGTCTGGAGAGGCGCGTGCGTGAGCCCTGAGGTGAGCAGGCACAGCCTTTGGGCGCCGCAGCGGGAAAGCCCAGCGTGGAGGACGCTTCCCTTTGGAACCATAGTTCCGAGCGAAAGGTCACGATGTGAGGTCAGGGGGTGGGTCTCTGTGAGAAACACGGAGTTTTATACAGAGAGGGAAATATGAGGTGTTTCCATACAAGTGGGGTGTGGGGAGAGGCCCTGCTTTCCCTCCACATTAAAAACACTTTTTTTCCTTGTTTTTAGTTAGTGTAAAAATTGGTAATGGTGTAAACCACTCTGAAAACAGATTTGGGGGCGTAAAGGTATCTAGTGAACATTTCATTATCGGTTGATAAACGGTTCTGTCAGATTCAGCAGTCTCTCTATGACAAATATTTGGTAATATCCCCATTACTATACGGAAGTGGGTCCCAGGGTGCCACGGTCTGCTTTTTCACACTCGCAAGGAAAATAACGTGCAATCTTAAGAGAAGACTTTAAGGCATGGTTGTACGGTATGTTTTTCAGTATACCTCTCAACTTACCTGGTGGCTGAACGCCTGGAAAACTGAGTGTATATTAAAATGCTCTAAAGCCGTATCTTGTTTACACAGTAAAGTACCCAGCTTCACGTCATTATAAACAGCTTGGAATGTTCGTCTGTTGGGGCCAAGGGACTCCTGCACAGTGTGGGATGGGACCCCAACCGTGACGTGCTTACAGCCCCCCGTGGTCATGGCAACCAGAAATGTCCCCTGGGGACAGTGTCCCTGCTGAGAAGTGTGGTGCCAGGGTCTTCCCGTGACCCCCAAATTACTTTTGTTAGGTTCAGATGGTACAGATTCGAAACCTAGAGCTTGCTGGTGTCTGACTGTCATTCCTGTCGCTTATTTTCAGGCACATGGACTCCATTTAATCCAGTGACTGTCAGGTCAATCATATGTAAGTAAAGGTGCTGTTGTCCCGCCTGTGCAGGCAGGCACCTGTCCTGCTTCATCCCGGCTGAGCACTTGAGCTCATTGTCTGACGTGTCCTTTCACATCCCGGTTCTGAAGAGTTCAAGTACCTACAGGACCGGCGCGCTTCACACACCGTCCGTATCTGGCACGATTGTGGACTGGCGGAAACACCCGATACTAGTTTTTGACCTGATTTTTCATTCTGTGCGCTTTCACTGAATTATAGTGTACTTCTGAGCAGCCAAGAGCGCTCATGTTTCAATCTTCCATTAGCGTCCCTTCCTGAAAAGAAACCAAATGATTTGTCATTTTCTCAGCAGTAGTTCAGACTGAGTTCATATATATGTTTTTAGCCATTTTGCAATTACATGGAGATGTAGTTGTAGGTTCTTTCGTATTTGGACCCAGAATTAAGCTGGGTGTTTTTTTTGTTTGTTTTTTTAATGAAAAGCAAGTCTTCCTAAGAGAAAACACCTAAAGCCGATAGAGTCTTCTTGTCACTGGGGTGGGCCTGCGCTGGTGGGTGTAGGTCCTCTGGGAGAATGGAAGTGGCGGTGCCCGGAGTTGGGCCCAGTTCTGGGAACTGAGAGAGTGGAGGGGCTCCTTCAGTCTGCACTTTGCCTTCTTCCTGGCAAAGTGAGAGTATCCACCAGGCGCCGTGTCTTTGTAGCCTGCTTCGCTGTGAAGCGTTATTTCTGCTGTGGCTCTGCCCGTGTTTTCTTGCCCTTCCCTCTTTACCGTGTGCCTCACGTCTGTCTAACGTGGCTTAGGGGCTGTGGCTGGAGAGCCAGCCGGCAGAGGTGGTCTGGCCCTCCCCGTCAACGAGTGAGCATTTCTTGGCCGTGGGCACCTGCTGGCCGAGCACCGGCCTGACCCCGAGGCGGGTGTGGCTGTGGCTGTGGCTGTGGCTGTGCTGTGGTCGAGCTGCTTGCTGATGACCGACGAGATGCCAGCTGCTGCACACCACTCACATTCCTTTCTGTCTCAGCTATGTTCGACCGAGAGAACAAGGCTGGCGTGAACTTCAGCGAGTTCACTGGCGTCTGGAAGTACATCACAGACTGGCAGAACGTCTTCCGCACCTATGACAGGGACAACTCTGGGATGATTGACAAGAACGAGCTCAAGCAAGCCCTCTCAGGTTTTGGTAATTCACTTATCTTGATTGTATAGCATGTTTCATTTTGGAACCTAGGTGCCATTAATGCTTTTTTACTTGGTTCATTTTACTGATTTTTTTAACTATGACTTTTTTTGGCATACAGATTTATACTTTGATACTTTTTATATCATGAAGGCTTATATTTGACCTGAAGACTTTTATGTGGGTTTTTTTCACATCCAAAATGAGATAAGGGCTATGCAATCATTTCTCACTTGTGAAATGTAGTGATGTCTCACTCACATTGAGAATGAGGCAGCTTTGGAAACAGTTTAACGTGAATAAGTGAAAAGAAAATGTCGAGCAGCTCATATTTCTTGATACATCACAACACGTGGCAGGATGATCCAGACACTCGTCAGAGATGATTCTGTAAGCTGCAGACACAGTGTCGGCAGGCATGCAAGTGCCCGTTCTCAAGTGCGTGCAGGCTCAAGTGTGCTGTGCTGCTGGGAGTGTTCACACGGCCTTCCAGAGTGGGTCAGTGGGCCCTCTGATGCGGGGGTGTGGGTCTGAGAGGAAGGTGGGATTTCTGGTGTGTAGGGCTATGCAGACATGGGGTATTTGTCCGGGGCTTGTGGGAGTCTCACCCAGAGTCTGGTGTGTTTGGGATGGTCTCACTCAGCCCTGTGTTCACTGGGCCCCTATTACAAAACCCCTTCTATATTTTGCTTAAAAGTCTGCTTATAAATGCCAGCTGGAAAAAAAATAAGGCAAGTTTGTTTATAATGTACTATTTTTTTTTTTTTTTTTAATAATATACTGTTATGGGTTGCCTGGGTGGCTCAGTCGGTTGAGTGTCCAACTTCAGCTCAGGTCATGGTCTCGCGGTTCGTGGGTTCGAGCCCAGCGTCGGGCTCTGTGCTAACAGCTCAGAGCCTGGAGCCTGCTTCAGATTTTGTCTGTCTGTCTGTCTCTCTCTCTCTCTCTCTCTCTCTCTCTCTCTCCCTCCCCCCCCTCCCTCCCTCCCTCCCTCCCTCCTCCCCCATGCTCTCCCTCTCTCTGTCTCTCAAAAATAAATAAATGTTAAAAAAAAATTTTTAAGTTAAAGTTATAATAATATACTGTCATAATGTATAACATACGTCTAGGTATTTTGAGTTTTAATAATACAAAGGACATTTTTAGTTCTTATGTTAATGTGTTATTAACTTCTGTCCTTCCCCCATTTTTCCTTTGGGCACATACTTCATGGCTGTCCTTCTCTTTCTCTTAGTTTGTTGCCTTATGAATTCTGGTGGTATTCAGTTAGAGGCCCTGGGAATCCATAGCACGTTTGTGTTCTCAGCTCACTGGGTGTGGGTCAGGGTTAGGGCAGGACTTGACCTCAGGTTCTCTGCATTGGGACTGGGAATGCTTCTGACTTTGCTCTACCGATAGGTTGGGGAGAAGGTCAGGCTGAATGGAAGATCTGGGAGGGGTGGCTGGCAGCTGTCCACAGATGGTGGTCCTGGGGCTGCAGGTAGCTGGAGGCCCGGCTGGGCTGAGGACAGCTTGGGAGGAACCTGCATCCTGTGAATTACTTCCAGACAAGTGACCTTAGGTGTCAGGGAACATGGCATTTTCTAAAGTTGTCAGGCCCAGAGCCCTCTTTTTATTCAGTGCTGGTGTCCAATGGGTCCTTGGAGCTCACAGTGGGAATGCTAGGGTGGGCCGTGCCACTGGCCTCTCTGACCTCCGAGTGCCCATCAGGCCCTGGCATCTGCAGCCATGGCTGCATGGTCACAGAGGTCATGTGGCACTTCCTTGTGGTAAGGAGCCAGCAGGCCCTCTTGGTCTGGGCAGGGCCGGGCTCCTTCCTGACTTCTGAGTGCTTTCTGGAGAAAAGTATTCTGTGGTGCGTTGTAGTTATTCTAAAAGCTTCTCCCTGTAGTTGGTTCTTGATTTCTGAGAGCCTGCTCTGGATCCATGCCTTCTATGAAAAGGAACATTGTTCTCCTTTTCACATAGTCATCACTTTGGAAGATTTTCTGTAGTAACTGAAGCAAAGTCTGTTCAGTTTTGACTCCTAAGGACAGCTCTCTTGCCCTGGTCAAACGGGGGGGCTGCATTTCAGCTCTGCATGTGTGTGAGGGAGTCTGGGGGTGGGGGGCAAGCCCCACAGCGTCCTCCGACCTCTGTCAGCTCCACTTGATGTCTCAGGCTGGTCCTGGTGGCACTGGGTCACCCTCACAGGACCCACGCTGGGTATGATGGCTCACACATCCCTTTTGTAAACCCATTTCTAGTATGTGCTATGCGCCAGGTACAGAGACCTGGAAATAAAGAGGTGTGTGGGGCATGGCCTTCACACTCCTGCTAGCGGGGAGCTGACCGCTCCACAGTGGGGGTCTGCTCACGTGCAGGGCGGTCCTCCCCTGTGGGCAGGGCAGCCGGCACGGGGCTGCTCCCTCTCCCTCCACCCAGCGTTTTCTGGTGAAAAGGTTATGAAAGTTATCAAGTGCCAGGACCCTCCATTCAGTCGTCACCCATCCCGGCCGCTACCATTTTCATGCTGCATTTGCTCTGTCCCCTGTGTGTGCCAAGGCTGACGGGGCCTGTGCGCCGTGGTCCCAGCACACTTCATTCCGTAGCGTTTCCCTGGGGCGTGTGCACTACGTCCACGAAATCCGCACCATTGACCCGCCTTAGAGGTTAACCGTCCATTTGTGTGAGTTAGGGTCCCCGCAGGTCCACAGGCAGCCCCCACCCCTTTTTCATGCCATTGGCTGGTTGTAAACATGGGTCTGTCCCTTGCTGCAGTCTCTGTCCCCTGGAGAGTAGTTACTGAAGGTATGCTTTCATGCCAGGCTGCTGAGAATAGGTGATGTGGGGTCTTCAGGGTAGCTCTGATGTCTCACCCCTCCTGTGCCTGTTAGTTCTAAGGAGAGAACTTCATTCTCTTAAGGTCAGGGTGTGGCCCTGTGGTCAGTGTGTCAGGTCTGAAAGGGCCCAGTCCTGACCAGGGTCACAGGCTGGGGCTGCACATGGAGAGCACCTCTTTTTTTTTTTTTTTTTTTTTTTTTTTTTTCCATTTTATTTAAGTACAGTTGACAATGTCATGTTAGTTTCATGTGTACAACATAGAGATTCGACAACACTGTACATTACACGATCTGAGTCACCACGCAGTGTTCTGACAGTACAATTGACTATGTTCCCTATGTTATACTTTTCATTTCCTGACTCACTTATTTTATAATCTGAAGTTTGTGCTTTTTAATCCCCTTCACCTGTGTCACCCACCCACCCTCACCTCCTCCTCTTTGGCCACTACCAGTTCTCTGTAGTTATGAGTCTGTTTCTGTTTTGTTTGCTCATTTGTTTTATTTTTAGATTCCACACATAAGTGAAATCATTTGGTATTTGTTTTTCTCTGCCTTATTTCTCTGAGCGTGATACCCTCTAGGTCCATCCATACTGTGACACATGGCAAGGTCCCATCCTTTTTCATGGCCGCATAATATTTGTGTGTGTGCGTGTGTGTGTGTGTGTGTGTGTGTGTGCACGCGCACGCACGTGTGCACACACCACATCTTTATCCATCTTTCGATGACCACAGGCTACTTCCATATCCTGGCTACTGTAAATAATGCTGTAATAAACACAGGCACGTTTATATATTTTCGAATTAGTGTTTTCATTTTCTTTGGGTAGATACCCAGTAGTGGAATTGTTGAATCATAGGATAGTTCTGTTTTTCACTTTGTGAGGAACCTCCATACTGTCTTCTAGAGCAGCCGCACCAGTTTGCATTCCCAGCGACAGGTGCAGGAGGGTTCCCCTTTCTCCACATCCTTGCCAACACCTCTTGTTTCCAGTCTTTTTGATACCAGCCATTCTAACAGGTGTGAGGTCATCTCATGGTTCTGATTTGCATTTCCACAGGGCACCTCCTCTTAATTTATGAGGGTGGGGTTATCACTGTGTGGGTTTTCACTGAAGGAAATTCTTAGGGAACAGTCTGCTCCCAAATTTTGCCTCTTATGGAAACATCCTTTTTATAGTTTGTTTGTTCATCATCCGTTTTTCTGGTCTGCCTTCCTTTGGTTTTGTTCTCACTGCGATACTATTGAAGAGCAGGGAAATTGGAAGTTAGTCCCAGGGATGATAGAAGTTGCTTCCATTTTCTGTACAGATTGTGGAGATCCAGCCTGTATGTTTGTGACTAGGCCGGAGAGCGGCACCGCAGTGGCCGTTGTCTGCTGTCCACACCCTGGATGAGCTCAACCCTCACCAGCTTGGACCTCTTATTGCCCACAGGCACAGGTGCCAAGTGTGAAGAGAGGAGACTCGTAGGGGTCAGGGAGAGTGGTTCCCATTCATTACCTGCTGTCTCTGTTTTCTAAGTCATGGGTCCTGTTTTCTAATCAACTGGCAGGGAAGGGGGGGCCCTGGATTTAAGTCACAGACGCATAGAGTATGCTGACCACTCTGGAAGGGTGCTGTCATGTGTGTGCATGTTTGAATCATTTTGAGAAAAGTAAGTGCTTTTGCAGGTAATTAACTGTGAAATTCACTCAGATAATAGGTGTATATATATCCTCGCAAAGATTCCAACAGGACCGAAACCAGTAAAAGTATTTTGGCCCCTGGATCTTCTCTCCTGAATAAGTAAGGACACCAGAGGCACACAGGTAGTGGGATTAGTAGGGAAGGAAGTAGATGTCTTCATTTAGAGCGGCCACGAGGGGTATCCCACAGGCACATGGCCGTTGTGTCTGTCTTTAAAACCACCTCCCTGCTGGTGACCTCTTCAAGACCTATTCAGTAAATTGGAGGTGGAATCAGTGACTCTTCGTCATAATATCTGATGGCCCTCAAGTTGTTATGAACCTTGTGAGGCTGCCTTACTCCATATAATCTTTTACTGCCTAATGTCTGTGCTACTTGATGTATAGGAGTACCTATCAGTTAATCTGCTGCTTCCCTAAGTTTACATTTTGTTTATTTGGAAGCTTTCGGTGATGTTTTATCTTTCAAATCTAAAATGAAACTTACCGTTTGTAAAATGATAACTTCACCGTATTCAGGGAATGAAGCCTTGGCCGCCCTGCAGGGTGATTTTTGGGGTGCAGCACAGTAGGGTGAGTATACTTGATGTGAACTAGTGAGCGCACGTAAATGACCTGCTGTGCCTGACAGCTCTGGCCTCCGGGTTACACTCACCCTTCCAGGAAGAAGCGGTGGTCCTCAGGTCAGCTACTCACAGGACTGCAGATGGGGAGTCATGGGAGGGATCGCAGAATGATGGCTTTGTTCCTAGAGTGCATGTGAATGCATTTGCGCCTTGTGTTTCCACCCCCAGCCTCGGCCATTTGTTATCAGCTGCTGTAAGAGGCTGTGGGGCCTTTTGGAAGGAGAATGTGGGTGTTGACGGGAATGTCTGCTCTCCTGGCCCTCTCTTCACTCTCTGTTTTCTCTTCAAGGGTACCGGCTCTCTGACCAGTTTCACGACATCCTCATTCGCAAGTTTGACAGACAAGGGCGGGGGCAGATCGCGTTTGATGACTTCATCCAGGGCTGCATCGTCTTGCAGGTAATTGGGGCTCCGTGGAGGCTCACAGTGAGCTGAGCTGTGGAGCAGGACGGGAGTGTCTGTGAAAGCAGAGGAAAAGGGAGGTACCTGCATTCTGGAATTTGCAGTTTAATGGAGTAAGATCAGTTTCTGGAGCTTATAAAAGTTTGTCTTGTCTGTGGAGAAGCAGTTATTCTGTTAGGTGGCGGTATGGCCCAGTAGTGCACTGTGTCCCTGTGGAGACCCTGTGCGGGTCCATTCGTTTGCAGACTGTTTTTGATAAATACGGTGTAGGGCTGTATATGTATTTTCCTTATGGTTTTCCTAATCACTTTTTCTTTTCCTAGCTTAGTTTACACAATACGTACGCAAGGTATGTGTGAATTGGCTGTTTTTGGTAAGGCGTCTGGTCAGCAGCAGGCTATTGGTAGTTAACGTTTTGGGGCATCAGAGTTCCATGTGGATTTCGACTGCTCCAGGGCCTGTTGCCCCCAACCCCTACATTTTTTGGGTGGGGGCTCAGCTGTATTAGCAGTCCATTCGGATGAGGTCATGTCTTCCAAATCCAGTGGGTTATTTACATGTGTTCTCTGGTACTTTTGTTGTGTTTTCATTCTGAGGAAGAGGATAAATTTTCCATTTTGATCTTTACTGTGCCCTCCCTTTTTGAGTGAGGTCAGCTGCAGGGGCAAGAGCCGGCTCCTGAGCACACGGGCCTTGTTCCCATGTTGCGGCCACTGCCAGCCAGCATCTGGTGGAGCCCGTGGAACCCACTCACCCCGTGCTTGGTGTTTCCCTCCTGTGGCCTTGCTTCTTGAGCTGGGAGAGAAACTGGTGCGGAGGTTGAGGACCCTTTTCCAGAGACCGAGGGCAGGAGTGCCCGAGTCTGCCCTGCTGTGCCCACACAGTCCCTGCTGCTCCTGTCTCTAGGTGAGGATCCAGGTTACGTAGATTGAGGCTTAGAAATGCAGTGGACCAGAGATGCCTGGCTGGCTCAGTCGGGAAGTATCTGACTCCGGCTCAGGTCATGATCTCACGGCTCGCGAATTCGAGCCTCGCATTGGGCTCTCTGCTGTCAACGCAGAGCCCACTTCAGATCCTCTGTCTCCCTCTTTCTCACAAAAATAAGCAAACATTAGGGGCACCTGGGTGGCTCAGTCGGTTAAGCATCTGACTCCGGCTCAGGTCACGATCTCACAGTTCATGGGTTCCAGTCTGGCTTCACGTGAGCCCTGCTTCTCTCCCTCCCTCTCTGCCCCTTGGTCACTTTTGCGTGTGCTCTTTTTCTCTCTCTCAAAATAAACAAACAAACATTAAAATTTTCTAAAAAACTGCAGTGAACTGATAAACCCATAGATAGCTTTTAAAGTTTTTATTGTGACAAATGAGAAAAAAGTAATAGAGACAACAGTGTGATGAGCCCATGTGCCCCTCACTCAGACTCAACAGTTAGCAGCTGATGGGCAGCTTGATGTCATACCTGCATAACCGTAACACTCCCCGCACCCCTTACTCTGAAACAGATTTGGGCCATGGAAAGCAACTGTTTTATCTCTACATATTTCAGTAGGACTTGCAACTAGACAATGAGTCCTGGTAGCTTATACATTTTTTTTTTTAGTTTTAACATTCTTATTTATTTTTGAGAGACCAGACAGAGCGCCATCAGGGGAGGGGCAGAGAGAGAGAGAGAGAGAGACAGACAGACAGACAGACAGACAGACAAGGAATCCGAAGCAGGATCCAGGCTCCGAGCTGTCAGCACAGAACCGGACGCTGGGCTCCAACCCGCGAACCGTGAGATCATGACCTGAGCCAAAGTCTGACGCTTAACCGACTGAGCCACCTATGCACCCCTGATCCTTGTAGTTTGAATTCCGGTCGGGTTATGTCATATCAGCTCTAGAGGCCGCTGAGAAATGTCAACACTGTGAGGTTTTTAAATATAATTTGGAATTTGGGGAAACATTCTCTGGGTTTTTTTTCCCATTAGAATTCTAGATCAGTAAAAGTGAAGTTTCTGTGGCATGCTAAGTGCAGCACTCTGTGACTTCCTTGCCGATGAGGCAGGGAAAAGCCCCATCCCTGTTCAGGGCCTTGTTGGAGAGCTGGGTCTGCTGACATTTGAGCTGTGGCTCTCTGAAATGGGGAGAGCCTTACCCCATCTCTGCCTCAGGGTTTGGTGAGGCTGGGTTACACTTCTTTTGCAGTGTTGTCTGGACACTTAAAAAGGTGTAATGTAAAAATCTCCTTATTCTCTGCATCTGAATTGCTCTAGGGTTAGACTTTTCATTTGAGGTTCTGTCCCATAAGTAAACATCTGATCCTTATATTTCTTCTTGAGCAAAGGTCATTTCGTGTAGGGTTTCAGTAGCTGGGGTAATGTGATCTGAGTCCCACAGGGAGCTCGCCCAGCGCCTCCGCACACCTGTGGGCTGAGGACAGGCCAGCCAGGCTCTCCTGCAGCCCCTGCCTCTGGGCCCCATGCTGACCTGGACTTCTGCTCCCACCCACACTTCCCACATGACCTCAAACATGGGGCAGAGGTGGGCAAGCTACAAGAAAAAAGTCCTGAAAAATGTCTTCCATCTGCCTTTTTCCAGAAAGAAAAAGGCTTTTAGAAAATTAGTTTTACAAAAGAACATGAAAATTTGTAGAAATCTTGGGAAAATACAATTAAAGTATAAAGAAAGATTTCCAGTTGTTCTTCAGGCCGGGATTAACTGCTGCTGGTGTTATTGGAGTTGGTTTCACATTAGCGTCTCACGCGTGTTCAGATGCTCCTGGCCACCACCCGAGTGGACAGTCAGCTGTGTCAGGAGCCCCTGTTATTGTCAGCCATTTAATCTGCCGCAGCACCCGAGGGCCGGGCTCCAGCCTGCTCTCGTGACGAACCCGTGTGTTGTTTCCTTTTCTCGTCCTGAGGAATTGTACTATGCCTGCTTCCTTTTGTCATTTACAATTCCTTAGGCCTTTTGTGGTTGTCCAGCTGTCATCTGGAACAGCACCCCTCTAGTTGTCTCTGCTTTAGGGGGCAGGGGTCTCCCCTCTGCTCCTGACCTGCTGTGGGGGAGTCAGGCTTGTGCACAGACTAAGGTGGAGCCTTCTGGGTCGGGTGTGCGCGAGGGACCCTCAGGCTGGTACAGGGAGACCTGCCTTCTGTGCTCTGTGGCTGAGGCTTCCTTCATCTGTTGGGAGCAGGTTGTAAGCGAGGGGCTCAAGTCAGGGCCGGTTTCCCTGTGTCCTGAATGGCACGTGACCAGAGCCGAGGTAAACGTTTGAGTAACCCGCACGAGGTTGGTCATAGAGCAGGGGGAGAGGACCCAGGTTTACCACTGGCCCACTTGGGGAACCAAGGCCTGGACCCAGGGCTGTCGTGTATAGCCTGCAACCCACCCCTTGATCTCTTAACCACCTTCCTGTATCCACCCTCCCACCTGACCTCGGCATCCCCCATGGTGGACAGGCCTGAGAGGGTGGTCAGGGTTACCCACCCATGCCTCGCTGCCCTGGTCTCCGTCAGAGTTGGGGTCGTCTGGAGACCTGGATTAATTTGGGTTCCTAAATTTTTTGTTTTGTTTTGTTTTTTACCAAATAACATTTTGTTCCTTCGGTTAAAAAAATATCAAGATCTAAATGACTGTTGTTTCTTCCCCAGAGGTTGACAGATATATTCAGGCGTTACGATACGGATCAGGATGGCTGGATTCAGGTGTCATATGAACAGTATCTGTCCATGGTCTTCAGCATCGTATGACACTGGCCTGTGCAAATAACAGCATGACTTACGGAAGGAAGACTAAAAATGCCAAATCACCCTTTAAAGAAACGGAACACAAATGCAGCTAGATACTGTTCTTTCTTTAGATTTTATATAATTAACATTTGGGGACCTGACTGTACATATGTGGATAAGCTGATTAAGATTTTTGCAAATGTAACAATAGTTATAACTCACAAACATTTGATTTGAGACTGTTCAATTGTGCCATGAGGTAAGATATAATAATGTTTCAAGTGTCTTGCATGCAAAAAATTCATCATGTGCATTTCTAGATAGCTCCAGTTCTATAGTGGAAATACTTTTATTAGCCAATAAGAATTTAAAAATAATAGAGAACTTGCACAGAGGCTTTTATGTGCCTTACATTTTTAAAACAGGGTTTATTGTATTTGTTTGAATATGCAACATAAGCAATAAAGCAAATGCGCACCCGGTCCCAGACGGCTCAGATATACTCACGTGGGAGCTCCCAGAGGTCCGGGACCCCTTCTGGGGCGTCCACCTGACTCTGCTAACGGAATCCAAGGAGACCACTGTCCTCTGTGACAGGAGTTAGTTTAAATTTCATAAAACTTCTTTGGACATAGAAATCCAAATTCGGTCTGGAAGCGTGTGGGTTTCTGTCACTTACAGTGATTCAGTCCTGCCCTGTGAGGATCTGTTAACTGTGGTTTTTGAACATGAAAGCGGGGTGCAGACAGCTGGGATGGTCCCCCACGTCACCTGCTGTCGGCACACGGCCATTCCCGGGGGGACACTCATCCTGCGCCTGTCAGAGTCCTCGGAGCCTGCTTTCTGCCCCTTCCCTCTAAGTGTGCTGCCCCAAGCCAGAATTTGGGGTGGGGGTTGTGAAGACATTCAGATGGGCAGTGGTGATTTATAAATGGGTCTGGGACATCAGAAGTTGGTGTCCCACAGGGGTATGTTGGGGGCTCGTGTTGGTTGAGAGGGGGCCCTTTTTGGGTTTATCTGTGGCACCAGATTGCAGAGGTCAGAACACCACTGACCACAATATGTGGGGTTGGGCTAAAGAATCTCTGGGGCTCATAGACTGGCCTTGTGAGCTCAGGGTGGATAGCAGGGTCTTTGGGATTTCTACCACTTTCCATGTTGGGTGCCTCTCCGGACATCAACATGCTCATGGTGCAGCACCAGCACACGACCCCAGGTTCTGTTTCAGTCAGCTCAGTCCTCTGACCCCAAATTCCTGACTCCAAGAGGCTTTCAGACCCATGGCCCACACATCCAGGTGTTCTCTCTCTGGGTTCTCGTAGACATCTTGGACTCCGTGTCTCCCAGCTAATAAACCCTATGCCCTCACTCCCCAGCCATGGGGTAACCTCTGCTGCCTGCCTGCCTGCCTCCCCTCCCCACACCATGGTCCCAAGACGTGCCTTATTTCTTCCTTGCCCCAGGCCTTCAAAGACCCCAGGCTTGGAGTGAGGGCGGCCTGTGTGGCTGTCTCTCAGCCTCACTGTGCTCTGTCCTGTGCACATGGGAGCCCCTGTGCTCCACATGTTAGCTTTGCCCGTCCACCCACCTCACCCCCTTCCCTGCACCTGGACCCCCCTCGATCTGGCCTTGGTGAGGCACCTGCCCCCAGTACACAGGTGGTATTTAAGCTTCATGAAGGCCAGACAGCAGACCCCGAGAGGCCTGTTCTCTCACTCTGTTCTCAGCCACAGAGGGAACTGTAAATGTGTCATGAGTTCTGTACCCCCGATTCAGGGAAGCGAAAGAAAGGTATGCAGAATTTTACAAAGAAAAGGTCTCATCGAGGATGGCTAAGGGTCTCCTCTTCCATCGGTGCAAGGAAGGGCTGTTGCACTAATGCAGATAGTGTGGGGAAGACAAACAGTGCATGGTACAGATGCACAGGTGTGTGCTACTCAGGTATGGTGCGGATATCGTGTTTGGCGCAGATGTACTCAGGTGTGATACAGGTAAATTCAGGTGCGTGGTACAGAAGCACTCATCTGCGGTACAGACGCTCTCAGGTGTGTGCTATAGATGCTCTCGGGTGTTTGGCCCGATGGACTCAGTCAGGTGTGTGGTACAGAAACAGATGTGGCCCCAGCCCTCCCAGTGGGAGGCCAGGGTTTGGTCAGCGGAGGCACATTGAGGAGTGGGCAGTTTGGGAGGTGGTGGTCACCAGGGACTTGGGTGGCCAGTCAAGGCTTTGGTGCGTTGGGGGTGGTGGTGGGTATGTGGCTGTGTTTCCAGAAGGTCTAGAGGCAGTGGGGCTTAAGGGCCGGAGGGTCCGCTGGGGAGTCCAGGCTACTTGAAGAGAGCAGATGGTCCCGAGGGCCCCAGCCCTGCCCAGGCCGCCCCATCAGGGTGTGCGGAAACTCCCTTCGATGCGCTGCACCCACATGGTTCCCTGCGCCGGGAGCCAAACCCGGCTCCGAGAGCCGTCATTCGGCCACACGGGGGCAGTGCAGTCACGCCAGGCAGGGACGCCTGCCCTGGATGGCTCCTCCACAGCATGACCCATCGCGTGCCCAAGGACACGCCAGCACAGAATTAACAGAAGCAGCAGAGAAACTGGAGTGAGTGGGGCTTAAGGTCTGAGGGCAGCAATACCTGTCCTGGAACGTTGTGAACAAAGACTTAGGCAGCTTTTCACTTACTACTTTGCTTAAGCTGTGCCCTGGGTCCACTTAGACATGGGTGTTTGGGATGGGCAGGCAGAGCTCCCCTGGGGAAGACGGCCTCCATGAGGCCAGGTCAGCTGCCACAGCCACCCGCAATACCTGATCACTTGTCCTCTGTCCCCATGTGCCCTCCTCCCTCCCCTCCCATGCCTTATTCCCTGTCCCCAGCCTGCACTCCCCCGTTCCCCCTTCCCTGGGCCCTTGATCACCTACTCTCACATACTCCCTCTCTTGCCATTTGAATGGTGTGTTGATGACCCAGCTCTTGACTTGACTTACAGGAAGACGAAGAACCTGCTGGAGACACCGGATTCTCAGCCAGCTTTAGCCTTGGGCTCTTTGTGAAGAAAATAATCCAGGAATGGTCAGAAAGGCCTGACTTGTGGCCACAGCTATGGTCACACTAAAGTTAACCTAGCCAACTGGGAGAGCCACTTGTGTCAGTCCAGAGGAGCCTGGTCGAGGAGGAAAGCAGGTGGGGGTCTGGGGACAGAGGAGGGCCTCCGCAGGGTGGGTGAGGATTGAGGCCCCTCCTGGGGAGGGGAGGGGCTGCAGGCGAGCAGATGTGCCCTCCCTCCTGTGTTGCTGAGCAGTCTCCGTGGATCCTCCTGTCACCTGAACCCCTCAGTTCCCCCAGGCAGGGGGGCTGTCCTGCTGGGCAGCGTGGGCCTCCCTCATCCCTCACCCTCACATCACCCGACAGAGGTGGGCCCAGGAGTAACCTGGGGTCCACAGCTTCTCCATAGCATTACTCACGGTTGCACACGTGAGTAAGTGTGTGTAAATGCGTGTATGTGATTGGCCAGTGTCTGACGCCCACTAGAGTAGAGGCTCCAGGTGTCTGGCCCGTGTCTGCCTCTAAAGCTGGACCATACGTACCTGGTGGGTAAATGGGTAAAGCTGGGGATTCTTCCCTCTTGTGTGTATATGTGTTAAAATATATATAGCAACAAAACTTACATTTTTACAGTTTTAAGAGTACAGTTCAGTGGCATTAAGTACATTCACAGTGCTGTGCAGCCCTCACTCCCATCCGTCTCCAGAACTTCTCTTTCCAAACTGCAACTTTGTCCCCATTAAACCCTAACTCCCAGCCCTGGCACTCACCATGTTACTCCACATCTATGGATTTGACTCCTCTTGGGACCTCATCTCAGTGGCAGTATTTGTCTTTTTGTGCTTGGCTTGTTTAACTGAGCATCATAACTCCGAGGGTCATCCACATCATAGGTGTCAGAATTCCCTTTCTAGGCTGAATAATATTCTAGTGTTACTATGGAAATGGAATGGAAACCCCACATTTTGCACACCCATTCACGTGTTGATGGACAGGCTTGTTTCCACGTTTTGGTGGTTGAATTATGAACATTGGTGCACAACTCTCTCTTAAGGTCACTGCTTTCAGTTCTTCGTCAGACGTCTGGTTATGTACCCAGAATGGTAGATTGCATGGGAATTCCGTGTGGACTTGTCTGAGGAACTTCCATACCATTTTTTATAGCAGCCACCCGTTTCACATTCTTCCCAGTAGTGCACAAGATTCTCATTTCTCCACGTCCTCGCCAAGAGTTGTTAATTTTTGCTAATGGTCACCCTAATGGGTGTGAGGCGACATCCCCTCTTGGTCTCCACTTGCATTTCCCTAACGATCAGTGAAGTGGAGCATCTTTTCATGTGCTATTGGCTGTTCATTTGTCTTTGGAGAAATGTCAGTGTCATGAGGCTTTTCTCCTGTTTTCTTCTAAATGTTTTCTCGCTTATTTCAAATCTTAGATTGATTTTGAAATAGATGTATGGAGTTAGGTAAGGGTCTAACTTTTTTTTTTTTTTTTTTTTTTGCATGTGCCTATCCATTTTCCTTACCACCATTTGCTGGCAAGACTGTCTTTCCCCATTTAATGGTCTTTGCACCCTTGTCAAACCTCATTGACCATGTATATGAGGGTTAATTTCTCTGTACTCTATTCTTCCATTTGTCTATACTTACCTCTTCATTGATAAAAATTGGAGACAGAGGAGGCCCATAATTTGGCCAAGGTCACATGATAAGTGGCGGTCAGGCTTCAGTTTGGACAGAGGGCACCCTAGACCATGCTCTTTCATGCATGGACATGGGGAGTGTGGAGGGCACATCTGACCCTGTCCATCCTTCCCACCAGATGACACTACAGGCCAGCCAGACTGGGCTTCACCTTGTTTAAAAAAGGATCATTTCTGCTCACAATTCAGAGGGTTTTAAGATAGCAAAGTTCCTCTTGAAATTGCCTTCAAACGATACAAAGAACCAGAGAGGGAAACAAAGCTTCAGGGTCTGATGGTGCGGGAGACTCCTGGCCCCAAGTTCCAGGGAGAAGCTCCTCGTTCCTACAGAATGCAGGATGGTACGGGAGGGCAGTGCCAGTGAAGGGGAGTAGGGCGTAGGCAGGGGGACAAGGGAAGGCTTCCTGCAGGGCAAGCCCTTCTGTCCCAGGGCAGGAAGTCAGAGAAACTCACCACTTGAGAACATGTCTAATTAGGGCAGAGCCTCACTCTTGTAGGAAGCAAAGAAAGTTCACTTGACATTTGTAAAAGAAGCAACTCAGGAACCAGAAGAAACATCTTAGAACCCAATTTACAGCCAGTATCTGAGAGATGACCAAAGATATGCATCCATTTAAAAAAGAACTATAAGCTTGGTTTGCAAACATAATTCGTTCTGGAAACATGCTTGGAATCCAAAACGCTTGTATATCAAAGCAAATTTCCTCGTGAGAAATAATGGAAACTCAGATGATTTGTTCCACAACCCCAAAGCATTCATATAAAAATGATCACGGGGCGCCTGGGTGGCGCAGTCGGTTAAGCGTCCGACTTCAGCCAGGTCACGATCTCGCGGTCTGGGAGTTTGAGCCCCGCGTCGGGCTCTGGGCTGATGGCTCGGAGCCTGGAGCCTGTTTCCAATTCTGTGTCTCCCTCCCTCTCTGCCCCTCCCCCGTTCATGCTCTGTCTCTCTCTGTCCCAAAAATAAATAAACGTTGAAAAAAAATAAAAAAAATAATAATAAAAATGATCACAATACTGTAATATACAAAATAATAAAGAAAATACAAGATAGAAAAGTAAACTAACACTTACCTTGGAAAATCTTCGTGGCTGGTGTGAGGGAAACGAGAGAGGAGGGTTATTGGGAGGACTACTTCCACTCTCACTAGTGGAATCCCTATCTGTTGGCTCAGTGGAATCCTTTTCTTTTCGTGCACCTTTAACAAGGAACCTATCCAATGACACTTGCTTCTGCCTCCTTTTGAGGATTTCGCGGAAATGGGACATTGCATTGTTAAACAGATTCATTGCTCGCACTGCTACAGCCTTGTTCGCGTGGTGCTTTTCTAGAAAATTTTGCACTGTTTCCCGCATTTTACACATCTCTTTGATCTCATTTGAAGCGAGGGATTCCTCGGCCTTTTTCTCCTCCTCCCCTGCAGACGAGATCTCCCCCATAACCTCTAGCTCTTGCTCGCGATGCAGATTCATCAGTTCGTTGGTGGTCGGCTCCTGGCCATGCTCCTCCACCGGTTCCTGAATGTCGTCCTCATTCACCTCCAGTCCCCTGGTCTTCCCCAAGGACACAGTTTCATCGACAACTGGCGGCTGCTGTTCATGAGCAAGCCCCTCTAAGTCAGGTCCAAGAATGCACCCAGGCCACGGGTTTCTCCAAGCAGAACTGAGGGTTCTCTCAGTGCCCCCATCCCAGGCTTTATCGATGATCTTGGGGCAGTTCACAGTGTGGAAATGATTTTTCCAAAACTCTTGGACGGTGAGGCTGCAGCCGGGTACAAGGTGGATGAGAGTTCCTGCACCTTCCCCCAAATCCCAATGCCAGGTGGTGAGGGACACAGGGGTGGCTTCTGCCTCTAGAGGTAACTTGGCACTGAGGGAAGTGAGGCCAGGCCAGGACGAGCTGGGAAGAGCCTCGCACAGTTTCGGTGACTCGGACAGTTTCGGTGACTGTTCCTTCAGTCACACGAAACATCGCTGAATAGTGCTTTGGTGCAAAGCCTTTTAAAGTTTGAAATGACTTGCTGATCCATGGGCTGGAGGACTGGAGTGGTGTTGGGAGGAAGGAATTTGACCTTAATGAACTCAAATTCCTCCAGTAAGTTGTCCTCAAAGCCTGGAGGCTAAGCTGCGGCATTACCCATAACCAGCAAGGCTTTGGGTGGTAGATTCTTTTCTTTTTTTTTTTAATTTCATTTTTTATTTTTTAAAATTTACATCCAAATTAGTTAGCATATAGTGCAACAATGATTTCAGGAGTAGATTCCTTGGTGCCCCTTACCCATTTATACCATGCCCCCGCCACGACCCCTCCAGTAACCCTGTGTGTTCTCCATATTTAGAGTCTCTTATGTTTTGTCCCCCTCCCTGTTTTTATATTATTTTTGTTTCCCTTCTCTTATGTTCATCTGTTTTTTCTCTTAAAGTCCTCATATGAGGGAAGTCATATGATTTTTGTCTTTCTCTGATTAATTTCACTTAGCCTAATACCCTCCAGTTCCATCCACGTGGTTGCAAATGGCAAGATTTCATTCTTTTTTTTTTAATTTTTTAATGTTTATTTATTTTTGAAAGAGAGCAAGAGAGAGTGGGGGAGGGGTAGTGAGAGAGGGAGGCACAGAACCCGAAGCAGGCTCCAGGCTCTGAGCTGTCAGCACAGAGCCCAATGCGGGGCTCGAATTCACGAACTGCAAGGTCATGACCTGAGCCAAAGTTGGACGCTCAACCGACTGAGCCACCCAGGCGCCCCAAGATTTCATTCTTTTTGATTGCCAAGCAGTACTCCACTGTGTATATATACCACATCTTCTTTATCCATTCATCCATCGATGGACATTTGGGCTCTTTCCATACTTTGGCTATTGTCGATAGTGCTGCTATAAACATGGGGGTGCATGTGTCCCTTCAAAACAGCACACCTGTACCCCGTGGATAAATGCCTAGTAGTGCCATTGCTGGGTCATAGGGTAGTTCTATTTTTAGTTTTTTGAGGGACCTCCATACTTACTGTTTTCCAGAGTGGCTGTACCAGCTTGCATTCCCAGGTAGATTCTTTTCTAAAAGGTATTTCTTCACTGCCGGACCAAAGACCTCGTTGATCCACTCAATGAGCAAGATACGTGTGTCCCAAGCCTTGCTGTTGGACCCACACATGACACTTAACTGGCTCTTCTGCACCTTGCATTTCCTGAAGGCTCGTAGATTCTCGGAATGATACACAAGCGGGGCTTGACTTTGAAATCCCCACTTGCACCAGCACAAAACAAGAGGGTGAGACGGTCTTTCATGGGCCTGTGACCGGGCACTGCATTGTCTTCTTCTGTAATGTACATCCTCTTTGGTATCTCTTTCCAAAACAGCCCCGTCACATCACAGTTAAAAACTTGCTCCGGCAGGTAACACTCAGAAGCCATGAGCTTCTGGAACTCGGTAGCAAACACCTCCGCTGCCTTAGCATCTGAACTCGCAGCCTCTCTGTGCCCCACAACACTATGGATGCCACTTCTCTTAAAGTTATCAAACCATCCCCTGCTTGCTTTGAAGCCGCCTTCGTTTTCTGTTGACGTACCTGGCAGTTTACTTACGAGGTCGGTGTACAAGGCCTTTGCCTTCTCGCAGATAAAGTTCTCGTTCAGTGTCACCTGCTGGTCGCTTCTCATTTACCCAAACCAGAAGCAACTTTTCTACATCTTCCAGAACATGTGGCCGTGGCTTTGATGTTCTCGTAACTCCTTTTGCTGCATTTGGCTCCCTTATTTGTTCTTTCTTCTTTAGTATCGTGCAAATGGTCAATGTAGACTTCTTATAAAATCTTGCAGTTTCAGCCAATCACATACCTCGTTCGTATGTCTCGATTTCCTTCTTCCACTGTAATCATCTCCCACCACCTTCCTTTTCAGCCTTTCCCTGCATGGGGCCATTGTGTATGTTCACACAGATGTTGACTACAGCATTAATAACCTCCTGTCATAGACTGCATGTAATGGAACTGGCAATGAGGCAGCAGAGGAGAGGGTCTATGTCTGCAGGCAGCCTGACCTGGAATGAAGCAAAGCATTCCTAGGCTCACTCTTGTCTGGAAAAGCAAAGGACTGTCCACGGGTGCTTTGAAGTGACAAAAATACACCAGTGCTGGTTGTGGGCACCTTCCGATGTTCTGAAAAATCACTGATTTCTGCCAAACACTGTGGCCTGAGACTGCACATGGGAGACAGGCATCCACAATCCCGTTGAGAAAGAGAGGGAACAGTTGGCCCGGCTGTGATGTGATGTGAAGTTCGGTGTCACGTACTCCTCGTATCTGAAGACTTGTTCGTTTTTCAAGTTAAAACTTACTAGATATGTTTGTTCTTCTTGCGGAACACTTACAGAATAAGTTACTTGCAATCCAAGGTTTTACTGAAATTCTGTAAGAAAGAAAACAAAATGAGAAATCTTAGAGGTTAAAAATAGACTATCTGGAAGGGAAAAGGCTGAAGAACAGGAAAAAAAAAAAAAAACTAGGGAAGAAAATTTCAAAACAAAAATGGGGCCATTTTCCAGAACTAAAGGAGGTAGGGCTACTTTGGAAGGACACTCCAGATGGACAAGGCCATGCTTAAGAGCATCAGAGCCCAGGGACAAGGAGACCCTTACTGTCTCAGAGGAGGACAGGTGACCCTGAGACTTGAAGGGACTGGCCGCGCGGCAGGGACAGCACAAGGGAAGGTTGTGTCCACTTTGAATTCTGCTACTTGCTGTAAAGACAGAGTTTTCAAGACCTTTTCCTCCCGCGTCCCTTTAACTAGGACACTCCTAGAAGACACGTTCCAGGAAGCTGAGTGAACAGACCAAGAGGAAGGGCTGGAATTTGGGAAATAACTGGCATGAGGACAAGTCGAAGGGAGCCAGGATGAGGGGTGATGGCAGAGCTGCCCACGCGGAGTGTGATCCGACTCGCGGACTCTGCGGAAGGCGCGTTTTCAGAGCTGCTGAAGGATGTGGAGGACAGTTGCTTCAAAGAAAACCAAGCAAATGAGTCATGTTCAGTTAGGGCTGGGGGGGTTGGGAGTGGGGAGAGGCTGTACAAGAAAGGAAATAAATTACAGTAAATATGTCAGGAAATAAACTGTGGTAAATTGGCCCTCTTCTCCCCTCCCCCGTCCTCTTTTCTGTCCCCATAGTGAGTGGTTCTCAGCTCTGGGGCTGCAGCCGGGTACAAGGTGGATGAGAGTTCCTGCACCTTCCCCCAAATCCCAATGTCAGGTGGTGAGGGACACAGGGGTGGCTTCTGCCTCTAGAGGTAACTTGGCACTGAGGGAAGTGAGGCCAGGCCAGGACGAGCTGGGAAGAGCCTCGCAGCAGAGGGAATAGCACCTGTGAAGGCCAATGGGGGAAGGCCGATGATGCAGGCAAGGTGATTGGCAGAGCCTGGATGGTCTTTGCTGTGGGCTCTTCACAAGTGTGGACTGCTTGGGAGTGGGTGGCTTATGCCCACCAAGGGCAGTCTCCGGGGAGGAGGGGGAGCTGGACACTGGTTTTCCGCTGCACCGGGGGCCGTGCAGCATCGCCAGTGCTGGTCCCGTCCTGGGAGGTGGCAGTGAGGTGTTCCTCATGGTGTGGGAACGGCGAGGCTAAAAGGGAGGCCCGGGGGTGTGGAGCTGCTGTCTTCCCAGGTGGGGGAGTGCCAGCTCTTACTACAAAGGTCCAAACTGGGAGAGGGTCCCGCAATTGTCCTGGACCCACCTGACTTCTGCCAAGATGTGCCCTCCCCCTCCCCGGAAATCATACACATGTGTGCTTATTGAACAACAACCAAAAAAAAAAAAAGTACTACATGCTTCCTGCAGAAATGTTCAGGAATTGTAGAAATTAAAAGAAAATTACAGTTCACCTGTAACCTCAGTTTTTCTCTGTGCACAATGCATGTTACAAATGTTGGATCAAAGTGCAACTACTGCGTTTAGCTACTTAGAAATACGATATATCGCAGTAGAGCTGCAAGTTTACCTGTCACCCGGGGTAATTTCAGGTGTGCACCAGGAAAGGAGCAGGGAGAGCAGACGGACAGTGGCGGCTTTGGTATGGAGTGGGTCTTCTGAGGGCACAGGAACAGGCTGCTCCCCTGCAGGTATCTGGAGAAGAGCATTTCTGCGAGGGGACAGCGAAGGCACCGGTTCTGAGGCTCACATTCAGAGCACAGCAGTGAGTCTACAAAGGGAAGGACTTTGGGAGCGTGTGGGGAGTTGGGATTTTGCTCAGAGCCTGGTGGGGCCTAGAGAAATACCTTTGGCTGCAGCTGTGGGGCTGGACGGGGAGCCTCTACTGGACTAGATGTGGCGAAGCCCGGTGGGGCTGGGGTGAGGGGTGGGTCCTGGAGACCACCCAGGGACTAGACTTGGGATGGGGGTGGGGCGATCCCACTTCGGGCCAGGTGAGGACAGTGGCGACGGAGCGCGCTGGGGTCTCTGGTGTCCCCTCAGACGCTGGGCAGAGACCACAGGATGTGAGGCCGGGCTCCTGGGGGGTGTGGGGGTGGTGCAAAGTCAGGACGCCTGGTGGAGCAGGGGAGGGGGCCACAGACCTTCAGGGTGGAAGAGAAGGAGCCGCCCGCCCACCGTGGCCCAGGGAGGAGGGGGAGGGGGAGATACGCGCCTGCAGAGTGCGGGTGAGCTGAGCAGGGCCCCAGCCTGGTGGGTTCTGGACTGGGACATCCGCAAACGACCTGGCCGTTCGTTCCTGGAAAGTTCAGGGCGAACGTATTATGTTAATATTTTATAGTTTGTAAAACTTAAAAACAAATGTTTATTGATTTTAAGAGCGAGAGAGGGAGAGAATCCAATCAGCGTGGAGTCCATGCCCGGCTCAAACGCCCCAGCTTTGGGATGGTGACCTGAGCTGAAATCCGGAGTCCCACACTTGCCCCACCGAGCCGCCCAGGCGCCCCTACAGTTCATAAAACTTTTTAGTCCTTTTGATTCTTCGCCATTACCGCAGGACCGAGGCCGCAGGAGGGGGGGGGGGGGGGGGCAGGGGAGGGGAGCCTGGGCCCCCCTTCTCTGCAGCGCAGGTGCCGGCTCTGCCTCCGAGGGAGCAGGTGGGTGGGGACGCGTGACTGGGGGCGGTGAGTAGAGTCTGGGGCTCCCGCGGGGAGCACAGGGGCCTCGAAGGGCACAGGGCACCCCTGAGCGGACGGAGTCCTGGACAGACCTCGGGGACGCGATGCGCGCGCGCGCCCCCTGCCGCCTCCCGGGTCGGCTGGGCCGCGGGGCGGGGCGGGGCGGCTCGCGTGCCGGGGTGGGGCCGTCCTTCCGCAGCCGCGGCCGCTGCGGGTCCCCGAGATGCGAGCGCCGGCAGCCGCGCCACCAGAGCTCCCGTCCCGGGTAAGTGCGCAGGGGCGCGCCCCGCTGGCCCCGCTGGCCCCGCTCTGCCCTCCTGCCGCCCCATCCTCGCCGCCGTGGGCCGTGGGGTCCGACCGGCCACTTCTTAACTGAAAATGGAAACGGGACGTTTGAGGGAAGCCGACCCTCTGCCCCTGCTCGTGGCCCCTGCTCGTGGCCCCTCGGTCCCCCCGCCCCCGCAAGCTGTGGATCGAAGCTCCTGCCTGTGACCCACCGCCTTGGGGCCGGGTGGGGGGCTAATTGCCCTTTGCTCTCGGTCCAGTTTCTTTCAGTAGCTCTTTTGGGCAGATGCTGGCAGGGGGCTTCGCCCTGCCGCCCCCCCCCCCCCCCCGAGCCCTCCCCAGGGCGGCGACCTGCCCCCCCCCCCAACCCTCCCCAGGGCGGCGAGTGGAGGAGGCCGGAGGTGGGGGTCCTTGGAGCTGGGGCGGCGCAACTTGACGCCCTCCTTCCGGGCGGGAGCACCAGCTTTGGTGCTCACACTTGGGAAGAGCGGAAGGGCCCGTGTTCCAGGAATTCGCTCGGTTTCGGTTAGCGGCACCAAGAAAGGTTTTTTCCCCAAAAGTCTTAATTCGAGTGGTCAAAAATCCCAGACTGTGGGCCCAGCACAGACCATCAGGGACCTCCCGACCCTGTTGTTCCCACTGTGACTCCAGTTGGGCAAGGGGCCACCCTCAGGGGCAGGTGACGGGTCAGGGTCGGAGGTCAGAGGCCTTGGGCAGCTCTGTTCTTGGGTCCTCCCTCCTCTGTGTCCAGGGGCTGGGGCTGGAGGCATCTTCCCCCTTTGGAATTGCCCAGTGGGCCTTCAGCTTTGGCTGCCCCAGGTATCTCATGGGGGGTGGGGGGAAGCCCCTACTTACGCGTGGCCTCTGTTTGACCAGCCGTAGCTAGTCCGTGAGGGGCTTGACGCAAAAGGGGGTGCTTAAGTGTGTGCCTGGGACATCTGTCCCCAAGCTCTGGATCCTCGACCGTTGTGTACCCGGCCTTTTCTTGGCCTGGTCAGCAGCCTGACTCACTGAGGGCAGTCTTCAGACAGCCTCTGGTAGAGGCCGGCCCCTAAGCCTGGACAGCCTCCACCCAACATCCGCCATTAGGGATCACGTCTGGCTTCTGCAGGCTCCCGGATGGGAGCCCTGTCATGGTGGCACTCTTAGCACCCACCATTAAGAGGAGACCCTGTGCTGATGTGCAGGCTGTCTCCACTCCTGGTGGGGGGCTAGCAGGCAGAGCAGCCCGGCGTGGGAGGCTGTGTCGTCAGCAGCGGCCCTGCAGCGGCCTGTGGCTGGCACTCACCTCCTTTATGATGAGGACTTTGCTGGTAACTGCTGGAGTTTGGACTCGGACCTCCTGGTGCAGTTCAGCAGCACTGCGTGCCTGTGGAAAGATGTCTGGGGACACACACCCAGACAGGGGTGATGGGGCACCACTGCATGGGGAGGGGTTTTAATTTGGGGACAGCCATTGCTTTTACCGTAAGAGAAGAATTTTCATAAAAGCTCAGGTTTCTCCAAAGAAACCCACAGTCCGCTCAGAGCTTAGCAGCGATGGAAGGTCCACAAACCACCGTGTTGGGCCCAGCTCCCACCCGCGGGTTCCCCTGTGGTGCCCAGGCTTCTGGCCACCTCCCACCCCAGCAATGACCATGGCTGCAGAAAAGACCCTGGTCCAGGCCAACCGCAGGCCACAAGGAGCCCAGTGTGGAGGGTCTCCTGCCTTCCCCCTCCCCTGCTTACCGACAAGGCGTCTGTCACCCACATCTGAGGCAGAGAGACCTGTGTCTCGCCTCAGAGGGACATTTCTTCAAGGAGTTTGGTCCTATCCCAAGCAGGCTTCATCTTTCTGAGGAGAGGGCACATATTTAGTAAAATGGAGCAACCTACGGCCATACCATCCACTTCCTATATGTTGGGTTCCTAGGGCAGAAACCTCAGCACAGATGGAACCCCAAACTGTGGTTTTTCCGGCGAGTTCTGTGGGGGGTGGTGTCAATGGGCCGACTCCTTTAATTTCTTCCACACAAACCCCAATGGGGGTGGTGCCTGGAGACTTTTATCTGCCCTTGGTTGTTGCTTTTTGCTGTAACCTGTGTTTTGGGGGTCATTCTGAACGCTGAGGTGGAGACATGGAGGGAGAATGTGGCTTTGTGGGGCGGGCGGGCAGTGTGCGAGACGGGGCCTGGATCCTGTGCCAGCTTCTGCTTTGGGCAAGAGGGCTGTGGGTGAAGGGTAACTAGGGGGGTCAGTGCCACCCCCCCATAGGAGTGTCCCCGGCCCCCTCCTCATCTTCCCTGTCATCTCCTCCACCCCCCCCCCCACCATCCCTGCTCCTGGCTTGGGGCTCATTTGAGGAATGGTGATGCTGGGGATGGGGTCTCCTTCACCTTTAAAAAAAATTTTTTTTTTAATGTTTTTATTTATTTTTTTGAGACAGAGGGAGACAGAGCATGAGCAGGGGAGGGGCAGAGGGGGGGGGGGACACAGGATCGGAAGCAGGCTCCAGGCTCTGAGCTGTCAGCACAGAGCCCGATGCGGGGCTCAAACTCACAGAGTGTGAGATCATGATCTGAGCCGAAGTCGGACACTCCACTGACTGAGCCACCCAGGCGCCCCGGTTCTCCTTCACCTTTGGCTTCACGGGTGGCTGTGTGGGCTGTTGCGTGCTTGGCCCCTCTCGGGGTGCAAGGAACCATCCCTGGGCTTTTGTCCCCCTAAGCTGGGGCCAGGCCTGGGATGATGACCTTGCACTCTGGCCTCCAGCCACCGAAGGCCCGACCTGGCTTCCCAGAGAAGTGCACGCATGGTGGCCGTGGCACAGGGTGAGGCTGAGAAGGCCAAAGCATCCGTCCATCCATTTGTGTTGTAGCCTGCAGCCGCCAGGCCACATCCCTGCACACGCTCCAGAGTGCTCCTGTGCTTGCCCACTTCATCCCTGGCAGCCCAGAAATGTACATCTGTCCCCCAGGGCCCTGCAGCTCCCACCCATTGTCCGCTCCCTCTGTGCAGAACACCCTCAGACATTTTCAGGGTGCTCTATCCACTTCTCCACTCTGAAAACTCCACCTGTATTTGCATATAGATTTGTGTTGTGCTTTTCGTTGAGTTAAAACTCGCATAACCTAAAAGTAACCATTTAAAAATGTATTGTTCAGTGCATTTATTTAGCATATCGCCGAAGTTGGGCACCTACCACCTCTGTCTACTTCCAAAACGTTTTCTTCACCCCAAGTTAAACTCTGCACCCATTAAACAGTCATTCCCCATTCCTTCCTCCCAGCCCTGGCAACCGCTGCCCTACTTTCTGTCTATGGGTTTGCCTGTTGTGGACATTCCTTACATGTGGAACCAATACGTGACCCTTTGTGTCTGTCTTCTCTCGTGTATCTTCGTGGCTCATTTGTGTGGCGGTGCGCATCAGAACCCCATTCCTTTATGTGGCTGTGTGCGTAGACCACACTTCGTTTATCTGTTCATCAGTTGGTGGCCTTTGGGTGGTTTACACTTTTTGGCTATTTGTGAATAATGAAGCTTTGAGCGTTTGTGTGCCAGATTTTGTTTAAATGTGTGTTTTCAATTCTGTTGAACTTATACCTAGGAGTGGAGCTTGCTGGGGTGTGTGGTAACTCTGACTCTTCGGGGAACTGCGCGCTAGTTCCCACAGCAGCTGTACCATTTTCCATTGGCAGAAGCAGCCACAGTGTCCCAGTCGCTCCGCGTCCTCACCAACACTTGCCATTTTCCCTTTGTTTTGTTGGTAGCCATCCTAGTGGGGAGTGAAATGCTGTCTCCTTGTGGCTTTGATGACATTTCCCTAGTGACTAATGATGTGGAGCGTCTTTTCATGTGTTTGTTGCCATTTGTATATTTTCTTCGGAGAAATGTCTGTTCAAGTCCTTTGCCCATTTTTAATTGTACCGTTTGTCTTTTTGTTGTCGTTGAGTTGTAAGAATTCTTTATATGTCCTGAATAGTAGACTTATCAGATGCATAATTTGCAAAGGCTTTCTCCCATTCTGTGGGTTGTCTTTTCACTGTGTCCTCTGAAGCACAGGTTTTTAATTTTGATGGAGTCCCATGTATTTTTTTTAACTTTTTTATCTGTGCCTTTGGTGACATATCTAAGGATCTGTTGCCAAATTTAAAGTCTGAAGCTAGAGCCCCATGTTATCCTTGAGGATTTTATAATTTGAGCTCTTACACTTAGGTCTTTAATTTTGCTGGTTTTTCATATGGTGTCAGGCAGGAAGCAAATTCATCCTCTTGCATGTGGGCACTCGGTTTACCCCTTTGCTGAAGACACTCTTCTTTCCCCGTTGAACGGCCTTGGCACCGCAGATTGTCTGCTCTTATGCCCATTTTGCTTCTTTTTAATGCTTTTTAAAAACCTTTCCTTATGGAGAATTTCAAATCTTTGACGAAAAGGGAGGGAATGAGCCCAACTTATTCATCAACCAGCACAGATGGGCAGCTATCAATATCGAATCATCCAGTCTCACTTGGACTCCCTGATTGCATAGGAACAAATCCCTGACAAGTCATGTTTTTAGTGTGTAACTTTTAAAAATCAGCTTTTTGTATTTTTAACTTAACTTCTTGTTTGAACTGAGAGACTTTGAGGAAGAAATGTCTACAACGGTGGAGTGGCTGTAAGGGTGACAAGACGACTCTGAGGGTACTCCAGGGCTGGCAGAGAGAGCATGCTGAAAGCATGCCCTTGGACATGGTCCCTTGGGCCTGGAGAGGGTATAGTTAAGCCCCGTGGATGGTGGAGAAGGTCACTGAGTTTCTCCACCTCTGGTGGTGGTGAACCGGAGCAAAGGAAAATCTAAAACCCTGGGACCAGAAGCCCCTTATTCCTGCAGAGTCCCTCCGGGGCCTCTGCTGGCAGGGGCCATACTGTGCTATATAAAGAAGAAATGCTTGAAGGGTCTGCCATGCATGCAGAACGAGCAAGGAGGGGTGGATTTGGAGCCTGGAGGCAATAAATGGATACCTGCACAACTTTTGAGGACGAGTGTACCTCCTAGGGAACAACAGCATAGGAGCCTGCCCCAGGGTCCTTCAATCTTCCCCTCCTGGCCCAGGCGCTATAGTTGCTACAGTTGCCCTGACTACGTATGTTATAAACCCCACGATCCCTTGTTATCATTGCTGTTTAAACAGTTATCTTTTGAAGACGTTTAAATAGTAAGAACAAACCTTGGTTTTGTACCCAGCAGTTCCTGTTTTCTGTGCCTCCTGTTCCATTTTGTAGACCCATGTTACCATCTGGTATCATTTTCCTTTGGCCTGAAGACACCCTTTCACATTTCTTATAGTGTGGGTCAGCTGGCAGTGAATTCTTTCAGCTTTTGTATGTCTGAAAAAGTCTCTAGCCTTCAGTTTTGAAAGCTATGTTCAAACGGTGTGGAATTCTAAGTTTCAGGGTCTTTCTCTCCGTGCTTTAAAGACGTAGTCTCTACACTTTTCTGATGAGGCACCCACTTTCATTCTTACCTTTGTTTCTCTGTACCCGATGGCCATTTTCTCTGGTGGCTTTTAACATTGTTCTATGTATCACTGGTTATGAGCAATTTGATTATGACTGGCCTTGCTGTAACTTTTTTAAATGTTTTTGTGCTTGGAACTTATTGACCTTCTTCAATCTATAAGTTTATATTATGTTTGGACAAATTTTTACTATTTATCAAATTTCTTTCTGTCGCCTTCTATAACCTCCTACTCTTTAGAGCCCAGTTATACACATAGTGAACTTCTTGAAATACCTAAGTATTTCATTTTTATTTTGGTGCTATTATAAATGGTACTGCTTTTTAAAAATCTGTGTTCTGATTGTTCATTGCTACTCTACAGAAACACACTTGACTTTTGTATCTTGTCCTTTTACCCTTTGACCTTTTTATCTGTGCCTTTGTGCTGAACTCAATTATTATAAGACATTTACCTTAGTAAACTTTTTGGAATTTTCTGTATGTATAGTTGTGTTGTCTGGGAATAGAGTTCTGTCTCTCCCTTTCCCAATGTTCTGGCATTGCTTTTTCTCACCTTATTGCCCTGACTAGGACACACATGTGGCACAGAGTAGGAAGGGAAATGAAGGGCCGTGCCTGTGAACTCAGAGGACAAGCTCAGTTTCCCGCTGTGGGTTGTAACGCTGGTATAGGCATTTCTGTAGATGCCCTTTATTAGAGTAATTAAGTTTTCTTCTATTCCTAGCGTGATGAGAGTTTTTCATTGTTATGAATGGGTTTGGATTTTGTTAAATACCTTTTTTGCATGTGTAAGATGGTCATATGTATTTTTTCTTTAGTTTATTAATGTAGTGAATTACAGTGATCAATTTTTGGATGTTGAAGCAGCCTTGAATTCTTGGATAACCCTCACTTGTGGTGATGTTTTGCCCTGTTTGTTTTGCTGGATTCCATTTGCTAATATCTGATTGAGGACTTTTGTGTCTGTGTTCATGGGAGATATCAGTCTGTAGTTTTCTTGAAATGTCTTTGGTTTTTGTATCAGAGTAATGTTGAACTTATAAATGAGTTTTCAATTTTCAACTTTAATTTCAATATTCTTCCAAAGTTTGCAGAGAATTGGTATTATTACTCTTTTCTTTAACTGGTAGAATTTACGAGTGAAACCATCTGGGCCTAGGTGTTTTTTGGTTGTTATTGTTGTTTGTTTGTTTGTTTGTTTGTTTGTGTGTGTGTTTGTTGTTGGAATAGATGTAGGACCAGAGCAAACAGTTTTTTTCTTGAGTGAGTTTTGGTAGATTGTGTTTTTCAAGGAGCTGGCCTGTTTTATCTAAATTGTTGGATTTGTGGAGATAGTATTTGTCTTAGTCTGCTTGGGCTGCCATAACAAAATACATAGATTGGGTGACTTAAACCACAGACATTTATTTCTCATAGTTCTGGATGCTGGGAGTCCAAGATTCAGGTGCCTGCTTGGTGGTTTTGCAAACTCCTCAGGAACTTCCTAGGTGTATTCTGAAACCAGCCCCTGTTTATGGAGGGCAGGGAGAGACCAAGAAAGAGGCAGCCACTCCCAGGTCGGTAGGTGGCAGTTTTAATAAGCAAAGAGAACTTACATATGAAAGCTTGTCTCAGATGGCGGAAAGATGAGTAGATCCCATACTCACTGGCTATATCTTAAAAGCTTATAAAGAGGTCGTAACTGGGCTCAGCCATGTATACTTTGAATGTGTTCTCAACAGAACATCCCCAACTCAGGGCTGTGTCCTTGGACCAGCCTCTGGGAGCAGGAAAGTTGAGTGGAACCCACATCCAAGGACAGGGGAGGGGATGAGTACCTTCCTAGTACCTGGGTCCAGCTCACAGTTCAGCTGGCAGTCACGTCTTCTCCATGACCTTCCCAAAGCTTCAGATTTGGTTTCCAGTGAGAGCTCTCTTCTTGGTTTGCAATGACTCTGTACACATAGTGAAGAGAGACCCCTGGTGTCTCTTCCTCTTCTTATAAGGGCAACAGTTCTAACAGGTCAGGTCTCCACTTTTAAGACCTCATTTAACCTTAATCACTTCCTTAAAGGCACCCCTTCCAATGCAGGATTAAGGCTCCAACATATGGAATTGGGGGGATACAAGTAAGTTCCTAGTCATATACTCTTAATTTTCTTTCTAATGCCTGTGGGATCTGTAGTGATGACCCCTCTTTCATCCTGATTTTGGTCATTTGTGTCTTCTCTATTTCTTGACCAATCTGGCTAGAGGTGTATCAATGTTGTTGATCTTTTCAAGGAACCAACTTTTGGTTTCATCAATTTTTCTCTTCTTCTATTTAAGTTTCATTGATTTTTCTTCTTTATTATTTCTATCCTTCTGCTTGATTTGGGTTTATTTGCTCTTTTTCTAGTTACTAAATTGGAAGCTCAAAATATTTGAGATCTTTTATTTTTTTCTAATATAAATACTTAATACTGTCAGTTTCCATTAAAGTATTGCTCAGCCGTGTCCCACAAAATCTGGTATGTTGTGTTTTCATTTTAATTAAGTTCAAAATACTTTAAATTTCTTTGACACCTTCTCTTTGGCCCATAGTTATTTAGAAGCATGTTGCTTTCAAAATATCTAGGAATTTTCCATATATCTTTCTAGTTTAATCTCATTATTATCACAGAACATACTTTGTATGATTTCTATACTTTTAAATTTGTTCAGGATTGTTCTATGTCCTGGAATTTGGTCTATGTTGATGAATGCTCCATGTGGGGCGCCTGGGTGGCTCAGTCGGTTAAGCGGCCGACTTCGGCTCAGGTCATGATCTCTCGGTCCGTGAGTTCGAGCCCCGCGTCAAGCTCTGTGCTGACAGCTCGGAGCCTGGAGCCTGTTTCAGATTCTGTGTCTCCCTCTCTCTCTGACCCTCCCCCGTTCATGCTCTGTCTCTCTGTCTCAAAAATAAATAAACATTAAAAAAAAAAATTAAAAAAAAAAAAGATGAATGCTCCATGTACACAGAATACACATTCTGCTGTCGTTGGGTGGAGAGTTCTGCAGTTCAAGTCTGTTACTGTTTGGGTATTCTAAATCCTTCCTGATTTTCAGTTTACTTATTGTATTGATTACTGAGACAAGAGTGTTGATGTCTCTGACGAATTATCTGTTCAGTTTTATTCATTTTTGCTCCACATATTTTATAGATGCATACACATGTAGGATTGCTATGTCTTCATGCGATATCCGTCCTTGTCCCTGGTTACATCTTGTCTTACTCGCATAACTATCCCAGATTCTTCTGATTCCTGTTTGCGTGGCATATCTTTTCCTCTCCACTTACTTTGCCTGCCTATATCTTTATATTCAAAGTGTGTTTCTTATATTTAAAGCACATTTGTTACACATTTCCAATGTTCTCATGGCACTTCACACACAGGGTGAACATTGTGTGTTGGGCCTACCTCTTCTTGAGGCCAGGCGAGGGCTCTTAACCCACTCTCCGACTCTGTTCGCCCAGTGCCTAGCAATGAGTGGTCACTGTACAGGATGTTTATGAGGGTACAGATAGCCCACTGCATGGAAGAATCAAGATTTTGATGCCCTTCTTGAGGTGATGGGTGAACTGACCAGCCTTAGGACACAGGTCTTGGGCTACTCCTTAAGGACCTACTCTCAGATACAGGCGCCATGTCCAGCACTGCTGGTGGAGGCTGGTGGGTGTGTTCAGCTGGGCTGCAGCCGTGAGTTAGTGGCTAAAGTGGAGTCCAGGGCTATGGAGCTGAGTGCGAGACTTTACATACAAAAGAGGAAGGCTGTTGGCTCAGAAGTGCAAGGCCACAAAGGGGAGGGATGGAAAGAGGAAGAAGACCCACCACAAACTCCACCAAGAGAGGGTGCATGCGGCTCCTGCCAGGGAAACAGCCCCATGAGAGCCCTGACACAGCAAACTGTTCCTTAGGACCCTGGCTGTGTCTCCTGCTCCTGGATGCCTGTGGAACAGCTTCTGTTTTCTGAGGACAAGCTCAGGATGTTTAACTTTCTGAGCCAGGTGCAAGAGTGGAGGGCTATTCTCTGTGTGAGTGTAGTGACTCAGATCCTCAGGTCAGGCTGGGGGACCATGACGCTGCTGGTCAAGGGGAGATGGTATGGTCAGGGCTGTGTGTCCTCACGTGGCCCTTGAACACCTTCCTGCTGAGTGAGAGGGGGTGTGAGTGGCTCACGTGGGCAGGCTTTGTGCCAGAATCACCTTGGGTCTTGTCCAGTTGGCAAGGAGGAGTGGGACCCCCAGCGTGGGCTCGGTGTTGACTCCTTGATTAGAGACACAGCCGACCTCGGCCGATGCTGCTGCCTTTGGTGGTTTGGGGAGTCATACGGGCACTGGGCTCTCTTCAACATAACAAACTTTATGCTCCCTCCCCCCTTTTTTAGGGCCAGAAATGATGATTCCACCAGGGGAGTGCATGTATGCTGGAAGGAAAAGAAGGAAGCCCATTCAGAAACAGTAAAGTATCACATCTTGTGTTTTTGCTGATTGTTCCTGATGAAGGGGGAAAGTATTTGCATTTTCATTGAAAGGAGTGAATTTTAGGAATAAAGTGAATGAGGGAGAGGTTTTGCTGAGTCTTTCTGATGGGTAGAGGGGCTTGCAGAAACAGCATGAGACCCAGCGCCTGGGGCTGCCGGTGTTTTGTGGGTTCTCTGCACAGCTGGAAACCCACTGCTGCCTTTCTTAGCGACTTGGGGCTGCTTTCCTAACTTTGATGGCAAGGCAGGACAAGGCAAAGCTGAGTGACACCTTTCAGCTAGAAGTCAACACGGGGGGCCGAGATGTCACCATGGTTTTTGGTGAGCACCAGATCTCCTCCCTGCCCTGGTGAGACCTGTCCTCGCAAGGACACACCACGGCCCCTGCGAGCGTTGCCACACATGAAGGACACTGTGGGGCTTGTCCCCCTGCCTGTGGGCCTCCAGGAGGTTTACAGAGTAGAGAAAGAAGCCTGTGACCCTCACCTCCTGGACACAACACCAGTGTTCACAGTCCCGCCAGCAGCCCAAAGGTGTTCAGGACAACAAGGTATGAATTTTGCGGCAGGGGTTTGGGACTGCCCTGCTGTGAGGCCAGCAGGTGTGGTTCCCAGAGCCCAGCGGCTGCCTCTGGCTCCTCCAAGGGGGTCCTGAAGTGTGTGCACTGTTGGCTGGGTTTCTGGTGTGTGTGTGTGTGTGTGTGTGTGTGTGTGTGTAATATAGCTCTGTTTGAGTCGGTGTGAGCATGTGTATATAAGGCTCTGTGTTTGGGCCTGTGTTTCTGTGACCCAGGCTGCCCTTCTGGGCCCTGGTGGCTGCAGGATTCTGTGAGAGGCCCCCACCCAAGGATAGGCGACAAAGGCTTGAGGGGCGGGGCTTCGGAAAGTGAGTTTGTCACCTGAGTTGGTTGTGTGGCCACCGCGGGCCTCCTGGGCTCTGCAAGTGGAGGGTGAGGCAGGAGGCGGCTGAGTGTTTCCACGACTGGGTCCGGGGTGGGGCAGTGGTGGGGCTGAGTCCTGCTTGTGTGTGCTAGACAGGGTTTATTCTGGTGAGCACACAGTCACGTTGAGTAAGGAACGGCACCACGGCCCCTGGAGGTGTTGGTCACTTGCATCTTTTTCCTTATTGGGCTGTAACTGAAGGCTGTGGCACTGCACGTGGTTAAATGTGCAATCTGGTCGGGTTGACAGCTGTACGCACCATGGAACACCACCAAAATCAAGGTCACCGACACTCGGATCGTACCCAGAGTGTCCTGTGTGCTTGCGGTCCCTACCTCCACCTCCATCCAGGCAACCCTGGCGTGCTCTGTGCCGTAGCCTGCTTTGCATCTCTGGAATCTTCTGTAAGTGGAATCAGACACCATTTTGTTGGGCTTCTTTCCTTCAGCCTGATCTTGAGGTCCATCCACACTTCGTGTGCACGGAGCGTGCTCCTGTTTGCTGCCGAGTAGTGCTCCAGGGTCTGGATGCACCGCTTCGTTTACTCACCTGCAGATGGACATTCAGGTGCTTCCCAGGTTTGGGCCGTTGCAGGCAGAGCTGCCACGAATGTTTACACACAAGTCTTTGTGCGGATGTATGTTTTCATTTCTCTTGGGTAAATACCTAGGAGTGGGATTTTGACTCAGCAGATGTGTGTTCACTTTTAGGGAACCACCAAGCTGTTTTCCAAAGCAGCTGCACCGTCTTGCTTCCCGGCAGCGCGCAGGGGCTCTCGGTCCTCTGCCTTCTACCCAGGTCCCCGATGGGCGGTGGTGCCGCCTCAACACGGCTTGATCTGCCTCGTTCCCCACGGGCGCTGGGCGTCTGTTCATGTGCTTGTGTGCCATCCACATATCTTCTCTGCTGTCTTCTTACTGAGTTTTAAAACTGCTTTACATATTCTGGATACAAGTTCTTGTGGACATTTCCCCCCAATCTATGGCTTACCTTTTCATTTCATTTTCTTTTTTAAAAAAGTTGTCTCTAGGGGCGCCTGGGTGGCTCAGTCAGTTGAGCGTCCGACTTCAGCTCAGGCCATAATCTCGTGGTTCGTGAGTTCGAGCCCCACGTTGGGCTCTGTGCTGACAGCTCGGAGTGTGGAGCCTGCTTCCGATTCTGTGCCTCCCTCTTTCTCTGCCCCTGCCCCACTCACACTCTTTCTCTCAAGAGTGAATAAACATTAAAGAAATTGTGGTTTATATACACAATGGAATACTATGTGGCAGTGAGAAAGAATGAAATATGGCCTTTTGTAGCAACGTGGATGGAACTGGAGAGTGTTATGCTAAGTGAAATAAGTCATACAGGGAAAGACAGATACCATATGTTTTCAGTCTTATGTGGATCCTGAGAAACTTAACAGAAGACCATGGGGGAGGGGAAGGAAAAAAAAAAGTTAGAGAGGGAGGGAGCCAAAACGTAAGAGACTCCTAAAAACTGAGAATAAACTGAGGGTTTATCGGGGGTGGGAGGGAGGGGTGGGTGGGTGATGGGTATTGAGGAGGGCACCTGTTGGGATGAACACTGGGTGTTGTATGGAAACCAATTTGACAATAAATTTCATAAATAAATAAATAAATAAACAAACAAACAAACAAATAAATAAATAAATAAATAAATAAATAAAAACTAATCTCTATGCCCAACATGGGGCTCAAGCTCATGACCCTGAGATCAAGAGTCGCATGCACCACTGACTGAGCCACCCAGGCTCCCCCCTTTCATTTTCTTAATGGTGATTTTCAAAAGACATTTAAAAGATATTGATGAAGATCAACTGACCCATTTTTTTTCTTTTATGAGTTTGAGTGTATGTGTGTATTCTAAGAGTCCTGTGGCTATCCCAAGGTCTCAAAGATCTTATGTATTTTCTTGTAAAGTTTTATAATAGGCTATAGATTTAGGTCTGTGACCCACTTTGAGTTAATTTGGGGGGATTATGTGTGGTGACAGTTGGTGTTCACCTGTTTTCATGGGTTTCCAGTTGACCAGCCCCGTTATTGGAAGGACTTTCTTTCCCTTGAACTACCGTAGTATCTTCATCAAATGAATTGTCCAAAATCTGTGGGTTTATTTCTAGACTCCTTACTCTGTTCCCTTGTTCTATATTTCTATTTTTTCTGTAATACCAAGCCATCTGGAACATTATAGATTTATGACAGGCTTAAAGTCAAAAGGATAGGTCCCCCGATTTTGCTATTTCATTGGTTATTCTTGGTCCTTTGCGTTTCCATGTAAATTTTAGAATCAGTGTGTCAGTTCCTATAAAAAGCATTGTTGGAATTTTAATTTGATTACATTGAATCAAATCTACACATCAGTTCAGGGGAGCATTGCCAGATGTACGCCAGGGATTCTATATTTTTGGTGCCAGGGCTCTCTTCCATCTGAGTCTGAACTATCCCTGTGCTAATGGCACTGGTCCTTGTCCCCTATCACCTGCTGAGTCTCTGCCTGGGGACTTGGAACTTACTCCACATGCCCCTGGGCCTGAGCCTGAAGCCCCTCAACCCCCATCCCCTCTCGTGCCCGTGGGCGTGGGGTGGGGTGGTTCCTGCTCTGGCCCATGGGGCTGGGGAATGGGGTGGCGGAGATGCATCACGGGACAGCCAGTATTGTGAGAAACTTTGAAGGGGCTCTTCCAACGCCCATTTCTCCAGCAGGCTAGTGTCCCTCCCACAGGTGCCCCAAGAGGGCAGGGGTAGGAGAAATATCATGGCCCAGCTCATCTTCAGGCACAGGCTGTCTGGGGAGACAGGGGAGCAGCCCCCCCCCTGTCTGTACAGGGACACCTGCACAGAGGTGAGGTTTCAGCAGGGGCCACCTGCCAGTCTCCCACTGTCTCCCCTTCTCTGACCCTCACACCTGCCCTGAGTGCTCCTGTGTCTCTGGGGAGGCCTCGGGTGTCTTTCACTGACTGGGGGGGGTGGGGGGGTGGGGGGCTCTGCTCTAGCCAGCAGGTGCCAGCCCACACTGGAGCTGCTCAGTTTATCTCCAGGCCTCCTGCCGGTTTAAATTTTGCCCAGCAGCATGAGTGATTTGGGGGCATATGCCTCATTAAGGAAGAAAAACAGCAGAAAGTGAGAAAAGCAAAGATATAGGAGGAATATTTGTAAATCATGTATCTGATAAAGGGCTTCTGTCAAGAATATAAAGAACTCCTACAACTCAACATTAAAAAGACAACCCGGTTGAAAAATGGGCAAAGGACTTGGGGAGACATTTCTCCAAAGAAGACACACAGACGCCCAGCAAGCATGTGAAAGGGTGGCCATTACTGGCCGCTAAGGAAAATACCGGTCAGACGCAGCGAGGCACTCCTTCACGCCTGCGAAAATGGCTGTTCTCCAGAAAAAGGAAACTGATGTGTCCATGAGGGTGTGAAGCGCCGAACCCTCACCTGGTGCTGGTGGTGATGTCTCTGGGTGCAGCCGCTAGTCTGGCAGCTCCTCAGAAGGTGAAATGGAGTGACCACACCGACCCGGCTGTCCACCCCCGGGCATGCACTGAGAGAACTGAAAATTAGGTGTGAGCAGGGTCTTAGGGTCATACGGCATTGGGTACGATGTCCGTCGACTGAAAGCCGGCCAGACTTCCATCGAGTTGTGAACAGGTGAGCAAATGTGGTCCATCCACACGACGGAGTGTTATTCACCCAGAAGAAGGAATGGGGTCCTGATAAACGCTGCACCACGGTTACTTGAAGACATGATGCCAGGTGGAAGAAGCCAGACGCGAAAAGTCTCACACTGTGTGGCTGCACGTGTGTGAAATGTCTAGAACAGGCAGAGCCGTGGAGACAGAAGGCAGCTTGTGGTCGCCAGGGGTGCTGGAGGGAGACCGGGAGAAACTACTGAATGGGTACAGGGTTTCATCTGGAGCCGTGAGATGTTTGGGACTTGATAGAGGTGAATGTACATTTTGAAAAGCTAGTGTTGTGTGAATTGTACCTCAAAGCAAACAAAGCAGTGGCCTGTGGGATCGGGGCATCAGGCTTCTCTGTGCTTTTGTGGCCAGGGGCCCTCAGACTCTGCAAAGTAGGTTTGTGCTGCGGGCCCCTCCTGACAGACGGATTGCTGGATCTCACCACACTTGTAAGTGAACACACAGGGACAAATAGGAACTCCTAGACAAAAGAGACCTCAGCCCCTAAAAGCAGGAGCCCTCCAGCCTCCCAGGTGCCATGACCCCAGGGAGGGTTGGCCCTGGGAGCCAGGCAACCTGGGTCCAGCGCCAACAGCCCCTCCCCCTGCCGCCTCTCCACCCAACTCTGGCTGCCACTTTAGGTTCAGATGCTTTGATGTGGGTGATGTTTAGGAAGGGCCTGTATAGAGCTGTTTCTGTGAGGGCGGTTAGGGTCAGAGGAGAGGGACTGTCATCCGGCATTGGGGGGGGGGGTTGGTAAGAGGGTCAGATGAGGGAGGCCAGCTCTGCCCTCTACCAGGATGGTGGACAGGGAAGCCCTGGGCAGGGGGATCCCCCTTGTGGGGGAGAGCAGATCTGTTGTGGGGCAAAGGGAAATGGAACCCAGGCCACCAGCCACCTCACAGAGGCACAGCCCATGACGTCAGGGCTTCAGAAGGGCGGGTGGGACAGCGCCCAGGTGCCCAAGGGTCCTCTGTTACCCCCTCCTCGGACCCGTTCAGCCCTGCTGTGTAGAGGAGAAACTGAGGCCCAGAAGCATCAGTCACACCTGGACTGCAGGTCCTGAAAAGGTCCTGCGTTTAAGAAAAGCCTGGAAGAAGCTGAGCACATGCAGCCTGGGGCCAGGGATCCTCCTCACACTTGGGGAAAAGTTAGCACAGAGAGGTCAAGAAATGTGCTGGAGCCACACAGCTTGCCTGCAGCTGTGTCCAAGGAGACCTACTCTCTGTCTCTGAGCGCCCTTCCTGGTAATGGATCCCAGCTTCCTCGTATGCACAGTATCAGGAGCCTTTTGTCCTTTTCAGCACCTTTTCTCACTTAGAAGCTGATCCACGCCATAAGGTCACTTCTGGGGACAGGTGTGTGCTCCATGGGGTGACAGCCCCTGGCGGGAAACCCCGAGTCTGATGGCGCTTGCTTCCCTGCAGGAGGCCGGCCACGGGGGCTGAGAAGTCAAACCCGTCCAAGCGGCACCGGGACCGCCTCAACGCCGAGCTGGACCACCTGGCCAGCCTGCTTCCGCTTCCTCCTGACATCGTGTCTAAGCTGGACAAGCTTTCCGTCCTGCGTCTCAGCGTCAGCTACCTCAGGGTGAAGAGCTTCTTTGAAGGTAGGACTCTCTTCTGTCCATCTGTGCTCAGCTGGGTGTCGCCTGGGCTCGCTTCGGTCTCACCCGGGCCCACCCCACTTTACTGGGATGGACCAGTTTGCACCCTGTCTTGGGTAATCATTTAGGGGAGCGGGCACTGAGTGCTGATGACCCAGGGCAGCTCTGTGCAAGGCTCAGGGGCTGGCCCTCCCCCTGCTCAGCTTCCCCACAGCCTCAGGGCTTCAGAGGACCAGGCAGATCCTCTCTGTGGGGAAGCAGGACCAGGGCTGAGCTCAGGAGGCCGTGTTCCCCCATTAGCCCGTGTCACTATTGGGTGGCCATCCTTCCGTGTTGTTGCTTTGTCTGTCCCGGGGATGCTGTGATCCCAGCCAGGCACCAGCCCCTCTGCGCAAGGGGTCCCTGGTGTGTCAGTCCCTTGCAGTAGCTGGGGATGGGTGCTCTCCTATATCTGATGCCCCCAACCAGGCCTCATTCTCCACGTGTCCCGGCTCAGTTCCTGGTAAAGAAATGTGGCTGTCACCACGCTGTTTCAGGGCCCATGACTGCCGTCATCGTCCCGAATTAAGTCTGAACTTCTTACCAAATCGCAACTTACTACATGTCTTTGGGAGTGGGTAAGACAAATGTGTAAAGGGGCAGGTCTGGGCACCAGGGAGTGGTGGGGGCTGTGGCCAACAGCAGAGTCTATACCTCTACCCAAAGGCTTTGGAGGTCGGTTTTTGCACATCCTCGTTTCGCTGCACAAAACACCCTGGGCTGCAGTGAGGACGCCGGCCAGGGCTGAGGTCCTCAGGTGATGTGAACCCAGGTCTGTCCCAGCTCCCACACCTGGGGGGACAATTTGCCCTGAGACGATTATGGCAAGGCCCGAACGCACCTTAATCAGACACGTCTGAGGTGCGACTCGGCCACTGTGCATTGCTGGCCTTCTGCAGCCCCCCAGGAGCGGGAGGACGGTTTTCTTGAGGACTTAGCCTACCTTCAATCCCAACTTCCTCCAGAGACCCCCACCATGAGGAAACATTAGGGGCCTGCAGGCAGCTCTGCCCAGTGCATACTCCACCTGGGCACCTTGCCGACTGACCCCTCCAAAGGGCCTCCCACACGTTGGCCTCCATTTTTTCTCATGGAGCAGGAATCCCAGATCCTCTGATCACTACTGGGCTCGGAGAGCCTGCTCTGTGTGTGAGAGCTCTGCATGGAGCTCCCTCCCAACCTCCGTCTGACACCCCAGAACCCTGGGGGCTCACCCATGTGTGTGCCCTCTCTGCTCTGGGGTGTGGAGCCCAGTGGGTAGTCTGGGCTGGTCCTGAGCCACACTGAGATGTCCCATCATGGAAAGGCCACCTGTCATCATGGGGAGGCCGAGTGCACTGGGCTAGATGGCCATGTGGCCTGCTGAGCCAGGCTTGGTCCTGAGGGCTGGTGGCTGCCACATTGGCCATGCCCAGGACCCCTCTGGGGCATCCCTGCTCCCCTGTTCCCCTGTGCATCCCCGTGCTGCCTCTTCCATCCCTGACGTGGCCCCGTGGGATTCGCAGCCGGGGCTGGAGCTCACCCAGCGCTCAGCCCAGGTCGGTCTTCCTCACTAAACCTCGCACTCTTCCTTTGGGTTAAAAGGGTGCCACCTGGGTGTCCGTCACTCAGACTTCCATGGCTGGAGCCCAAGCTCACAAAACACTCCCGCTGAAGTATTCTGTAGGGTGACAGAGAATGGTGCGTGGCACTCAGTGGAGGTCACCAGGAGGGTCTTGTGGGCTGGTGGGCTTCCCACAGGAGGCAAGGGGCAGGCGCTGTCTGCAGGCTGCGCTGAGGCAGCCCCTCACCCCAGTCTGTCCAAGGCTCTGGCCCCTTGCTGCCAAGGTCCTACATCTCGGGACGGGGCAGGGGCGGGGGCTGCTAGTCACTATGTATTCTCCCTGCTGTGGTCTGGGCCCCTTCCCCATGGGACGGAGGGGTTTTGTGTTCCTTCCCCAGCTGCACTGGGGTATCCCCAGGCCCTCGGGTGACAGGACCAGCTGTATGCAGTGCAGTCCTGTCTCCCAACCTCCATAGCTGCAGCTGCTGTGTTTACTCACTGGCCACATTCAAAGCCATGTCTATTGTCTGGATTCTCCTTCCCAGTGTCCACATGTCTGGCTCAGGCCCTCTCTCCTTGAAGTGCTGGAATCTTAGATTTCAGGTTCTTGGTGGCTCTGGGACCTCAGGTGAGGGGCCAAGAAAGGCCCGCAGATGGGAAGACCGGTGTAACTGGGGGTGCTCTTCCGAGCATCTGTGCTCTGAGTAGAAGCTGAGAGCCCCAGGGGCCCCCAGCCCCATGCCCCAGGGGTTCTATCCCCATGCCCAGGGCCCATCGCTTTGCCCTGGGGCACATCCCCAGGCCCCAGGGGTCCTATCCCCATGCTGGGGGCCTGCCTCCTCATGCCTGTGGCTATCTGGTGGGCACTCTGAGCCCCGATGGTGACAAGACCAGTTCACTGAGGTGACTTGGAACATTTTCGTGTTGTGCAGGACAAGAGTGCAGGACAAGATGCACTCTTGTGCATCACAAGAGTGATGTGATGAGTAAGTCGACAAAGTCATACAAAATGTGCCGGAGAGCCAGGTGTCCACACCAAGGGCGCGGTCCCCAGACTTGCCTTTGCGAAGCCCCTCTGTTACGGACGGCCACCTCAGCTTCCACGGTGGCCTCTTTAGGCAGCTCGGGCAGGTTTGGGGCTGCCCTGGGTGGGGTTGGTGGTTCACCTCCTGTTGGCACACCCTTGCAGACCTGACCTCCTGGCTGGGTGGTCGGGGGAGGAACCAGGTCACTTCTCTGGATGGGTCCAGCCGTTCCCAGCCAGGCCAGGGTTGGTGGTCTCTGAAAGGCTCCCGTCTGCTGTTTCTAGGGGTTCAGGCAGCTGTTCGAGTATCTGCCTGAACGCCTCACCTCTCTTAACTGGCAGTCGGTGATGTTCCCGACCTGCCACCCCATGCCTCCTGCCGGTGCACGCGGACGCCCTTCAGGTCTGTCCGAGCAGCTAGGGCTGACTCCAGGTCCTGCAGCAGGTGGGCCAGCCCAAAGCTCACAGCTGCCTGGCCACTGTCACAGTCAGGTGTCAGAACAGAACTTGGTTTCTCCACAGCACCGTTTCTGTCAAGGGTTCTGAAGTGTGGGATCCCCTTGAAGCTGCACAGTTGAGAGGAAATTGTAGAAAGTTTCCCGAATTCATTTTCACTGTAGAGTTAGAAAAAAGTCAGGCTGCAAAAAATCGGATCTTAATCTGCACTTCCTGACTCAGAAATAGATGAGTTAATTTCATTAAAGCTTCCATAAAATGTCACCTTTGGGAAGGATGTGACCTGGAAAATTTCAGCTTCAGATGGTAATAAGGCCTGAAAACTTGCCTGTGATGTTTACTTTAGTGCTGGCTTTTGTGGATTTTTGAAAGGCAGCAGATTTTTAATTTTTTTTTATCTGGTTTTTGCACAGGCAAGGGGCCAGTCAGTGCTTCTGCGTTATCAACCCCTCTGCTCAAATGCAAGACTGGGATTTTCCAGTCTTGTGGATTTCATCGTTCACACGATAGGAAATTGGGGGCTGAGAAAAAGGGGGAAGTCAGGACAAACAGGACCCTCGAGGTGGGCTCCCCCAGGATGTGGGGCCTGAGAAGCCCCAGCACCTCCTCACTTAAGCCTGGTAGTTGGTTAGGGCCACCCTCCCAGGCATTAGCTCTGCAGTGTGGGCTCGTCTGGGACACTTGCTGGCCAGAGGAGCAAAGCTCAGGTGGTGGAGAACCACCACTCACAGGTAACGGACCCAAGGTCCACACGGTGTGTCCATCCCGTGAGTCTTGTGATGGGAGCATCAGCCAGGGCTCCTGACTCTGTGGAGAGAAGCGTCAGAGAGGGCAACAGGGGCGATAAGCAGAATGAAGCGAGAAGGGGGAGGTGGAAAAGCAGTTTCGGCTGTCTGTGGGAACGTCGAGATTCCGACCCTGGGTCAGTGCTGCCCATGGGTCGTGTCTGGGCCTCCCGTCCCTTTGCGTTTTCTCCGCTCAGCCCGTGGGGCTCGATTCTGCACATGCCAAATGGAGCCCTGCAGGGGTGAGTCCTGGCCCCTGCTCACCTGGTGGGCGGGTCCAGAAGCCCACATGTCAGGAGGGTGTGCCCCAGAACCTTCCCGAGGGGCCTTGCCCTCGCGCAGCATGTCAGGAGGGCAGTTTGCCTTGATGGTCTTAGGACCAGCAACGGAGGCGTGTACAGCTAGCTGAGTGGTACCAGTTTTCAGCTGTCACTAGAGTTACCCTTCTCTCGATGAGCCCTGTGCATCCCTCCAAATGCACACACCAAGGCCCGCACCCCAGTGTGGCTGTGTTTGGAGATGGTGCCTCTAAGGAGTATTAAGGTTAAATGAGGCCCTGCGGAGGACCTGACCCCACAGGATTAGTGTTGGTCTGAGGAAGCCAGGAAAGATTTCACCAGAAACTGAATCTGCTGGTGCCCTAATCTCAGGCCTCAGCCTCTAGAGCTGTGAGGAATACTTACCTGCCGTTTACACGCCCGTGCGTTGTGTCTTGTTACAGGGACCCAGGCTGACTGAGATGGGCCTTCTGGGGGCAAGAGGGTTGGGACCTGCCCCCTCTCCTCTCATGTGGAGCGTCCAGGGGCTTTGTCCCCCAGGCACATGGATACGGGTCACTGCTGCCTCTCACCTCATCTGCTGCTGGAACCACCTTCCTTACCCCTTCCTTCCCAACACTGACACCTTCCAGAATTGGTTCCCTGGGGCATTTCCAGCAAAGACACGCTAGCGTTGGGTCATTCAGGATAGAGTGCCTGTCCTGTCCAACTGTCTGTGGCCACCAGCTTCTGACCCCACAGGAAGGGCCCCCAGCACTCCTCAGATCACTCTTGATTCTTCTATGCACTGTTTTATTTACCTTACCATATCTTAGCTACTTCCAGGAAGAGGAGCAAGCACTCATTGGTGTGTGCACCGATTCACTCCCTCCCTTCTGGTACCTGCATCTGCTCAGACCTGATAAGTAGCCAGAACTCAGGGTCAGCACAAAACAGCTTTGATTTTTTTTTTCTCTCCCCGTCCCAGCAAATCTCCTTTCTGGTTGGTTCCTCCACTACCCATGGAAGAACCAGGGCAGCTATGGATGTTTCTGGTCCCTTCCAGGGAATTCAGTGTCCCCTCCCCACCCCTTCACTCCATAATGTTGGCTTCCTATGCAGGCTGAGCTTGGTATTAGTATGATCTGTCTTTCAAGTGTGAGCCTTCTCCCAGCCCTCACCTGGAGCTCCAGCAGGCAGAAGGGTGGGGGCTCAGGCTGGCTGCTTCTCCTCTTGGTCCTGCCCCACTGGTAGCTGTGGTTTCCTGCCCTTCTGGTTCAGAGCAGCAGCAGGGAGGAGAGGCGAGGGTTCATTGAGGTCCTACGTGATTGGCATTGCCGTGAGCTGGCCGGCAAGGCTCAGTGGGGGACGCAGAGGGGTCTTCTACTGTGGTGGGTAACACTGGCACTCTGTCCTCTCCAGCTGGTCCCTGTCACCTCCTTTCTTAGCCTCAGGTGTCAGAAGGTACCTCTAGCCTCTTCTGTTGCAGTCTCTGCTCATGTCTCCAGGCACCCTCTTGGAGGACTTGAGACATCCCAGGCCAGTGGTTGGGCATTATGACCCTACCTGCTCCCCAGGAAACACTCACCTTAGACCCACTAGGTTGGTAGATGGCACTTCCCACATGGATGCAGCCCAGGTGCCTACCAGGAGCCTTAGGCCCCACCTTTGTCCTTTGGATTTCTTGAGTGTAGAGAGATGCCAGTCTTCAGGGTACAGGTGGGGGCATGCAACTCACAACACAGACCCTCCAAGGAGACCCTCCTCCCATCCTTGAGCATCTCTTGTTTCTGACACCCCCTTTGTAACCCTGCCCAGGTCACCTGGAATCTCACTTTGGGACTTGGGTATAGTTGGCACTTTGTTGTCTTGGGGCCTCAACTCTTTCAGACAGAAAGAGTTCCATATTAACAACCTGTTATAAGGCAAGAAAACAGAAACCATGGTCCCCATCCCCGGGCATTTAGAGTCTAGTGGGAGAATTCTGCTACCAAATATATGCCTTCTTCCATTTCCAACAATACAACAGGCCAGTAACTAATTGGTCATCTTGCTGCTAACAGCCAAAAATGCAAGATAAAATATCTGAAACCTGTCAAAATATATCAGTGGGCAAGCAGGAGATTAAGGAATACTCAGAGACCAAAAACAAAATGAAGCTGAGAATCCAAAGAGAGTTTTATTAAAGGAAATTTTAAATGTTTATTTATTTATTTTTGAGAAAGTGCATGTACACAAGTGAGGGAGGGGTAGAGAGAGAGAGGGAGAGAGAATCCCATGCGGGTTCCATGCTGTCAGCACAGAGCCTGATGTAGGGCTCGATTCCACAAACCATGAGATCATGACCTGAGCCAAAATCAAGAGTTGGATGCTTAACCAACTGAGCCACCCGGCACTTCTACTAAAGGAAATATTGAAGGATGTACTTCATGCAGAAGGAAGGGCATTCCAGGTGGGAGACCTGGAGTGGAGACGAATGGAAGAGCAGGAGGGTGGTGACCGTGTGGGCAGATTGACACAAACACTGAGAGTATAAAACAGTAGTACTACCATGTTGGAAGAACAAGAGAGAGAGAATAAATTCCTAACCATAAAAGTGGAGAGGGAGACTTGAGGTACAGACTTTGGTGGTTCTTGTGTTAATGTCCTATGGAAGCTGGCTAATTAATTCATCATAAACTGTCCATAATAATCATCAGGGTGAAAGAAATGGGGTTTCCCTTAAAACTAGTGGAGAGACAAAGTAGAATAAGTAGATGTAATCAATATTCTTAGACAAGAAAGAAGAAAACAGAGATGTGGAAGGGGGAGTAGAAACCACAAAATCCCAAATGTGTCATGAATTACAGTAAATGTGAATAGACTAAACATGACAACTGAAAGATAAGGATTATTAGGGTGGATTACTATGTCTGTTTACAAATGGCATGGAAAGGTTGAAAGAAAAAGGATGGAAAAATGCTAACTGAAAGAAATCTCATGAAGCCATTTTAATGTAAAAAAATTTAGTTTTTGGTTAAAAAACATAACTGGAGATCATGAGAGAGTCACTACATAATGATTTTAAAAATTTATATCAATTAAACATTTTTAAATTGAAAACATTTTATCAAGCACTAAAATGGTTTTATTTATTTATTTATTTATTTATTTATTTATTTATTTAAAGTTGATTTATTTGAGAGAGAGAGAGAACAAGCAGGGGAAGGGCAGAGAGAGGGAAAGAGAATCCCAAGCTTTGACCTGGGGCTCAAACTCATGAACTGTGAAATCATGACCTGAGCTGAAATCAAGAGCAGGATGCTTAACCAACTGAGCCACCCAGCACTGAAATGATTTTACATTTATGTGCTTCCAGTAACATAACCTTGAAAATATATAACAAATATTGACAGAACTATACAGAAAAACAGATGAATTCATCCCCATGAAAGATTTTAAGTTATTTTCTCAGTGTTTAATAGATCAAATAAATAAAAATCAGTAAAGATTCTAGGAGATTTCACAATGCAAAAAGGGTTAATCTAAAGGACACACAGAAAACACTACTCTGAAACTATAGAATTCACATCTTTTCAAGCCCACGTGGAATTTATAAATATACTGAAAACATATTGGCCAATGAAAGCAAGTCTCAATAAATTTCAAAAGACAAAATCATGACAAATGCATGTTATAAGACCTCAATGCACTTGAGCTAGAAATCAGTAATAAAAGATGACTTCAAAACCCTTATATTTGGAAATAAACACACTGGTAAATAACTCATAGATGAAAGAAGAAAACATCATGAAACTTAGAAAATATTTACAAATCAAAATGTGGGGCATGCAGCTAAAGTAATCCTCAGAAATAAATAACCCTATGTGTTTATATATGAAAGAAGAAAGGTGGAAAATTAATGAACTAAGCATTAGGTTCAGTAGTTCTGATAAAGCAAAGCAAAATAAACAAAAAGAGTCCAAGAAAGCAAATAATAAAAGAGAAGATACTGGTGAAACAGAAAAGAAACATACAATAGAGTTCCTCTAAAATGATAAAGTTTGTAAATATCTAGCGAAACTGAATGAGGAAAAAAAAGTAAATAGTATTAGGGACCTAAAGGGAACATGATTCTAGGCGCTGCACATATTTGAAAGGTAACTGAAGGCTATTATGAACAAATTTATGTCAATAAATTGGAAAACAAATGAATACATTACTAGAAATATAGCTCATTAGAAATGACTCAAGAAGAAATGGAAACCCTAAATAGTCATATGACTATTTTGAAAAGTCGAATCCGTAGTTAAAATGTAAACCCAGAGGGTTTTAAAGCAATCTCTACCAAATATTAAAGGAATTAATATTAAAGGAAAAATAAGTCCACTCTGTACTGAATCCTGTGATGTTGGATTGGAATTGGAGGTACTGGTGTGAGCTCATCATTTTCAAAATACAAAGATAGCTATAGACATAAATACGTGTGTATAGGTGTGTGTTCTGCCCACTGGCAAGGTCTAAGGTTGCTGTGAGCATAGCTCACACTCAGATCTTGGTTTCTAGATACTGTTCACCATCAAAAGGAACTCAGGCCTCCTTCCAGGGTTGGAGCAAGGAAAGCTTAGAGCATCTCAAGCCAGAAAGTGAGGCAGTGCTCAGAGAGGAATGGAGACATCCCACAGGACACAGCCATCCCAAGGGGGCTCTCACTGGCCAAATCTGGACCATTTCAGCATTAAAATGAAAAAGAATAGTAATAGATCATAACCCAGTGAATAAAATAGGATTCCATAAGCCCACACTGATATGTATGCATAGACGAATGAATGAATGAATGAATGAATGAATGAATGATAAGACAAAGTTTTCCTGGGGCACCTGGGTGGCTCAGTTGTTTTAAATGTGTGACTTTGGTTCTTGTCATGATCTCATGCTTGTGGGTTTGAGCCCTGTGTCAGGCTCTGTGCTGACAGCTGAGAGCTTGGAGCCTGCTTTGGATTCTGTGTCTCCCTGTGTCTCTGACCCTCCCCTGCTCCTGTGTGTGCTCTCTCTGTCTCTCTGTGTCTCTGTCTCTCTCTCTCTCAAAAATAAACATTAAAAAAAAAGACAAAATTCTCCTTAGGGCAGAGTGCTGATGAAGAAGCCCGGGCTGTGGAAAGGTGACTGGAGACAGATGTGACTTACAAAGTCATCAGTCATTCACCGTTGTAGCAATAACTCAGACAAGAAATTTCTGTACTAAAATTAGTGGGTGAAAGTGGGCTCAGAAGTGGAATTTTTATAGTCTTGAACTGCCTCCCAACAAGTATGAGTTCACACCTAAGGGAAAAACTTAGGATGGAGAAACCACCACCTGCCTTAGGCCACCAAATCTGACCCCTCACATGCTGGGCAACAGGAGGCAGAGAACATGTCCTCTTGGGTGATGTTCCTGAGAGGGTCGGTAGACCGTGGTCTAAGCTGAGGAAACACTGGACAACCCCCAACTGAGGGGCAGTTTGCAGAGTTGCTGGCAATGATCTTCAGGGTCATTGAAGTCAAGGAGGACAAGGAGACTGTCTGCAAGGAGAGGTAGGACCGACCCAGCCGAAGGGTGTTTGGGGGACACTCAGTGGAGTCTGGGCAAAGCCTTCGGTGCACGTGGCGCTGTTCTTCCCGCTGCTGTGAGAAGAGGGAGGAGGCCCGAGGAGTGGTTCTGGGGTGTGGACCCGGGTGGCTCCGGAGCGGGTGTGAACGGGGGCGGCTCCGGAGCCAGTGAAGAGCACGTGCCTGGGGGAGCTGGTGGGGCCCGGGAGGGCGTGGCGCACTCATGTGTTTGTCAGGCAAGTCCCATTGGAACCTTCCCGAAGCACTTGGCTCTTTGGGCACCCAGTCCTTGGTAAAAAGCAAGAGAATTGCTAGCACTTTCTGCAGCCACTGTTAGCATCAGCCGTTTTGCAGGCGGGGTCTGAGCAGTGCTGACTGGTCAGGGGGAGCAGGCCAGTGGGCAGCTGTGGGGACTGGGAAACACTGGGGGAGCAGGGTGCCAAAGAGCGAGCAGAGGGGTCGCCCCGTGTCTCACTTGGGGGATACTCCCTTGGTAGCTCTGCGCACCTGCTGGGCTCATTTTCTTGCAGCCAGGCCCCCGCGGCGCCTCCGCTCCTCCAGGTTGTTTCTTGTGTCAACCCCAGACAGCCTCCCCAGGAGGTACACCCCCAGGATGGGCTGGCATTGTAGACGCTGAAGAAAGGGGTGCCTGCTTGAGCAAGGGAACGACCACATCCCGCAGAGGCCTGTGCACCTGGACAGCTCTGGGCACCGAGGCCTCCACATCCCTTCAGCCTGTAGCATCCACCACGAGGGAAGCATGGTAGGAAGCGCTTCCTTCACAGTGACGTGTGGTGACGATTCACACAACCACCTTGTCAGGTTATTTGCAAATTTGAGGTTACGTAACTGGAGGCTTCTTTACAAATGTATTATAAGTTCATTCTTTATACATGAATCAGACGTTCTCTGGTAGCTTTGCTTCTCCAGAGCTCAGGACACTGGACCAGTAGGTACAGCCCCAGACTCTTTGCTAGCAAAGAGTCCCCCAGCGTGGCGGCTCAGAGCACCCAAGGGTAGGCCAGGGCACGCTGACTGTGGGTGTGACCATGGGTCCTGCACACTGGGTCGTGGGCTGCTTCATGTACCTGCACACCACGCAGTTATTTGTCGAGTAAGTATTGGACTTTCTCAAAGCACCAGCATGCTGTGTGGGTTATGTTTTGTCGTGTTTCACAAAATGTTCCTTGAACTCTTGGCTTGACGCTGGTGTACTTCTCTCGTGATGCGTTGAAACTTAACAAAAACGCGGAACGAGTGGGCTTGTCCCGGATGTTTCACACCATGAAAAGGATATGGATCCCCAATGTGTGTAAGTTCCCCTCTCTTTTTCTTCCCAAAGAGCTGTTTTTGGTTGTGTCTTGCTTTGGGGATTTAAGGAAAGAGTGCACTTTCTCTGCAGGACATGTGACCCAACTTACGCAGAAGTGGTTGGAAATGTGTTCTTTTGACCAGAGAAAGTGGATGGGGTGGCCACTGCCTCTCTCTCATCACTGGCTCTGAGGAAATGCATTTTCTGTGGTGCCTTTTCAGCCGTACTAAAGTGTGAAATCTCTAAGGCATGCCTGGTACATTTTGGAAAATACGGAAAGTTTTTACAGAAAATCGACAACTTGATGCAATGTACATCTTGGAATGTGCTCTTACTCCCTAAATGCAGAGCTTGCAAGAAACAAGCGTGTTTCTTTATACTCGTGATGTTTTTTCTTGCCTAGGGACCTTGAGGCTTTGAATGGCAGCTTTAACCCTTCCCCCTCTCTGGCTGCCACGGCAAGGGTCCTGCAAGGACTCGCACCTGCCAGTCTGCACCTGCTGGGACCCTTGCCCTGGCTGCTGGTTCTCCTCCCCTCTCCACGGGCCACAGACATCTTCGCCTCCTGTTAAAATGTGCCCACGCCACGTGTCAAAAGCAATGTTTCTCCTGCCCTCCCTCGTTGTCTAGGCCCCAACATAGAGCATATACACCCTCGCACAGGACATGCTGTGTGTACACACACCCTTGGTTACTTCTGCTCCATCTGCCCCTCCGGGCCTGTTCTCTTACCTGCTGGGCCCACCTGGTTGGTTGGCGTGATGCAGGGAATAAGAGATGTAAATGTCAGTCCCCGTGTGCCCTGCCTGTGGGGGCCCCCGTGTGTAATCATGAAATCATTTTGTGATTCATAGGAGGGGGCACTGCCTGGGAGGAAGACCGTGGGGACGTGGCTGGGGTGCATCCCCCACCAGCATGGGGGAGACATCCAGCCTCAAACGAATGAATGGATCACCCGAGAAGGGAAGGCCAGCAGGCTTGCTCTCACCCCGCCCCCATGCTGCCCCTCAGGGGATCTCCTCCGGCCAGGCCTGCAGCCTGGGTGAGGTGGAGTGTCACAGAGAGGGGCCACGGTGAACATCCCTCCAGAAACCCCCATCTGCCTGCAGAGTTGGAGCAGGTCATGGACGAGTGCCCTTTGGAGTGGGCGAGGTCCCTGCAGGGCTGCAGAGGGAACGTGCAGGTTGAGGCAGCACATCTTTTCATGGGAACCTTAAGAGATTCTTGTCTGCACATGCCCCAGGCTTGAGAGGCCTGCCCTCCCAGGGATGGGGCCAGCTCGTCCTCACTCTGGGGGTGCAGGACAGATGGGCCTCTGTGGATGCCCCAGGAAGGGCAGAGCCCCCAGCCACAGGAGCAGCCTGGCCAGCGCTTTGCCCCTCTCAGTTGGTACCACCTGTTTTCTGCGAGGACTGGGGCTTCTCCAGACCCTCATCGTCTTGGCCCCTTCCCAGACACCTCTTCCCACACATGCTTTGCACACAGCTTGCTGCTCTTAGCTGCCAAGGGCCTTCCCAGAGCCACCCTGTGCCACTGGGCCCTCTTCCCTCTCAGCCTGCCACCCACCTGGGCACTCCCGACTTGTCGTCAGGACCGCCCCCCCACCCACCCTTTGGTGGCTAGATGAGGCTGTGTTTGTCAACAGCCTCCTGCCCAGAGAACCTAAGGGTGGTGTTTCCCTTTGCCCTTCCCTGTGCAGGAGCCGGGCAGACCTCTGCATCTGGGTATGGAGAACAGCCTGTTTAGAAGGTAAGGGCAAGGCCAGGAGCGACCTCTGTGAATAGCCTGAGGCCGTCAAGAATCACTGCAAACCCTCCCTCCCAGCGTGTATGCTCCATTTCCCTCTGTCAGAAGCAACACAAGGAGTTAATCTTTTCGTCCTTGAAAAGTAAAGGGAGGGATGGTTTGAAAGCTCCACAACTGTGAGCTGATGGCCCATCAATTTGATGTAGAAACTGATGTAGAGGGGCGCCTGGGTGGCGCGGTCGGTTAAGCGTCCGACTTCAGCCACGTCACGATCTCGCGGCCCGTGAATTCAAGCCCCGAGTCAGGCTCTGGGCTGATGGCTCGGAGCCTGGAGCCTGTTTCCGATTCTGTGTCTCCCTCTCTCTCTGCCCCTCCCCCGTTCATGCTCTGTCTCTCTCTCTCTGTCCCCAAAATAAATAAAAACGTTGAAAAAAAATTAAAAAAAAAAAAAACTGATGCAGAACTGCAGGTCTGTAGACCCTGTTGGGGAGCCTGTGCCCTCCCATGGGTGCAGCTCCCCACCCACCATCTCCCCCCTACTCCTGGGAAGCACCTGCCTAGCTCTCTGCCATGGCCTTGGTCTGGTTGGAGAGACCGGGTGTGGGGAGAGGTGAGCCAGGGCTCCCGGGGCACCCATCCACTCCCAAACACACATGGGCCCAGAAACCTCATGCTGGCCCTCTAGAAGGGGCCCTGGCGGTGGATGGAACCAAGTCAACACAGCCAACCTTCCCTCGTGGCTGGCCCTCCACGTCCCACACCTGTCAGTCTCCAGGTGGGCAGCCCGGGCCCCCAGGTGGCGTGCCAAGAGCACCTTCCTGGTGTGCTCATGAAGCCTGTCGATGTTGTTGGGCCTGTCTTATAGGAGGGTGAGGCTCCCAGAACTCCCTGCTCTAAGCTGTATGCTGTCCTCTGCTAAGCATGTCTCCGAGGGGCTCTGGGACGGAGGTTAGCTTCTGATGAGAATTGGGCAGAGATAGGAGGGCACTCTTGCTCCTCGGGGGTCCCCAGGGTGCTTCAAGCTCACCTGTTTCTCCTCTACCCCTGACCTCTGGGTGTAGCACGGGGAAGAGCAGAGCAGAGCCGTGGGCACGTCATCTGCCTCCATAGGGACATGTAGGGAAGTGTGGAGATCAGCTCTGACCTGTGAAGGCGTGGGGCAGGCCTCTAGCGGGAAGGCCTGCTAGACTGGGGCTGGAGGAGGAGGAGGAGGAAGAGGAGGAGGAGACGTGCCATGGGTGCTACCCAGAGCGTGAAAGTTGGGACACACTGTGCAGGGCCCCAGGGCTCAACTCCGAAATGAAGCCACGTTATACCAGGCAGGTGTTTGATTCAGCCGGCCAATGGACATAGGCCCGTCCACTCCAGGACCTGCAAATGGCCAGAATCGGGGTTTCAGTCCAGCCTCCAGTGGGGCCCCTGGCTTTTAATACTCTGGGTGGCAGGAGTCCTACCCAACCTCTAGACGGCTCTCACATTCAGTGCACCCTGCACCTGGACCCAGCTGTCCTGCTTACCTGTCCTATCTGCACTGAAAGGAGTTGGCTTCACCTGAGCAGGGAACAAAGTGGCTGCCACTTTCTGAGCATCCCAGCACCATCCAGAGGCAGAGGTAGGGGAGTCTTCTAGCTTCTCCTCCGCCAAAAACACTTGGCACCTGTCATTGGCCAGACCCAGCCACATGAACTCTAAGCAGCTACTGTGGTGGGACAACAGGCCCCGGTGGCATGTGGTTTGGCCCAGGGTGGCACCTTGCTGAGTGTCCCCTGTGTGAGGGAAATAGAGGTCTCATAGTGGAGAGGTTGGGGTGCGGGGTAGGAGCTGGCAGGGTGCAGGCAGTCCCAGTCAGCCTCAAGGGAAGTGGGGAAGTGGGGAAGTGTCCCCTCCCTTCTGAAGCGTCCCCCCGCCCCGGCTTGCGTGGAGACAGGGATGGCCACTGTCTCCATGGTTTTTCGGATTCTCTGTGTCCCAAATGAACCTTCCTGAGGGTGTAAGAAGCCAATGAAGTGAGAAGCACCAGTTGTTGGAGAGTCTCATTGTGGCTGGTGCTCTGGGGTCATTGGGTGACTCAGAGTCGGGGAGGAGCTGGCTTCTTCAGGGTTCAGGCTGAGCGGTGAGCCCGAGGGAGTCCGTTTGTTTCTGGGAGTGGGCAGCCTGGCTCATGCCTCCTCTGTCTGCCACATGGCCCCGAGCTCTGTGTGACAGACCGGGTGCGGAAAGCTGGCTTCAGGCCAGTCCCCAGGGCTCTCAGAGGCCCCCAGTTGCCCCTCAGAGTCCAGGCAGGGCAGGAGGACTAGCTGCCCACAGGGCAGGGCCTGTGGGACGTGGTTCTGGTGGGAGCCAGCACACTCAGCCCGGCCTCCTTTCTGTGGGCAGGGCAGTGCCAGCGGCTCACGAGGGGTCTGGGCCACTTGTGCGTGGATGGGCCTCTTGAGCCCCTGCTGGTCTGTGGGGGCTCTCATGCCTGGAACTTCCTCTTCGTGGCCTTCTTGGCAAGCCGGGCCTTCGGAGGGCCCCCGGCAGACTCTCCCCACACTCTCACCAGCTCCCCAGAAGGACACCCTGCACCCCCACCTGTTCCCCAAGAGCCTTTCTCCCTGACCTGTTACCATGGGCAGTCAGGTGCAGAGGGGGCGGTGACAGGGGCCAGGTGGTGGGCTTGTCCCTTGTCATGGAGGAGGAGAGGGGGACCCCCCAGGGCAGACCCAGCAGTGGGGCTGAGGTCTGTCTGCAGAGGTTTCCAGGGCCCTGGTGGCCTTGCCCACGGCCCCAGTCCCTGTTGCACTCCCAGCTCAGGCCCTCAGGTGAGACCTGCTTTCAGGGGGGACAGAGAACCCAGGACGGGAGAGAAACCCTGAGGTGGGGGAGCGGATCCAGGGCAGAGCTGAGCCAGGAGGGCTGAGGAGGGGGCGCAGCTTACCGGCTGCCTCCTGCCCTCCTTACCGGTTGCCCCCCTCCCCGGGACCCTGCTGCTCTGCCCTGCCTGGCCACCTGCCCGTGGGAGGCACGGTGGGACCCTGGCTGCGACCCCACCCCCCACCCGAGTCTGCTGCTCTGTTTCGACTCCCTGAGGGCCCCTGAAGTGGGGGACCTGGGAAGTGAGCGGCAGGCCCTGTCAGCTCGCATGGATTTCCGGGAAAGCTGGCCCCCACCCCCGGGCTCCTGCATTCGGTTTCTTTCTGTCTTGCCACAGGCCTGGGGGTGGGGCGCGTCTGCGGCTGTGCTCGCACGCGAGGCCCTGGCCTGGGTCCAGGTGGCTGTCACTGCAGCGCTGATGGCCCCATCGCGTGACAGGAGCCCAGAGGAGGCCCCGCTGGGCGTGCCCCGCCGGGATGTGGCTGCAGAGGAGGGGAAGTGGGGGTGCCCAGCTGGGGGGGGGGGACACGCGATGCTCGGGGGCCGGTGTCCCACGGTGTCCCCGTGGGTGGGGAGAGAACTTAGAGAGGGTGTCCCCCGCTTCTGCCTCTAGAGGGTACAGGACAGGATGTAGCCCATCAGGTTGGGGGGGCAGTGAACACCCCACAGGGCAGTGATGTCACCATGCTGGGATTTTCCCCCACCCCAGCTTCACAGCTGTGGAAGTCATTGCCCCCAACAGGGTCTGCAGGGGCAAGAGAACAGGCAGGCAGGGGCAGTCCAATCCCTGCCTTCCCCTGCCCTCAGTTTGAGGGGTGTGTTGGAGAAGGCTGGGGGCAGGGAGCTGGCTTGAGCTGGGGTGGGAGTGGGAATGACCTCTCCACAATGGAGTTTGCTTTGTGGAGGGCCTTGGTGGCCTGGGTGTATGGGCAGGCGGCCCAGGATGCACTGAGGTGGTGAGGGGTCCTGTCTCTGCCCAGCCAACGGCACTCCTGGCCTTCATTGAGCCCCAAATTCACCACAGGTGCTGCACAGGCCCTGCCCATACCCTGGTGGAGAGCTGTGGCCTCCCTGCTGTGGCAGCAGGATAAGACCCTCTGGCGGGGGAGGGGAGGGGGGGGACAGGGACTCACATGCCAGTGTTTTTCCTCCTTTATCTTTCTGGGCCTCTGAGAGCATGGGGTCCTGTGTGACCCCCGGCAGAGGCCCACCTCAGCCTTCGGGGTGTTCTGAGACCAGAAGGTTCCCTCAGGGGACATGGCATTCGCTTCACCAGGGTCTGTTTGCTGCTTCTGTGTGCTGGGGGTGGGGAGCTGTGTGAGTTTAGTGAATTCAGACCTTTCAGCTTTCTGAACGACAGGGTTGTGTTCCCAAAGGGAGTAAAAATAGGCACCTCTAAATGTCCCTGGCTTTCGACACATCTCAAAGCTTAGTGAGCGGTGGGGCCTTGATTGCTGGTGAGGTTTTCGGTTGGGAGAGGGGCCTGGGCAGTCTGCAGCACCGACCGCCCCTGTACCTTTGCCCAGCAACCCCCAGGTGTGACTGTTCTTGTTTCCTGCTTTCTGGCCAAGGAAATGCGTTCATTTCTGGGAGTATTTAGAGCAGAGAACAGAGTTCCAGTGCTTCTTAGCTGTGGGAGAGAGGTTGATAGAGCAAAGCCCTCTCGGAGAGGGAAGGACGGGGGGGCCAGACAGAGACCAAAGGCCCCAACGTGACCACCGTCTGTGGGGCTCTCCTGAGGGCCACCTCCCTGCATCCAACCCTTTGCCTCTGTGGACACTCGGCTCAACAGTTTCCCTGCACCTGGCACCAGAGGGCTTGAGTGAAGGGGCCCAGCGTGGCCTCTGGTGGGAGGCAGGAAGCTGCCGGTCCAGCAGTGCAGCTGGTGTGGGGTGAGGGTCCCACCAGGGAGGGCAGTCCGTGCCTGACAAGAGGTGTGGACAGAGCGTCTCGCCTGGAGTGCGGACATTGGGGCCCTGCGGTCCCTGGGCTCTGGGGACCTGGGGGCCTGAATTTCTATCAAACTCCGTGGCGGAGCAGCTGCTGCCCATAGCTCGCCGATATGGGGGGGGAAGGTACAGTGGATGTGGGGCAGACCCTGGCTCTGAGTGCGGCTCAGGGGGGTGTGAAGGTGCTGATGAAGTAAAAACTACCTGGGTAGCACAATCACTATGACCCACGTGCCCTGGAGGAGTTCAGCACAGCTTGGCGGTTTTGGAAGAGAAAATGCGGGAGATTTAAGTGCCCGTGTTTGTATTTTCTCCCGAGACCTGGACAAATGCAAGGGTTCTGCCTGCCCCAGGCAGGGCCCTTTGACCCCCAGTTGCACTGACATCACCTGCAGCTTCAGTTTGGAAACCGACCTGAGGGGCAACTGGGAGGCCCTTCCTGGTCTGCCCAGCCCTCCAAGGAGGCTCCGGGCGGCCCCCTTTCCGCACCCCAGGGGTCCTCCCATAATTCTCCATGTGGATGGGGACCCTGGGCATGCAGCTGGGGGTCCACAACAGGTGCCAGTAAATGGGGATGTGGACGGCATGTCTGTATGTCTGAGCTTTCACCCCAGAACGGAGATGGGCCACACTGGGGTTGGGGCTGGGGGAGGGCCAGGAAGCTGCCACCCTTGGGGGGCACCTGAGTCATGCCAGGGGGGCCTTCCGTGCAGTGTGGGCCGCTCCACACCAGGTTGGGGGTTGGGGAGCGGTTGGGGGAGCTGGGGGCATGATGAGGTCGCGTGGGCACTTCCAGGGTGGTCTGAGTTATGGAGACCAGCAGTGCCGAGTTAGGGCACCTACTGGAGCTTGGGTCTCCAGAGAGGACCTTGGGGACCCCTGGGCGGTGTCCCTGAGGCTGGGCGGGATTCTGAGGGGTTTACAGGAGGGGGCAGAGAGCAGTTTCTGCAGAGCAGAGTAGGGGTGGGGTCCTCGAGGTGAGGCCCAGCCCCGATGGCCTGATCTCCTGAATATCACACTTGGTGCTCCCACCTGGCTGCCCTGGTCGGCCCGGGTCCAGTTCCAGCTGTGCTGCCCCCATGCGTCCCACGGAGGAGACCCCAGATCAGCTTGGGAATGCGGCTTGGGAGGGTGGCGGCCAAGAACTTGGGAAATAGAAGAAGGTAAGCAGGTCTGGGGCCCAGGAAGGGTGCTGACAGACTTGCTTCGTTCTTCTCTGACAGCCGTGCAGAACTGCCCACGGCAGCCGGCGGCTGGTACCCCCTCGCCAGAAGACAGCGGTCTGAGCGGAGGGTCCACCGTGCTGGAGGGAAGGCTGCTGCTGGAGGTGAGTCCCCTCGTCCTCCCATCACATGCCTGTCACCCTGCGTGGGGTCTGTCTGCCCGCTGGTCGTCAGGTTGGACCGCTAACAATTTACTGGAAATGTGGCCCTGGGAGCAGCAGGGGGTCAGACACAGATGCGCAGGTGAGGCCCAGCAGGTTGGGACAGGGAACCAGAGGTGGCCTTGGCCCATACACCTCAAGTGTAAAAACCATTTCTCATTCTGCATTCTCTGGTTTTACTTGTCAGTCAATTCAGCAGGGTTTTTCAGAATCATTGTTATTATTAATGACAGAGAATCGCACGAGTTTTGCAGGGTGTGGCAGGTGCAGGCTGGCCCAGCTGTCCATATTACACGCACGGCATCTGGGGCCTGGGTCCGCCTCTCACCCCTGGTGACTCTGAGGCGCCATGACCTTCCTGACCCTCTCCCGTGGCCCGCTCCTCGAGGGGCGGGGCATGCGTGGCTCAGTTCCTCAAGCAAGATAGGACAGCGAGGTGGAGCTTTCCGGGCTGGGTCGAGTCACTGTGTACAGAGCAAGGGGGTCGCTGCCTCCACCGGTGGCTGAGAGACCCTGGTTTTCCCCACCTCAGGAGGGGCCTGTAACCAGCCGCTGAGGTGCCCCCGAGGCCGTGGTTCCCCTGGCAATCCCAGAGGGGCCGGGCCCCATGTGTCCCCCTGCGTGTCCCCTTTGGGACCCCAACACTGGGTTCCCAGCACTCAGCCCTGCTTGGTGGCAGTCCCGTCCCCCCAAAGTGAAGTGTCCTCAGCTGCACACACTCGCCCGTCTGTTGGGCTGACGCACTAAAGGCAGAAATGGTGGCGCGTTGGCTCCTTTTATGCTGATGAAATTGAGTCTGCTTGGAGCCCATCGGCCCCTTCTCGGGGGTCCCCCAGCAGTCTCGCTCAGTGTTCTGTTTGCACCCCAGCTGCCCTGCGGCAGCCAGAGCGGCCTGTCCCAGGCGGGTCCTGAAGGGCAGCCCCGGGTCCTCGCCCACTGGCCGGCCCGTGCGCTGCCTGCTGGCCCAGCTGCTGCCCTGGTGCCTTCACCGCAGGAATGAGCTCAGAGGTTTGTTTGCAAGCCAGGGCCCCTCATGGAGGACAGAGGACAGGGATCTTCTGCCTGATTCACCCCTGCCCGAGTCTCGCTTCCCACCCTTCAGTCTGCTTCCCCCCCAGGCGCTTTCCCTGACCCTCTGGGTGGCTTCCTGCTGTCTGCGTGTGAATTCCTGGGTGCTCAGCTGTTTGGCATGTGGGCTTTGGTGGTGGGGATGTGCCCCTAGGGCACCTCAGCCAAGATGTCCCCACAGTGCCTCACCTAAAGGGTAGGTGGAGGGTGGGGTTCTGCCATCTGCTGACGACAGGTGGGCAGATGGAAAGCATCTGGGCTGGTTGGAGGGGAGCCAGAGATGCTCCTGCCTCGGATCTGGGGGCTCCTATCTGCCACCGTGACCCCTGACCCGCCATGGCCCCCCCATGACCCCCATGCCCCCTACGGTCCCCACAGGGACCCCCATGACCCCATGATCCCCCATGACTTCCTACAGTCCCCCGTGACTCCATGGCCTCCCATGGTCCCCACAGGGATCCCCATGACCCCCTGACCTCCAGTGGCCTCCCATGACCCCCCATGGTCTCCCAGGGACCCTCACAAACCCATGACTTTCCACAACTCGCCATGGTCCCCCACGATCCCCATGACCCCCAGCGGTCCCCAAGGGAACCCCCCATGACCCCGTGGCCTCATGACTCCCTGCAGTCCCCCATGATCCTCCAGGACTTCTACAATCCCCATAGGAGCCCCCATGACTCCGTAGGCCCCTGATTCCCCACAGACCCCATGACCCCTCTACGCACCCATGATCCTCACAGGGACACCTACAGTCCCATATACCTTCCACTGCCCTCCAAGGCCTTCACGCCTGCTGAGGCGATGGTTCTCATGAAGATCACAGAATTTATAAATCACTTCCTTTTTAAAAAACAAAAATACAAGCAACCATATACTTGCAGTTTGCTGGGTTACTGTTGGATTTCCATGAAAATTCTGTATGGCGGGCACCTGAGGACCCCGTTCTTAGAGCCCCTGTGTCTTTCCGTCCCGTCTGGAGCAGAGCAGGGGTCCTAACAGCAGAGTAGCTTTTAGAAATACTGTGGTTTCAGGAGAGGAAATACTTCCATACCTCACTATTTACCATGTTTTTCGGAAGTGAATTCTTAAATATTAATTTTTCCTTTAAAGTTGGATTTTTCCAAGCTGGTGAGCTTGGGGCTGGAAAACATTGTGCCAGCTTGAGTTTTATTCTTGGCAAAATATAACTGGCATGACTCTTTTTATAATTCATGTTAAAAATTAAGATAATAAAATCTTAAACATGAAATCTTTGTTAAACTGTGTTCCGACTATAGATACAGAAGCATGTGCACACTCCCATCTCCTGTGGGAGCCTGGGGGCCTGTTCCACACATGTCCACACCACTGCCCTCCAGCCCCTCTGCTAGCCCTCGGCGGCCGTCCTGCTCTCTGAGCAGGACCAGGTTTCCCCCGAGGACCTGGGGACCTCAGGACATGGACGCAGCACGGTAGTCCCAGCACAGCTAGAGACTAGGAAGTGGCCCAGCCTGACCTTCAAGAGCTGACCAGCTCCCTGGGGGCCGGAGGGCGGCACCCAGCCCCATACCTCCTGTTGGCCCAGTGCGTGTGTTCAGAGAACTACCCTCTGGGGTGGGACTCGAGGCTACTGGTCAGTTTGCCGCGGCACGGGGGGCTCTACGGCCATCCCCTTGCCCCACTCCGTCTTGAAGACAGGGCCAACAGCTCCTGAAGCTTCCTTCTGCCACCCCTTGTAACACGTTCTCTGTGACCACAGAAGTTTCTGGAAGTTCCCTTAGATTGGAAGCAGTCTAGATTGTATGGTGAGGGTTCTCCTCACCACATTTCTAGTGTGGCAGTTCTCAAACTTTGTGATTAGAGACTCTTTTTGAAGTTTAAAAATATTCCCTAACAGCAAAATAAACAAATCAAGCAGCAATAACAAGAAAATCCAGCTTTTATTTCTAATCTTCAGTCTGTTAAAGAGAAACTGGAAAAAATGAGAGGTTTATGACAGGCATCATAAATTCATAAAAATGTAGTGCTGGCACAGACTTTAAAGGGCCTGTGGTCTAACGTCCACTATTTTAAGATGAAGAAACCAAGATTTGGAGCGGTTGGGGGTCCAGGATCCCTGTTGGTGTTGGGGCTGGGCCTGGCGTTTCTTTATCCGTGGTTAGTGCTCTTGGGCCCCTGCCTGCCCCAAGAAGCCAGGGTGGATGGCCAGAGGGGCCGCCAGGTGAGCACCTTGGCACAGGCTCGAGGCATGGGACAGGTAGGTTCTGGAAACACACACATTAGATCACAGTTAGCAGCGTCGTGGGCTTCTATTCCCACTTTTAAGGTGGTCTGTAGTGTTTGGTGTGGACAGGGCAGCTGGCTAGCAGGAACTGTGGACTCGGGCCTAGGAGGGGCCGGGCTACGGGCCACCTGACCCTGACGAGGGTTCTGGTGTGCCGTGGGTACATTTTCTCACACTTATTTTTAAGTTCACGCATGCTAAAACGTGTTCTTATTGGCAGTGTGGTGTGGCCACCGTTGTGAAGAACACAGCAATACCATCATGCCTGAATCCCCCTGGTGCCGCCCGTGTGTGGGGCCCGGCCACCAGAGCCACGTTCTCCGGCCCCTGCGGCCTTCTCCGACCGCTGTTCTCAGGGTGCCTATGGGTGGGCTCCTACAGCGGGGAGCTTGGGTGCCAGCAACACTCACCAGACCCAGACACGCAGCTGCCTGGAGCACAGTTGGTTTTGTCCTTCTGTGGTGTGAGGGCATCTCGGTGTGCTTGTCCACCCAACCACTAAAGGACGTTTGAGTTTCCAGGGTTTGTGTATGTGGATAAAGCTGCAAGCAGCCGCGTGCAGGTTGTCCGGGAGCATCGGCTCTGGTTCTCTTTGGGTGATACCCACGTGTGTGGCTGCTGGGTTGTGCGACAAGAGTGTTTTTGGTGTCGTGGGGACCTGGCGTGCTGTTTCTCCAGGTGGCCGTGCGGTGTCCCCAGTGGCGGAGAACAAGGGTGCCCTTGTCCGTGCGCTTGCTGTTGTCCTGTGTTCCCCCTCCTCAAAGCTGTTTTAAGAGAATCTCATCACGGTTTCGGATCGCGCTTCCTTCATGACCAATGACACAGAGCCTCTCGTCAGGTCGTGGTTGTTCATCGAAGGAGCCCCTTGCGAGCAGCCTGCTCAAACGTTTGCCCGTGAAAACAGGTTGTTTCCTACCTCGCTTTTGACTTTGGAGCTCTTTATGTGTTCTGGACACATGATCTTTGTTCTGTGTGTGGTTTGTAAGCATCTGCCTCTAGTCTGGCTTCTCTCCATTCTCTTCAGAGTCTTGCAGAGAATGAAAGTACTTAATTTGGACAAAGCCCAGGTTATCAGTTTTTAAATAGGTCATGATTCGTGTCACATTTGAGAACTCTTTACCTCACCTGGGTTGCAAAGATTTTTATTTTATGCTTGCTCCAAAGTTTTATCGTTTTGTGTTTTACATTCAGGTTTATGGTTCATTTTTAGTTGACTTTGCTACAGGCGAGGGTATGGACCGAGATAGCCTCGTTCTGCACGTTAAGATCCTGGTGTCTCAGGATTATGTGGCCCTTCTCCACTGAATTGCCTTTACACCTTGTAAAAAAAGCTTGTGGCCCTATGTTTGTGAGTCTGTTTCTGGACTGTGTTCTGCCATTGAGAACAAGCACCAGCCGGTTTCAGTGTCTGCAGCTTTACAACAAGTCTTGAAATCGGAGAGTATGACTCTTCCAATCTTTGTTCCTCTTCAAAATTGTTTTGGCTATTCTAGGTTCTCTGTCTTCCTGAATATATTTTAGAATTCGCTTGTCGCTATCTACAAAACTTCCTGCTGGAATTTGGGTTGGGTTGTGTTACATCAGTAGGTCAGCCTAGGAGAACTGAGACCTACAAGTACTGACCCCTAATGCACGAGCACACCATCTCTCTCCATGTATTAGCTCTTTTCCTGCTCTCATCCATACTTGTAGTTTGTGGCAGGGAGATCCTGTGTATATTGATAGATTTATACCAAGTATTTCATATTGTCGTTATTGTAAACAGAACGGCAGTTTCATTTCACTTTCTACTACTGTATAGAAATACAATTTATTGTTCTGGGTTGACTTTGTATCTGTGAACTTACTGAATTCATTAGTAATTCTTGGAGCCTCTTTTGTAGATTTCTGTGCGAATTTTACATAGATTATCATGTTGAGAATAGAGACCGTTTTTATCTACTTTTTCAGTGTATACACTTTTTTTTTCTTGCCGTATTCCCCTTCTGAGGCTTCCTGAGCAACATAGAGGAAGAGGGGGACATCTCTGTCTTGTTCCTGGTCTCCAGGGGAACCCTATAGTCTTTCAAGGTTAAGTATGTTATTAGCTTGGAGTTATTTTCTGCTTTTTGTTTGTTTTGGTTTTTTTTTTTTTTTTTTTTTTTGGTAGATGCTTCATATCAGATTAAGAAAATTTTCTCTATTCCTTATTTTCTGGGAGTTCTTATTACAAATGGGTATTAAGTTTTGTCAAGTGCTTTGTCTGCGTCTACTGAGATATGATCATGGCTTTTTTTCTTCAGTCTGTGAATACGATGAATTACCTTGATTCATTTTCAACTGTTGGTCCAAACTTGCTAGTTTGAATAAATCTTACTTATACATTACTGGATTAAATTTGGTTATATTTTGTGGGGGCTTTTGTTTTTATGTTCATGAGAAATATTTTTGTAGTTTTCTTGTAATGTCTTTATTTTTGGTGTCATGCTGATGCAGGCTACATTAAATTAGTTGAGAGTGCTTCCTTCTCTCTTGTTTTCTGGAAGAGACTGTATAGAATGGGTGCTATTTTCTCCTAAAAAATGTTTGTTAGACTTCACCAATGAATATAACTGGTCTGGTTTTCTTTGTTATATTTTAAATTATGAATTCAATTTTTTTAACCAACAGAGGACTACTCAGTTATCTATCCTAGTGTGAATTTTAGTAGTTTACATCTTTCAAGGAATTGGCCTGTTTCCTCTACTTCATTGAATTTGTGGGTACAGAACTGTTCAAGGTTTCCCCATGTTGTCCTTTTAGTGTCTATGAGAGGTTCCGTAGCTATATATCCTTTCTATTTTCATTGGTAATTTGTGACTTCCATTTTTTTCTTAGTCAGTTGGGCTAGAAGCTTATTCATTTTATTGATTTTTTTCAAAGACACAGCTATTGGCTTCATTGATTATTGCTCTGGACTGAATATTTGTATCCTCCCCCCAATTAATATAATTCAAATTCATATTAGACCGGAAACCCGATGTGAAGGTGTTAGGGGTCGGAGTCTGTGGGAGGTGCTTAGGTCATGAGGGTGGAGCCTCATGCATGGGATTTATGCCTTATAAAAGGGGCCCGAGAGAGCACCCTTGTGCCTTCTGCCCTGTGCAGTTATAGCAAAAAGCCATCCATGAACCAGGAAGTGGCCCGCACTTGACTGCTGTCACTGGGTGAGGTGTTCTACAAGCATCAGTTACATCAGCTTGGTTGACAGTGTTTAAGTCTTTTATATCCACATTGATTTTCTGTCCGGTCTCAACCTGAGAGACAGTGTTAGCATCTTCTAATTTAACTGTGGACTTTTGTGTTTCTCCTTTCAGTTCTATCAATTTTTTGCTCTATGTGTTTGGGAGTTCTGTTGAGGGGTGCATACACATTTAGGATCGTTACGTTTTTTTATGAATTGACTGACCCTTCTATCATTACCATTATATAACATGCCTCTTTATTCCTGATTTTCCTTGCTCTGAAGTCTACTTTGTTTGATACTAATATAGCCACCTCAGCCTTCTTTTTTCTTTAAAGTTTATTTATTTACTTATTTTGAGAGAGAGAGAGAGAGAGAGAGAGCGCGCGCACGCACACGCACTTGCACACATGAGCAGGGAGAAGGGCAGAGAGAGAGGGAGGGGGAGGCTCCCAAGCAGGCTCCACGCTATCAGCACAGAGCCCAACACAGGGCTTGAACTCACGAACCGTAAGATCATGACCCGAGCCGAAATCAAGAGCCAGACACTTAACTGACTGAGCCACCCAGGCGCCCCAATCCTTCTTTTGATTAATGTTTGCCTGGCATATCTTGTTCCCTCCTTTCACTTTTAACTAGTTTATATTGATATATTTAAAGTGTGTGGTTTTCAGCCACTAGGTCTGTAGTAATTTGCTGCAGCAGCAAAAGGAACTAATTCAGATTGAGCCCTGGACATTCCACACGTGTTGGGAGCCTTGGGTGTCACAGCCTCAAGGTGGGTGCTTGTCTTCGGTCCTGTGTTGGCAGCGGCCGTGCAGGGGGCAGGTTTGGCCAGCAGGCCCGCTCCTTGAAAGCACGCTGCCCATGCCAGCTTGGCTCTCTGCGCAGGCTCTGCTGGTCTGCCTCTCCGGACGTGCTCCACACACGTACCCCTTGGACTGAGCCGGGACTGCGTCAGCTCACACACAGAGGTGAGCCCGGGTCCCTTCCCCGCCGTCTCCTCTGCAGGATTTCCTCCACACCTGCTTCCTCCTGGGACCCTCTTCCTGGTCCTCTGACTAGAACTCCTGTGTTTCTCTTAGAGCTTAGCTGCCACTGTCCGGTGGTGATTCTATGCATGAGCACATGGTCAGGGCAGAGAAGGGAGAGAAAATGGGGTACCGAGGACCAGGCCCCTGTTCCTCCCCGGTGGCAGATTTCCCTCGGGCACTTGCATGCACACAGGCATGCTCACCTGCCTTTTGGGCTTGTTGGTCTGAGGAGTGAGGTCTGTCCTCCCAGAGGGCACAGGGCTGGGGCACTGGCCTCCACATGGGGCTGGGGCACCTCTCCTCCAGCTCCTGAGGACAACAGTGGCCCGAGCAGTGTGTGGTGGTGATGGCAGTTCAAGTTCATGACTGAATGCGGCTCAGACAGCAGAAATGTACTCTTCATAGTTGTGGAGGCTGGGAGTCCGAAATCAGTGTCATTGGGCTGAAAGCAAGGTGTGGTGGGCGAGTTCTTTCAGATGCTCTAGGGGAGAGTGTGTCCCATGCCTCTGCTGACAGTCAGTCTTCCCTGTGTCTCTGTGTCCCTCTTATAAGGACACCAGTCATATTGGATTTGGGGCCACCCTAACCCAGAGTGACCTCACCTTAATTTATTACAGCTGCGAAGATTCCATTTCCAAATGAGGTTGCTTTGCAGTCCCTGTGTGCCCGTGTCTTTGGGAGCCGCTAGTCAGCCCGTAAAACCGTCCATTTTGCAGGGGACGTGCTTCAGGTGAGAGCACAGATTGGGGCAGAAACTCAGGCCTCTCCTGACTCCAAGACCCCAGCCCTGAGCCAGGGCTCAGCTCCAACACTCCAGGGCCGCTTGGAGCCCTGAGGACTTACTTGATCCTCGACAGGCATACGAGACAGATGCTGTCATTGCCTCCCTTTACAGATGGGGAAACGGAGTAGTTCTGTAAGCTGCCCAGTGTCCCAACACTAGCAAGGACAGAGCCGGGACTGGCCCCCACTGCATCCCCTTGAGGGACTCCGTCTGAGCCAGGGTCCTATCCAGGTGGTCCTGTGGCCCTGGCAGATGAGGGGCCGGTGTCAGAGCCAGAGGCCTGTCTTGCTGTCACCTGCAGGGCACTTTCAGGGCTTTAGTTTCAGGCCTCAGAGCCTTTGGGGATGGCTAGACAGAGTGGGGTGCGTCAGGCTCAGGGACACAGTCACCGAGGCCTTCCGTTCCCACCGGCCAGACCAAAACAGGAACGTGGCAGGAGCGTGCCATGGCCCGTGGGGCTGGGTGCCTGAAGGACACTGGTTCTCACGGGCAAAACCAGCATCGCAGAGGGTTTCCTCCAAGCGTTTCACACAGAAACCAAGGGGCAGAGGACCCCAAGCATCTGACGCGTCAAAGGGAAGGCAGGCCGGGCCGAACCACAGCCGGGCGTGCACATAGCCTCACAGTGCACCGAGGGGCTTCTCCGGGAAACCAGCCCTTATGTGAGGTCAGAGGCGATGTGCGCACGGGTCCTGGTGAAGCCTAGGTGTGGGGACACAGGACAGCCAGAAGGCAGTGTAGGCTGAGAGGCAGCGCGAGCGGCTGCTTGGGGGAGAAATGGGAATCGACTGCAAACGGGCCTAACTGGGTGAATTTAAAAGGAAAAGCTGTGAACCAGGGAGGCAGTACCTCCTTCGTAATTTTGCAAAGTCCTTGACAACTGAATGAGAGAGGTAGCTGTGGAAGTCGTGTGGACAGTGGTGGCCAGGCGCTGGACCCTGGACCCCTGTCCTCAAGAGGATTCTACAGTTAAAGGCAGGACACAACCAGCACGCCGGCCCCTCTGGTCAAAGAGACTCAGTGCGGGCACGTGGCCTGCAGCCTTCCCACGCTGCACCAGAGGGTCGGGGTCTCCAAGTGTGGCGAGATGGGTGGTGGGGCTGCACACGGGGCACTGACCCTGGCGCAGCCCCTCTGTGGAGCCCAACAGCCTAGAGGAAGGACCCGAAGACGCCGATGCTGGGGCTTCCCCACCAGAACTCTGTCGTGTGTGTGGGCGTCCTGGTGGCTGTCCCACACCTGCCTGTAAACTCCAGCACGTGAGGGCCACAGACCCTTGAGACAAGAGGCTCACTCAGGATCCAGCAGGAAAGGCAGCTCGGGTGACCCAGGGAAATAAACCAGCTGATGTCGGGCTCCTTGGGGAGAAGAGCAAAGACACAGTGTCCGTGAGATGGAAACAGGTGCCAACAAAGGGAATATTCTGAAGTTCGGGAAAGAGCTCAAGAATTACAAGTATGGGAGCAAACGTAGGAGCTGTACGAAGATGGAGAGTTGACGCTGAAGGGTCACTTCAGTTTCTCCAAGAGGGAGAGGAAACTAGGTGGAGAATATAGTCCCCGAGGGCCCCATAGGCTCCAGTTCCAGAAAGATCGGGGGAGGAAGCTGTCAAGGAGGGTTTCCCAGAACCACGGGCTGGGTTTCCGGCCTGAAGGTCCCCCTGCGTGGCCAGCACAGTGGGTGGAAAGGACCAGCGTGTTCCGCCTTTCTGAGATTCCACACCCCAGCACAAGAAAACCCCAAATGCTCCCAGAGAAAAGGAGCAGGTACCAACAAAAGCACTGAGCCTCAGGAGTCCAGGCCTCACCAGGAGCGCTGGAGCTGGAAGGCCTTGCGGAAGTGTGTGCAGAGGCAGGAGCAGGGCGACGTCCTGCTAGGCCCCACAGGCCTGCCACCTGCCGGGTTCAGAGGGTGAGGCGGAGAAGAGCAGCCTCAGATGGGCCGGGCCTGGAGAGTGGCTTCTCAGGAGGAGGGTCTCCTACTGGAACCAGGGCAGTGTGGAAACACAGGCGTGGAGCCTGGAGCCCAAGGCCCCACCATCAGCAGGGGAAGAGAGGAGACCGGACGGAAAGGCCTCTGCACGAGACAGAGCTGGGTACATGAGTCAGTGTGGGGGCGCACAGCCGCCTGGCTCAGCTCATGGGTTTATGCACAGTTGGGACACGGCCACGCAAGGACAGCAGGGCTCGGGGCGGCTGCTCTGGGGTGGGCCTGGCGGGCCGGTTCTGACACAGGCTCTTAAATCTTGCCCACTCGACTTCTATCCTTCGTCCCACCAAATTCTGTTGCATCAGAAATAAACCTGCTCCTGGCTTCCTTGTGGATCCTTGCTGCCGGGCGGATCTTCACCACCCTCTGGTCTCGTTTTAAACGTGCCTCCTGCAGACGTGTGTGGGGGTCCTTTCCCCACACTGTGTCCTGTCGCGGGTGCGTTTAGCCTCTGGGTACTGCAATCACCCTTATTTGGGGCTGCTTTGTGACGTCATATTTTGTCTTTCACACTCAGGGCTGTGGCTCCCTCCTCCCTTTCTCTCCAGGCTTCCATGAGCTTTCTTGTGCTAGTTTAAAAGTTACACATTCTGGCCTGTCTTTACGGGGATTGCCCTTAGAAAAGACCTGTTCAAGTTGGTTTTCTCTGATTCTTGGGCTCACGGCATGCTCTCAGGCCTCTGGTCTCCTGGACACCGCACGGCAACTCTTGTCTTGAAGTTGAATCTTGCCCGGCACGGGTCGTTGTCTTTGATCCTTGTGGCCTGGGTGTGTTTCTCTCTGGAGTGCTTTCCCTGCAGTGCGTCCACTGTGGGTCTGGCTGTGACATGTCCCTGCGTCCACTGTGGGCCTCGCTGTGACGTGTCCCTGCGTCCACTGTGGGTCTGGCTGTGACGTGACCCTGCGTCCACTGCGGGTCTGGCTGTGACGTGACCCTGCGTCCACTGTGGGCCTGGCTGTGAAATGTCCCTGCGTCCCCTGTGGGCCTCGCTGTGACATGTCCCTGCGTCCACTGTGGGTCTGGCTGTGACATGACCCTGCGTCCACTGCGGGCCTCGCTGTGACGTGTCCCTGCGTCCACTGTGGGTCTGGCTATGACATGTCCCTGCGTCCACTGTGGGTCTGGCTGTGACATGACCCTGCGTCCACTGTGGGTCTGGCTGTGACGTGACCCTGCGTCCACTGTGGGTCTGGCTGTGACGTGACCCTGCGTCCACTGTGGGTCTGGCTGTGACATGACCCTGCGTCCACTGTGGGTCTGGCTGTGACATGTCCCTGCGTCCACTGTGGGCCTCGCTGTGACATGTCCCTGCGTCCACTGTGGGCCTCGCTGTGACGTGTCCCTGCGTCCCCTGTGGGCCTCGCTGTGACGTGTCCCTGCGTCCACTGTGGGTCTGGCTCTGACATGTCCCTGCGTCCACTGCGGGCCTCGCTGTGACGTGTCCCTGCGTCCACTGTGGGCCTGGCTGTGAAATGTCCCTGCGTCCCCTGCGGGCCTCGCTGTGACGTGTCCCTGCGTCCACTGTGGGTCTGGCTGTGACGTGTCCCTGCGTCCACTGTGGGTCTGGCTGTGACGTGACCCTGCGTCCACTGCGGGTCTGGCTGTGACATGTCCCTGCGTCCACTGTGGGTCTGGCTGTGACGTGACCCTGCGTCCACTGCGGGTCTGGCTGTGACATGTCCCTGCGTCCACTGTGGGTCTGGCTGTGACGTGTCCCTGCGTCCACTGTGGGTCTGGCTGTGACGTGACCCTGCGTCCACTGTGGGTCTGGCTGTGACATGTCCCTGCGTCCACTGTGGGTCTGGCTGTGACATGTCCCTGCGTCCACTGTGGGTCTGGCTGTGACATGTCCCTGCATCCACTGTGGGCCTCGCTGGGACGTGACCCTGCGTCAACTGCGGGTCTGGCTGTGACGTGACCCTGCGTCCACTGTGGGCCTGGCTGTGAAATGTCCCTGCGTCCCCTGTGGGCCTCGCTGTGAAATGTCCCTGCGTCCCCTGTGGGCCTCGCTGTGACATGTCCCTGCGTCCACTGTGGGCCTGGCTGTGACGTGTCCCTGCGTCCCCTGTGGGCCTCGCTGTGACGTGTCCCTGCGTCCCCTGTGGGCCTCGCTGTGACGTGTCCCTGCGTCCACTGTGGGTCTGGCTCTGACATGTCCCTGCGTCCACTGCGGGCCTCGCTGTGACGTGTCCCTGCGTCCACTGTGGGCCTGGCTGTGAAATGTCCCTGCGTCCCCTGCGGGCCTCGCTGTGACGTGTCCCTGCGTCCACTGTGGGTCTGGCTGTGACGTGTCCCTGCGTCCACTGTGGGTCTGGCTGTGACGTGACCCTGCGTCCACTGCGGGTCTGGCTGTGACATGTCCCTGCGTCCACTGTGGGTCTGGCTGTGACATGTCCCTGCGTCCACTGTGGGCCTCGCTGTGACGTGTCCCTGCGTCCACTGTGGGTCTGGCTGTGACGTGACCCTGTGTCCACTGCGGGTCTGGCTGTGACGTGACCCTGCGTCCACTGTGGGTCTGGCTGTGACATGTCCCTGCGTCCACTGCGGGTCTGGCTGTGACGTGTCCCTGCGTCCACTGCGGGCCTCGCTGTGACGTGTCCCTGCGTCCACTGTGGGCCTGGCTGTGAAATGTCCCTGCGTCCCCTGTGGGCCTCGCTGTGACGTGTCCCTGCGTCCACTGTGGGTCTGGCTGTGACGTGACCCTGCGTCCACTGTGGGTCTGGCTCTGACATGTCCCTGCATCCACTGTGGGTCTGGCTATGACATGTCCCTGCGTCCACTGCGGGCCTCGCTGTGACGTGTCCCTGCGTCCACTGTGGGCCTCGCTGTGACGTGTCCCTGTGTCCGCTGTGGGTCTGGCTGTGACGTGTCCCTGTGTCCACTGTGGGTCTGGCTGTGACATGTCCCTGCGTCCACTGCGGGTCTGGCTGTGACGTGACCCTGCGTCCACTGTGGGCCTCGCTGTGACGTGTCCCTGCGTCCCCTGTGGGCCTCGCTGTGACGTGTCCCTGCGTCCCCTGTGGGCCTCGCTGTGACGTGTCCCTGCGTCCACTGTGGGTCTGGCTCTGACATGTCCCTGCGTCCACTGCGGGCCTCGCTGTGACGTGTCCCTGCGTCCACTGTGGGTCTGGCTGTGACGTGACCCTGTGTCCACTGCGGGTCTGGCTGTGACGTGACCCTGCGTCCACTGTGGGCCTGGCTGTGAAATGTCCCTGCGTCCCCTGTGGGCCTCGCTGTGACATGTCCCTGCGTCCACTGTGGGTCTGGCTATGACATGTCCCTGCGTCCACTGCGGGCCTCGCTGTGACGTGTCCCTGCGTCCACTGTGGGTCTGGCTGTGACATGACCCTGCGTCCACTGTGGGTCTGGCTGTGACGTGACCCTGCGTCCACTGTGGGTCTGGCTATGACATGTCCCTGCGTCCACTGCGGGCCTCGCTGTGACGTGTCCCTGCGTCCACTGTGGGCCTGGCTGTGAAATGTCCCTGCGTCCCCTGTGGGCCTCGCTGTGACGTGTCCCTGCGTCCACTGTGGGTCTGGCTGTGACGTGACCCTGCGTCCACTGTGGGTCTGGCTGTGACGTGACCCTGCGTCCACTGTGGGTCTGGCTGTGACATGACCCTGCGTCCACTGTGGGTCTGGCTATGACATGTCCCTGCGTCCACTGCGGGTCTGGCTGTGACGTGACCCTGCGTCCACTGTGGGCCTCGCTGTGACGTGTCCCTGCGTCCACTGTGGGTCTGGCTGTGACGTGACCCTGCGTCCACTGCGGGTCTGGCTGTGACGTGACCCTGCGTCCACTGCGGGCCTCGCTGTGACGTGTCCCTGCGTCCACTGTGGGTCTGGCTATGACATGTCCCTGCGTCCACTGCGGGTCTGGCTGTGACGTGTCCCTGCGTCCACTGTGGATCTGGCTGTGACATGTCCCTGCATCCACTATGGGTCCGGCTGTGACATGTCCCTGCATCCATTGTGGGTCATGCTGTGACGTGTCCCTGCGTCCACTGTGGGTCTGGCTGTGACATGTCCCTGCGTCCACTGTGGGCCTCGCTGTGACGTGTCCCTGCGTCCACTGTGGGTCTGGCTGTGACGTGACCCTGCGTCCACTGTGGGCCTGGCTGTGAAATGTCCCTGCGTCCCCTGTGGGCCTCGCTGTGACATGTCCCTGCGTCCACTGTGGGTCTGGCTATGACATGTCCCTGCGTCCACTGCGGGACTCGCTGTGAGGTGTCCCTGCGTCCACTGTGGGTCTGGCTGTGACGTGACCCTGCGTCCACTGCGGGTCTGGCTGTGACGTGTCCCTGCGCCCACTGTGGGTTGTGCTGTGACATGTCCCTGTGTCTACTGTGGGCCTCACTGTGACATGTCCCTGAGTCCACTGTGGGTCTGGCTGTGACATGTCCCTGCATCCACTGTGGGTCTGGCTGTGACATGTCCCTGCGTCCACTGTGGGTCTGGCTGTGACATGTCCCTGCGTCCACTGTGGGCCTCGCTGTGACGTGTCCCTGCGTCCACTGTGGGTCTGGCTGTGACATGACCCTGCGTCCACTGTGGGTCTGGCTGTGACATGACCCTGCGTCCACCGAGGGTCTGGCTGTGACGTGTCCCTGCGTCCACTGTGGGCCTCGCTGTGACGTGTCCCTGCGTCCACTGTGGGTCTTGCTGTGACGTGACCCTGCGTCCACTGCGGGTCTGGCTGTGACGTGACCCTGCGTCCACTGTGGGCCTGGCTGTGAAATGTCCCTGCGTCCCCTGTGGGCCTCGCTGTGACATGTCCTTGCGTCCACTGTGGGTCTGGCTGTGACATGACCCTGCGTCCACTGTGGGTCTGGCTGTGACGTGTCCCTGCGTCCACTGTGGGTCTGGCTGTGACGTGTCCCTGCGTCCACTGTGGGTCTGGCTGTGACATGTCCCTGCATCCACTGTGGGCCTCGCTGTGACATGACCCTGTGTCCACTGTGGGTCTGGCTGTGACATGTCCCTGCATCCACTGTGGGTCTGGCTGTGACGTGACCCTGCGTCAACTGCGGGTCTGGCTGTGACGTGACCCTGCGTCCACTGTGGGCCTGGCTGTGAAATGTCCCTGCGTCCCCTGTGGGCCTCGCTGTGAAATGTCCCTGCGTCCCCTGTGGGCCTCGCTGTGACATGTCCCTGCGTCCACTGTGGGCCTGGCTGTGACGTGTCCCTGCGTCCCCTGTGGGCCTCGCTGTGACGTGTCCCTGCGTCCCCTGTGGGCCTCGCTGTGACGTGTCCCTGCGTCCACTGTGGGTCTGGCTCTGACATGTCCCTGCGTCCACTGCGGGCCTCGCTGTGACGTGTCCCTGCGTCCACTGTGGGCCTGGCTGTGAAATGTCCCTGCGTCCCCTGCGGGCCTCGCTGTGACGTGTCCCTGCGTCCACTGTGGGTCTGGCTGTGACGTGTCCCTGCGTCCACTGTGGGTCTGGCTGTGACGTGACCCTGCGTCCACTGCGGGTCTGGCTGTGACATGTCCCTGCGTCCACTGTGGGTCTGGCTGTGACATGTCCCTGCGTCCACTGTGGGCCTCGCTGTGACGTGTCCCTGCGTCCACTGTGGGTCTGGCTGTGACGTGACCCTGCGTCCACTGCGGGTCTGGCTGTGACGTGACCCTGCGTCCACTGTGGGCCTCGCTGTGAAATGTCCCTGCGTCCCCTGTGGGCCTCGCTGTGACATGTCCCTGCGTCCACTGTGGGTCTGGCTGTGACGTGACCCTGCGTCCACTGTGGGTCTGGCTGTGACATGACCCTGCGTCCACTGTGGATCTGGCTATGACGTGACCCTGCGTCCACCGAGGGTCTGGCTGTGACGTGTCCCTGAGTCCACTGTGGGTCATGCTGTGACATGTCCCTGCGTCCACTGTGGATCTGGCTGTGACATGTCCCTGCATCCACTATGGGTCCGGCTGTGACATGTCCCTGCATCCATTGTGGGTCATGCTGTGACGTGTCCCTGCGTCCACTGTGGGTCTGGCTGTGACATGTCCCTGCATCCACTGTGGGCCTCGCTGTGACGTGTCCCTGCGTCCACTGTGGGTCTGGCTGTGACGTGTCCCTGCGTCCACTGTGGGTCTGGCTGTGACGTGTCCCTGCGTCCACTGTGGGTCTGGCTGTGACATGTCCCTGCATCCACTGTGGGCCTCGCTGTGACGTGTCCCTGTGTCCACTGTGGGTCTGGCTGTGACGTGTCCCTGCGCCCACTGTGGGTCGTGCTGTGACATGTCCCTGTGTCTACTGTGGGCCTCACTGTGACATGTCCCTGAGTCCACTGTGGGTCTGGCTGTGACATGTCCCTGCATCCACTGTGGGTCTGGCTGTGACATGTCCCTGCGTCCACTGTGGGTCTGGCTGTGACATGTCCCTGCGTCCCCTGTGGGCCTCGCTGTGACGTGTCCCTGCGTCCACTGCGGGTCTGGCTGTGATGTGACCCTGCGTCCACTGTGGGCCTCGCTGTGACGTGTCCCTGCGTCCACTGTGGGTCTGGCTGTGACGTGACCCTGCGTCCACTGCGGGTCTGGCTGTGACGTGACCCTGCGTCCACTGTGGGCCTGGCTGTGAAATGTCCCTGCGTCCCCTGTGGGCCTCGCTGTGACGTGTCCTTGCGTCCACTGTGGGTCTGGCTGTGACATGACCCTGCGTCCACTGTGGGCCTGGCTGTGAAATGTCCCTGCGTCCCCTGTGGGCCTCGCTGTGACGTGTCCCTGCGTCCACTGCGGGTCTGGCTATGACGTGACCCTGCGTCCACCGAGGGTCTGGCTGTGACGTGTCCCTGAGTCCACTGTGGGTCATGCTGTGACATGTCCCTGCGTCCACTGTGGATCTGGCTGTGACATGTCCCTGCATCCACTATGGGTCCGGCTGTGACATGTCCCTGCATCCATTGTGGGTCATGCTGTGACGTGTCCCTGCGTCCACTGTGGGTCTGGCTGTGACATGTCCCTGCATCCACTGTGGGCCTCGCTGTGACGTGTCCCTGCGTCCACTGTGGGTCTGGCTGTGACGTGTCCCTGCGTCCACTGTGGGTCTGGCTGTGACATGTCCCTGCATCCACTGTGGGCCTCGCTGTGACGTGTCCCTGTGTCCACTGTGGGTCTGGCTGTGACGTGTCCCTGCGCCCACTGTGGGTTGTGCTGTGACATGTCCCTGTGTCTACTGTGGGCCTCACTGTGACATGTCCCTGAGTCCACTGTGGGTCTGGCTGTGACATGTCCCTGCATCCACTGTGGGTCTGGCTGTGACATGTCCCTGCGTCCACTGTGGGTCTGGCTGTGACATGTCCCTGCGTCCACTGTGGGCCTCGCTGTGACGTGTCCCTGTGTCCGCTGTGGGTCTGGCTGTGACGTGTCCCTGTGTCCACTGTGGGTCTGGCTGTGACATGTCCCTGCATCCACTGTGGGTCGTGCTGTGACGTGTCCCTGCGTCCACTGTGGGTCTGGCTGTGACATGTCCCTGCGTCCACTGTGGGTCGTGCTGTGACATGTCCCTGCGTCCACTGTGGGTCTGGCTCTGACATGTCCCTGCATCCACTGTGGGTCTGGCTGTGACATGTCCCTGCGTCCACTGTGGGTCTGGCTGTGACATGACCCTGCGTCCACTGTGGGCCTCGCTGTGACGTGTCCCTGCGTCCACTGTGGGTCTGGCTGTGACGTGTCCCTGCGTCCACTGTGGGTCTGGCTGTGACGTGTCCCTGCATCCACTGTGGGTCGTGCTGTGACATGACCCTGCGTCCACTGTGGGTCTGGCTGTGACATGTCCCTGCATCCACTGTGGGTCGTGCTGTGACATGACCCTGCGTCCACTGTGGGTCTGGCTGTGACTGTCCCTGCGTCCACTGTGGGTCGTGCTGTGACATGTCCCTGCGTCCACTGTGGGTCTGGCTGTGACATGTCCCTGCGTCCACTGTGGGTCGTGCTGTGACATGACCCTGCGTCCACTGTGGGTCTGGCTGTGACATGTCCCTGCGTCCACTGTGGGTCTGGCTGTGACATGTCCCTGCGTCCACTGTGGGTCGTGCTGTGACATGACCCTGCGTCCACTGTGGGCCTGACTGTGACATGACCCTGTGTCTACTGTGGGCCTCGCTGTGACATATCCTTGCGTCCACTGTGGGCCAGACTGTGACATGTCCCTGCATCCACTGCGGGTCTGGCTGTGACGTGTCCCTGCGTCCACTGTGGGTCCGGCTGTGACATGTCCCTGCGTCCACTGTGGGCCTCGCTGTGACATGTCCCTGCGTCCACTGTGGGCCAGACTGTGACATGTCCCTGCGTCCACTGCGGGTCTGGCTGTGACGTGTCCCTGCATCCACTGTGGGCCTGGCTGTGACGTGTCCCTGCGTCCACTGTGGGTTGTGCTGTGACATGACCCTGTGTCCACTGTGGGTCGTGCTGTGACATGACCCTGTGTCCATTGTGGGTCTGGCTGTGACATGTCCCTGCGTCCACCGTGGGCCTCGCTGTGACATGTCCCTGCGTCCACTGTGGGTCTGGCTGTGACATATCCCTGCGCCCACTGTGGGTTGTGCTGTGACATGTCCCTGTGTCTACTGTGGGCCTCACTGTGACATGTCCCTGCGTCCACTGTGGGTCGTGCTGTGACATGACCCTGTGTCCACTGTGGGTCGTGCTGTGACATGTCCCTGCGCCACTGTGGGTCTGGCTGTGACATGACCCTGTGTCCACTGTGGGTCGTGCTGTGACATGTTTCTGCGCCACTGTGGGTCTGGCTGTGCTGGCTCCTTCCATCTGAGGTCTGTGGTCCTCAGTCTGGACATTTTATTTCTGTCTTCACGTCGGATAAAGCTCTTCTCCCCTATTGCTTTCATCTTCTAGAGCTGCTCTTATCCAGATGTTGGTACTTCCACAGCCACCCTCCCATCTGCTGGTTTTTCTCCCACGTTCTGTTTGGTCTCCACCGCCCCCGCCCCCCTCCCGCCCGCTGCCCTTCAGGAGAGGGGGCTCCTCCTGGCCGACTGCTGGGTGCTGTCCATCACACCAGATCCCGGACTGGTTTATTTCTCTGGTTCCAGTTTCATGCCTACTATTTCCATTTGATTTGTTTGTAATGCTTCTTGTTTTATGCTGCTTATGTCTTTTCTTATTTCCCGAAATGTACTTTTTAAATTCACACTCCTCTCTATCCTGAGCCCCCCGTGCTGCCCTGCATGCCTTGTCCCTGCTCTGCCGGGGAGCTGTGTGCTGGGGCAGGCAAGGCTCAAGGAGGGGAGGGGATGCCGGCCCCCCTTGGGAGGGAGCCCCCACCTGGGCTGCTTCCTCCAGCTGGCCCCCTCCCTCTCACCCCTGCCTGCCCCACCAGGGGAGGCGGTCCCTGGGCAGTGCGGGGAGGGACCACAGCAGAACAAGATCTCTTCCTTCCACCTTTCTCTGACTGCCCCCAAGCCCCTGCCCGGGCTGCAGCCCCAGTCGCCTCCTCACCTCCTCATCCCAGCCCCAGATGGCCTTTCTGGGGCTCCTCCTTTTCTCCTCCTGGGCCTGATTTTGGGGAGGAGGAGTCAGGAAGCCCTGTGTCCATGTTTTATTGAACCAACTGCATGTGGGGATGTGGATGAAAGGGGTTGTGTTTAGGGTATGGAACTGCGGGCTGCAGCATGTCCTGAGGGGAGGGGTCCCAGCAGTTCCCGGGCACTCCTGGGGCCTCGGGATGGTGACTCATGCGGGGTACCGTCTGGGGGCCTGGCAGGAGCTACAGGGAGTGCTGGCATGGCACAGGGACTTCCCACCTCCAGGTCGTGGCTCTTCTAAAGAAAGACCTAGAAACTCACTGTCCCCCACATCGGACCTCAAGAGACACGGGAGCCTATCTCCCTCCGTGGCTCTTCTACTCTGCTGGCCTAGAGACTAGTCCCCAGACACACAGGCTGGGAAGAGCAGGCACAAAACCCCAGCAAACTCATGGCCAGGACTTGGGGTTGCCTGGTGCAGAAAGAGGGGCACAGTAGGAATTGGCTGGGAGGACAGGACAGGGCCTTCAGGCATGGGGGGAGAGCACAGTAGCTGGGGGTCCCAGCCCCGGCCCACCAAGAAGGACTGGGACACAGACAGAGGGGCCCTGGGATTGGGGCCTGACTCCTTGGCCACCTCCCACCTGCTCAGGCCTGGCTCCCTCAAGCCGACAGGCTTAAGAGGGGCGAGTCTGTCTCTGACTTTTGAAGGGTGTAAGTGGGGTTACCAGGGCAGGAGCTGGTGTGATTCTGGGGGCCCATGGCAGGTGATGGAGTGCGGGCTGCCCGGCCCTCGAGAGAGCCTCGCCTGTTTCTGTCTCCCTGCGGAGCAGTCTGCAGCACCAGCGGCTATGCCTCCTGGGTGTTCCTTTGGTCTTTCTCCTCCAAGGAATCTGCCTTTGATTATCTTCTGTTGTGGCTGCTGAACCCACTCTTCTGAAGCCCCTTTCAGTTTCTTTCAGGGGCTCACCAGACATGAATAAGCATGGAAAGCAGAGGCCTCATGCCAGGAGGGCAAGCTTGGCTCCCTGCCCCTCTAGTACAGCCCTCCACCTTACCTTCCTTACTTTCTGTGGGCCCGTGCCCCACTGCCAGCCTGACGATATGCATGGGGTGTCCCAGGCTGACCTGAGGACCCTGCCCACAAGCTTGTGTCACTTCTCAACCTTGTCCTGCCCTGGCCCGTGAGGTTGTGCCTTCTGCCCATCCAGTGGCCTTCCTGTGGGGTCAGTGCATGGATCCTGGTCCCATCTCTGAGGATGGGTTGGGTGTCTGGGACTTGACTGGGCCTGGCCTTTTTGTGGCTTTTAGGTCATCAGGATTCTCCACTGGGAACCATCCCCCCCCCCCACCATCTATTAGCCTGTGACCATCCACCATTTGTTCTCTGACTTTCCACCATGAACCCCCAACCATCCACCATGAACCCCTGACCATCCACCATAAATCACCATAAATCCTGACCATCCACCATGAACCCCTGACTATCCACCATGAACTTCTGACCATCCACCATGAACCTCTGACCATGCACCATGAACCTCTGACCATCCACCATGAACCCCTGACCATCCACCATGAACCTCTGACCATCCACCATGAACCTCTGACCATCCACCATGAACCCCTGACCGTCCACCATGAACCCCTGACTGTCCACCATGAACCCCTGACTGTCCACCATAAATCCTGACCATCCACCATGAGTCTCTGACTATCCACCATGAACCCTGACCATCCACCAGGAACCCCTGAGCATCCTAATGAACCTCTGACTATCCTCAGCCACTGAGTTGGGCTCACTGGGTCCCTCTCACTTAGTGACCATTGTGCTTACTCTGGTCCTGCTTGGTTGTAGGGTCTCCTAGGATTAGACACATGTGTCCCAGGCCCTGCCCCCACTGAGCTCTGAGTCATTGAGTGGGTCTCCAGCAGGTGATTTCAGCACAAGGTGAGGAGACTGGGCCAGCCTCTGGTAGGGAAGCCCCATGGGAGGAGCATGGGCCATGCTTACTTAAGATGCCACGTGTTTTAACTCTTGTTCACGTTACCATTTCAATGTTTGAATCTGTGGAACACTGAGGAATTGCAGCCCTGAGCCATCATGTGGAGTTTTAATTACTATGGGAGGAGCCAGCATTTGTGAGGACCTTCCAGGCAGCTCTGTGTCATCCTGGGTTCATGCGGCAGCAGCTGAACCTCTGGGAACCTGAGAACCTTCCTGTCACCTGGATGCTGGAGTGCCTGTTCTGTCTCAGAGCATCCCTCCCCGGGCATGCTGGGGGATGGCCCACTGCCGGCTCAGGCTCACACCTGACTCCCCCCTCATGAGGAGGCTGCCAGCACCCTGTGGGTCTACAGGTTACCCTTGTAGCTCTCCCTCCTGCTGGTGGTGTTCTGCCTGGAGGGCTTTATCACCAAGCCACCTCAGGCCCCAGCACCACCCCTCCTTCCTGCTGTTCGGAAGTGGTGGGGGGGGGGGCAAAGTGGGGCAAAGCTGGATCAGGCTCTCCTGGGTGTAGAGCTGCCCACGTGTGAAGGAAAGGTCTGGAACTTGTCCAAGGCAGGCTCTGACCCAGAAGGTCTGGAGTGACCCATGGTAGCCAGGCCAAGGCTGGTGGTCTAGAACATACTCGGAGAGTGAGGTCAGAGATTTTAGGGTCAGTGAGTGCAACCCTCCAGCCATCAGGACGCCTGCGAGGACAGGCCCGCTTCCTCCAGATGGACCCTCAGACTCATCAATAGCATTTATTTACTGATTGTCCCTAACCGGGCTGGCTTTTAATCAACCAAACTTCACGTTAAGATGTTTGTACTCAGGAAGTAGATCCCAGTTTTAAAATATAGGCTTTGTTCTCACTTTAGGAAATGATTTCAACACTTCTGGTATCAAATCACATGTCCTGCACTCTAATTATAGTACAGATTCTATGGATTCTGGTACAATATGGATTCTTTGCTCACTCTATGCTGGGCAGGGCTCATTTAACCCTCATAGGTGGTCACTGCTATCATTCACATTTTTCAGAGGAGGAGACTGAGGCCCAGAGAGGTTAATTAACTTGGCCAAGGTTGCACAGCTGAAAAGGCAGCACAAGGTTGAAGTGTCCGTGAAGAAGCAGCATGGTCCCAGAGAAGCGAAGACAGTGGATGCTGGACATGGCAGCCGGCACCTAGTTCTGGGCTCCACCCCCGCTGGGCGCGGGGAGGCCGGGACGGCTGCAGAGCGGTGGTTCTTGCTGAGAGCCCTGTCCCGGCACCTCCCCTCCCCCGGTTTCTGTGGTTCCCGTGGAAAGGAAGGCCCCGGGGGGCCCAGGGCAGCGGGTTACCCAGAGCCGGGCCCGGGTTAGAGCGAGGGAACGAGGGGTCAGCCAACTGCGTCTTTCAAGAACTGTTTTCAAGCACCGTTGCTGCTTCGTGGCAGAAATTCAAGGCTGAGTTTACTGTTTGTGGGATCTATAAACAGCCAGTCATTCCGCTCCCTCGCACGCACGCGGGCCCCATGGAGAGGCCGCGAGTGATCTGCCTCCAGCAAGGCCAGGCAGCTGCCTGGTGCCCGCTCGCTCGCGTGACTGGCGCGGGCCGGGCCTTGTGTTGTTGCCCCGTAGCCATGGCCGCGGCTCTCAGGGGAGTGCTTGGCTCCCCACGTCCCTTTATTCTAGGGAGGAGCGATGAGGGGCCGTTAGAATTGTTCCATTTTCCCTCGTTGTGTTCCTCTGCCGTGACCTTGACAGAACGATCTTTGAAGTACTTGCTGGCTGTTTTTTCTGCCGCGGGACTGGACGAGATCAGGATGTGCAACGGGTTTGCCAAGGGAAGTCCCGGGCTTTTCGCACGTTTTTGCCTGTTTCCCCACAGAGGGGCTGTGGGCGGCAGGGCCAGCAGCGCAGGAGGCGCGGGCACCCGGGGCCCTCACCTGCCGTGACCCCTGCTGCCCCCTAAGTTGCAGGTGCACGTCTCGTGACTTTCAGTAATTGAATAGAGATGTGACTTTTCTGCCCCTTAAAAAAAGTTCAGTCTTAAGTTTGGGGCCAAATCCTTTTTTCCACTTGGAAAAGTGACCTCATTTTCCATGTACCATGTTTGAGAAAACACAAAACTCTTGTAGGATTAAAAAGAGACCGGGAGGAAACAAACGTTGGCGATGCATATTTGAAAGATGGTCCCACATGTGTAAAAGTATTTGGCATGATGCTTCTGGGCCAGAACGTCAATCCGATATTGAATCCATATGACTCGGCAGACGGCATTTTATGGTCCTTTTGCTTTTTGAAAAAATTTCTGCCTTGTGAGTTAAAATTAAGGTTGTTTTTGGTTGTGACGAATCTCATAAAATCTTTTTTAAGAAGGCGTTTTACGTACTCGAGCCTTGAGCCGTCGTTCGGTCTTTGAACCGTTGCTAGCACGACAGGCTCGGTGTGCAGCAGCCTCCCCTCGGGGGAGCCGTTCAGGGAGATGGCCGAGCAGCGGGCGCTCCAGGAGGGGCTGGGGCCGAGGGCCACGCACCCCCCGCCGCCAGGCCCCTCTGAGGTCACCGCTGCCAGCGCCACATGGCGGTTGGTCTGACTGCCCGCCCGTTGAGCACGTCACCCGACCTCAGGGTAGTGGCAACCGCAAATAGTCACTCTGATAGTCTATCAGCACGACCGATGGTCTTCCAACCAGCCGTCCGTGGACCCCAGTGTGGCCCCACCTACCTCCATCCGAGTCCCAGGGGTAGGACGGCAGGGGCTTCGTGGTTGGCTGCTCCCATCCTGGGAGGCTGCGCCAGCACCAGTGGGTGCGATCCGCTGTGGCGGCAGCGCCCTGACTTACCCAAGTGTCCCCATCACTGCGCGGGAAGTGCTTGGTACCAGCCCGTTCTCCCTGCCCCGCCACCCTGAAACCCACCAGCCCCTGTGGGCGCCAGCCCCCAGGGCCTCGGCTAAGCGTGGGGCAGGAGGGAGGCCAGGTCACGTCCAGGCAGAAAGGGGCCCAGCTCTTTGGTGGTGAGTGCCAGGTGCCGGGTGCCCTCACTCCTCTTAGCCAGGCCCCACCCTGTAGGCTGGCAGTGTGTTTAATGTCGTCACACGCCTCCACACTTCTTTTGTCTCAGGCAGTGAAGGCAGGTCTTTTGATAAATGATGTAAACAGACAAATTCCAAATGTTCATAGGTGCCTCCCCCAAAACACTGTGTGTCCAAGAACAGAGGCATTGGGCAGGGCATTAGGCAGGCGCATATATATATATATATTTTTTTAAATTTTTTAGAGAGAGAGAGAGAGAGCATGGATGGAGGTTGTGGGGAGGGGCACAGGGAGAGAGAAAGAGAGAGAGATCTTAAGCAGGCCCCACATTCAGTGCGGAGCTTGGACGTGGGGCTCGATCCCACAACCCTGGGATCATGACCTGAGCCAAAATCAAGAGTTAGACACTCAACCGACTGAGCCCCCCAGGCGCCTGATTTAGGCGTATTTACAAACTCTCAAATAGCCCCCTAGGATGAGAGCCAGGCAGATACTGGACTTTCCATTCACCACTCAAAGGTGTTAGGATATGTGGGACCACACACTTCTGTCTGGAGCTGGACATTTATTCAAATGACAAGTAACGCGGTTTGATTCTTAGAGGTGTTTTGGTGGACACCTATGTTGTATGAGGTCAGTTTCCTGTTCCTCAGAAGTACGTTGGGGTTCAGGGGCGGGGGGCTTTGCAAGGACCATTTAAGTCCGTGGCCACGGCTGCAGGGCTACGTGAGATGGGGATTTCTTGCCCAGAAAATTCAGCACAAAAGCTGAGTCCTTTGCAGCGTCATCGCCCCAGTGTGTGTGCCTCTGCGTCAGAAAATTGTCCAAAACCTTGAAACTTCCAAGTCACAGAGGAGCCAGGCCGCTCCAGGGTTGTCTGGAGGGGGTCATTTCGCAGCAGAAATCCTCTCCTGACTGCCTGCGCCTCTCGGGCGCATTTGGGGCCGGTTTTGACGTTTTACCGCATCTCTCTCGAAGAGCTCTGACAAGTGTGTTTCACATTTTCCTGAGTGCTGTCACTTCCCCTTTTGAAATGCTTTGGCGGCTGGATGTGTGGCTTTGTAGCGGAGCGGCTCTGTGTGAAGCTGGAAGGCTTGGTCCTTTGCCCTGAGGGCCTTCCTGGGACCTTCATGTGACGTCGTCCCATCACCAGAACGCGGCAGAACACACTAGCTCTGGTTGGCAGGTGCACTTTTCCTCACACCTCTACCCCCAGCACAGAAAACACACATCTGGGGCAAGAGTCGCGTTGTACCTGAACGAAGTAGGCAGAAAACCTACAACGGTGTTATCTGAAAACAAAGTAGGGAGCAAACAAAGAGACAAGGCATCACCCAGAAGAAGACACACTCCGTGGACAGGTTCTGCGTGGCTCCACGAGACGGAGGCCTGACTGCAGCGCCATGGAGGATCGTGATGTTGGGGGACTCTGGCTGGTTCCACCCTCTGCCGTGCAATAGCTACGTTCCTGCAGGAGCAGGAGCGGGGAGCAGGGAGGCTCCCCGGAACCCAGCTTCTGCCCTGTGGCAGCTGGGAGGGAGCTGTTCGTGGGCACGTGTGATGTTACTCTGAACAGAGTCAGTCACACTGGTGAGAGGGAGCGGAGCTAGGGGTGGGGGTGTCTGATCCACTCGTTTCTACAAGCAAGTTTTAGCGAACCTGAATACAGAAAACCAAGTTCCAGAGCACGGAACGGAAGGGGAGAGGGTCGCGGCTAATTCTGTGAGGTCAGAAAACCGTGCGCTGAAGCCTGCTTGAGGGCACAAAGGAGAAACCAACTCATCTCCTTGAGACACTACATGAAAGAACTCTAAATAAAGCAACAGCGAGTTGACTCTGTCTGCAGCAGGAGCGAGCCATGGTGGCCATGGGAATAAGGTGACTCTCCATGTCGGGAGCCACTGTGAGCTCATCAACCTGGTAACCCTGAAGGGGCAAACACCACCTTGAAGACGATTCTCCAGCCCTGACGGACAGACGGACAGACACAAAGCATGATAACAAAAGCTTCACAAAGCACCATTTATTGAGAAGCTCGTTCTGTCCCAGTGGTTCCGGTGACACCTGCTTCCTATGCCACATTTCCGTCTAAGCTGGGGCCTGTTTCTGGACTCGCCATGCAGTCCACTGACCAGCCGCTGACACCGGCACCAGCCGTCGTGACTACGGAGGTCGGCCCCACATTTCGGTGTGTGAATGAGACAGCCCTCCCTCCTCACTTTTCCTGTCTTTTGTAGCTATGACTGCACGTTTCCTGCCTGCACGTAGCATCGACTCGCCTGCTCCCAAAACAGAGTGGCAGTCTGTTGGGGGGTTCACTTGGGCAGAACGGGCATTTTTGCAATGCTGAATTGCCTTGTCCAGGAACAGAGGATGTCTTTCCATCTGTTCAAATATAATTTTGTGTCTTGAGAAGTTTTAAAGCTTTCTGCCCCTGTGTTTTACACTTTCTTGTTAAGTTTATTTATCAAGTAATGGATCTTCTTTAATGTGTTTGTAAATGGGGTTTTATCTATCATCAGACCCTCTAATTTGGTTATTTTTCTAGTATGTAAAGATTATTGAATATGGTATCTAGGGGCGCCTGGGTGGCGCAGTCGGTTAAGCGTCCGACTTCAGCCAGGTCACGATCTCGCGGTCCGTGAGTTCGAGCCCCGCGTCGGGCTCTGGGCTGATGGCTCGGAGCCTGGAGCCTGTTTCCGATTCTGTGTCTCCCTCTCTCTCTCTGCCCCTCCCCCGTTCATGCTTTGTCTCTCTCTGTCCCAAAAATAAATAAACGTTGAATATGGTATCTAATTTTATATACTGCTTCCTTACTGAATTTTTTAAATTTTTTTAATTTTTTAACTTGTTTTATTTTTTAATTTTTTTTAATTTACATCCAAATTAGTTAGCACATAGGGCAACAGTGATTTCAGGAGGAGATTCCTTAGTGCCCCTTGCCCATTTAGCCCAACCCCCCTCCCACAACCCCTCTAGTAACCCTGTTTGTTATCCATATTTATGAGTCTCTTCTGTTTTGTCCCCCTCCCTGTTTTTATATTATTTTTGTTTCCCTTCTCTTATGTTCATCTGTTTTGTCTCTTAAAGTCCTCATATGAGTGAAGTCATATGATTTTTGTCTTTCTCTGACTAATTTCACTTAGCCTAGTACCCTCCAGTTCCATCCACGTAGTTGCAAATGGCAAGATTTCATTCTTTTTGATTGCTGAGTAATATTCCATTGTATATATGCCACATCTTCTTTATCCATTCATCCATCGATGGACATTTGAGCTCTTTCCATACTTTGGCTATTGTTGATAGTGCTGCTATAAACATGTGCATGTGTCCCTTCGAAACACCACACCTATATCCCATGGATAAATGCCTAGTAGTGCCATTGCTGGGTCGTAGGGTAGTTCTATTTTTAGTTTTTGGAGGAACCTCCATACTGTTTTTCAGAGTGGCTACACCAGCTTGCATTCCCACCAACAATGCAAAAGAGATCCTCTCTCCCTGCATCCTCGCCAACATCTGTTGTTGCCTGAGTTGTGAACGTGAGCCATTCTGACAGGTGTGAGGTGGTATCTCATTGTGGTTTTGATTTGTATTTCCCTGATGTTGAGTGATGTTGAGCATTTTTTCATGTGTCAGTTGGCCATCTGGATGTCTTCTTTGGAGAAGTGTCTATTCATGTCTTTTGCCCATCTTTTTTTTTTTTTTTTTTGAGTTATTTTATCATTGGCTTTCTAGGAGTTTCCAGATATCCAGTGATAGCATCTGTAGACAGAGACCATTTTACTTTGCCCAGTTCTTATGCCTCCTGTTGGTTTCTCGTCTCGCTATAACAGCTAACACCTCCATCTGATGGTGGTCACTGTAGGATAGGAGTCAGCCAACATTTTCTTAAAAGGCCAGATGCTAAATATTTTCAGCTTTGTGGGTCATACAGTTGCACCCACTCGGCTCCACTGTTACAGTGCAAGAGTGGCCACAAACAATAAGTAATGAATGAGTGTGTCTGTGTTCCAGTAAAATTTTATTCCCAAAACCAAGTGCCAGGCCATAACTGGGACTGTAGTTTGCACACACTGGAATGGGAGATCATGGATATCTTTGTGTTGCATCCTGGTATTACTGGAAACACCTAGAATATTTCCCCACTAAGTAAGTTGGTGACTTAGAAATAGCACGCACCCACATAAACACTATCATGTTAAGAATGTGCCTATAATTCCTATTTTCTTAAGAGTTTTTATAGAGAATAAATGTTGAATTTTGTGGAAAGCTTTTTTACCATCTGTGGAGATAATTATAAGACTATCCCCTGTAGAACTATAAATGTGTATTAAGCTAATGGGTTTCCTAATGTTGAGTCAACCTTGCATTCCTGGAATAAGTTCACTTGGTCATGTGTATTGTGTTTCCTTAATGTGAAATTGGAATCTGTTTGCTAATATTTATTTGTACATTCTCATCAATAACTAAAGGTCTGTAATTTTATTTTTATTGTACTTTTCTTTGATCAGAGTTAAGTGTCAGTGTTACACTTCTGAAAATAAGTGGAAAAATTCCCTGACTTTCTATGCTCTGGGACAATTTATGGGGCATTGATGCGATCAGATCTTTAAGACTTGGTGGTTACATGGTAAGGCCATCTGTGGGCTGGACCCTTGGTAACTTCCTCTGTGTCTTCTAGAGAAATCAGTCAGGTAAGGTTTCTGTCTCTAACGGATACATCGTATTTTCCTAGGGAAACATACACTTATTTAGGGTTTCAAATTTATTTGTGACTTTCTCCTACTTTCGTTTAATGTGGTTCCCTCTGCCACCACCAGGGAACTGCTTTCTGGTGTTTATCCCATTGCTTTGTTTGGGCTGCCCCTGGGCTCCCTATAAATAGATGCACAGGCCCCATGGTCAGCAGGGTGCTCTTTTTCTCTGTGTGATAGCCCTCATGTGGGGCTGGTAGCTGCTGGGTTATTTCCGGAGTGTGACTGTTGGGAAGGAGGCCGCTATGAACATTCTTGTTAGGGTGTTTTTGTGAGCACACCCATCTCACTTGGGTAAGCACTGAGTGGAATTTCTGGTCATGGGGAGAGTGCGTGTTCATGTTTATGAGGAACCTCAAAACCGTTTCCCAACGTGATTGTCACATTTTACGTTCTTACTGGTGATGGTTCATATCCTCACCAACATTTCGTGTTGTCTGTTTTTTTGACTGTAGCCATCCCAGTGTTTGTGAAATGGTATCTTAATGTGATGTTTATCTGCATTTCCCTGATGACTAATGATGTTGACACATTTTCATCATAGACAGGCCTTTCTTCCATCTCCCTAGGAAAGTATCTGTTCAAGTCTTTTGCCCATTTAAAAAATTTGGGTCGTTCATCTTTTTACTATCCATTTATGAATTGTATATATTCTGAATGAGGTCCTTGGTCAATGTGCTGCGAATACTGTTTTCGTGCCCTGTGGCTTGTCTCTACATTTTTAAATTGTGTCTTTTAATAAAGTCCAGTTTATCAAGTTTTTCCGTGAAGGGCTAGTGTTTTTGTGTCCTATCCAAATCTGCCTATTCCAGGCTCATGAAGACATTTTGTTTTCTTCTAGAAACCTTATGATTATGAGGTTTTATCTTTAGGCCTAAGCTATGTCTTGAATTAATTTCTGTGGAATTAGATAGGAGTCCGTGTTCATTTTTTCCATACGGACAACCAGCTGTCCCAGACACATTAATGCCATGTTGTCCTGGCTACCACAGCTCTATGCTAAGTCATGAAGTCAGTGTAAGTTCTGAAATTTTGTTCTTCTTTAACATCGTTGCTTTGGCAAATATGGGCCCTTTGCACATATAGAATTTAGAATCAGCTTGACAATTTCTGCAAAGGGAAGAAAACCCTCCTGAGATTGTGATTGGGATCACATCACACCATAAACCGATTTTAGAGACTGGGCTCTCTAAACCATGTGGAATCTTCCAGTGCAGGAGCATGGCATACCTCCTGGATTATTCAGGTCTTGTACATCTTTTATTAGATTTATTCCTAGGCATTTTATGGGGTTTTTTTGGTTTAAAAAATTTTTCTTAATGTTTATTTATTATTGAGAGACAGAGCATGAGCAAGGGAGGGGCAGAGAGTGGAGGAGACACAGAATCCGAAACAGGCTCCAGGCTCTGAACTGTTAGCACAGAGCCCAACGCGGGGCTTGAACCCACAAACCACTAGATCATGACCTGAGCCGAAGTCAGATGCTTAACCGACTGAGCCACCCAGGTGCCCCATGTTTTGTTTGTTTGTTTGTTTGTTTAATCTAGGTCTGGAGTTTTCTTTGTGGGAAGGTTTGTTGTTGTTGTTGTTTTTAAGTAGGCTCCATGCCTAGTGTGGAGCCCAATGAGGGGCTCAAACTCACAACCTTGAGATCAAGACCGGAGCTGATGGACGCGTGGGTGGATTAGTCAGTTAGCATCCAACCTAGGCTCAGGTCATGATCTCGTGGTTTGTGAGTTCAAGCCCTGCGTCAGGCTCTCTACTCTCAGTGCAGAGCCCACTTCAAATCCTCTGTCCCCCTCTCTCTCTGCCCCTCCTCCCTCTCAAAAGTGAATAAACATTAAAAAAAAAAAAAAAGAAATTTGAATTTGTTACAAAAAGAAAAGACCTGAGCCGAGATCAAGAGTAGGATGCTTAACTGACTGAGCCACTCAGGTGCCTGGCTGTGTCATGATTGTAAATCCCTGGTGTCAGTAACTTGTATTTTTCTTGATAAAATTTGCTAAGGGTATATCAAATTTATTGATCTTGTATTGATCTTTTATCAATCTTTTCGAAGAACCAAATTTGACTTTGTTGATGATGTTCATTATTTGACAATTTTAAACAATATCATTGACTTTTTCACTCTTGTTTTTTTCTTTCTTCCACTTACGTTGGATTTAATTGGCTCTTTTACTCTAGTTTCCTAAGGAGAAACTACACTCTCTTCCTTTCATAGCTCACTAGGATTTAGTACTCTCTTTTCTGCCAATATGTCTCTGCAAGTTACCAGCTCCCTGTGGTCTCATCAGGACAAGGGCATGGATTTGTGTAGTGTCACTTTTCTTGTTGTTTTCCATCATTTATAAGCCAGGGTATTTGGGGTTAGGTGGCTGCTGCTGTCCTAGGATGCCTAGAGATCTTCAATATTAGCAGTTTAAAAGCTCTTGGGAATTGATATTTATAAACCCTGATAGAAAAATTAGCCAATGATATGCATGAGCAGTTTGCCAAGCAAGAACTACAGGCTAACAGTGAGTGTGTGGAATCTCATCAATATCAATCCCATTAATAATCAAAGAAATGAAAATTATAGTAAATAGTACAATAATTTATCACTTAACAAATTAGCAAAAATTTAAAAAGGAAAAAGTATCCTACATGATCAAGAATTAAGGGAAATGAGTATTGTGATATACTGCCAATAACTACAAACTTCATAGAAGTTAAAGTCTCTAAATGTCTGTATTTTAAAGATACAAATTGAAATATTTATGAACTCCACTGCCCGGATGCCCTCCCTCACCTCCAGCTTCTGCACTGGCCGAGTAGAGTTGCAACCTCCTGCTGCATGGAGGTGATGTAGAATTGAATGAGACATTCCATGTAGGGTACCCAATACTCTCGTGCACCGTGTGAGCTATCATTTTCTTTTTTTAAATTTTTTTAATGTTTATTTCCTTTTGAGAGAGAGGCAGAGACAGAGGGAGACACAGAATCCGAAGCAGGTTCCAGGCTCTGAGCTGTCAGCACAGAGCCTGATGCAGGGCTCGAACTCAGGAACCATGAGATCATGACCTGAGCCAGCCGGACGCTTCACCGACTGAGCCACCCAGGTGCCCCCAGCTATAATTTTCTTTATCGTAATGATGATGATGGTGAGCAGGAAGAAGATAGATAGATAGATAGAGGATAGATGAAATGCTCATTGATCATGTAAATCGGTGGCTGTGTTCTCTTGTGCATCTTCACTACTGGTGATTCTGGGAAATCACTGCAGGGCGGAGCTACAAAGCTTGCTTTTTGAATAAAGATTTGAAGTCAGGCACAGCGTAGCCACATGCCGCACTTTTCTACACACATGCACGCACGGCAAATAATTATGGATATAACTGATTTAAGAATCATAAAAATATTGTGAATAGCAGACACTAACAAATTTAAAATGAAGAGGAAAATATTTTAAGATGCTCTAATTGATAAAGAAAAAATTAAAAACCTGGATACACTAACAACCATTACATAAACTGACATGGTGCTAAAACCCTCCCCTTTTCACTTGCTGTCTCCCATCATCCCCAAGCTGAATGCTCTTGGAAGTGAAACCAAACTTTCAAGGTGCACGTTATCCTTGCCTTCAATAAGTAGGTCCAGGAAATGGAAAAGAGGGAGAGGGGCCTGACTCGTATCTAGTGATCCTGACACCAAAATCAGGAGGGACGCTCGTGGGCCAGCTTTTCCTTAAATACGGATGAGCGTCTCCGCAGCAAAGTGAGTTACTTCCAAGAGCATATTAGAAGTGACGATAAGGCTTATCCTGTAATATGCAAGAATGATTCATCATCAGGGACCTATCATGAAATTCTACACATCAATAGACTAAAGAAATGTTATGTTATTGTTTCAGTAGATGTAGAAATAGCACTTGATGGAGTTCGATATTTATTCATGATAAAAACACTTAGGAAAACCAGAACATAGTCTGGAAGAAAGTGCGTGAACAGGGACAGTCCATATAGTGAAGTGAGGCTCCTGTTTTGTTTCAGGTACTGCTGGGAGCCTCATCTCTCCATGATGATATTTGTATTTTGTACAAGATGAGTTTTATAATCATTAGAAAAAGAAGAACACAGTGTTGAGGCTTATAAACCATGATGAAGTGCCCGTGTCATCTGCACACTTGGGACCTATTGCAAAACGGCCATAAATAAACAAATAAATAAATCAACAGTGGGTGTTTCTGGAGGTTATAAATACAGACTACGGACCAGGAGAAATGGTCGAGAATGCAGCAGAGACAATGCTTGCGCTTTCTCATTGTGAAGGTTCTGAGAATGTGGGCAGGAGCCAACTCAAGTTCTTGTTTCTTCTAGTCTCTCGATGGCTTTGCCCTGGTCGTGAGTGCGGAAGGCATGATATTTTACGCGTCAGCAACGATCGTGGACTATCTGGGCTTCCACCAGGTAAACACAGCTCTTCAGCCTGCGGCGTGGTGGGTCCCACTGTTTGCACACGCTTACTGTCTTCCAGCCTCACACACCTGTAAAACCAGGCTTTTCTTATCACGCAGGTTTTATCAGGTAAGGATTTCCACATCCCAGCGTGGTCTAGGGCTCGAGGTCACAAGAGAGATGTAATGGTGTCCAGGGTGTCACAACTGTATTGGGCACTGACCTCTGCTGGCCGCGACCTTGCCACAGCATCACTGTCTGAAACCCCAGAGGTGGGGCACATTCGGGAAATAACGTGTTCTGGAAATGCCCTTATTGATGTCCAGGTAATTCATTTGGTCTGTTGCCACAGGCCTGCCCAGGCTGCATGATTCCAGACATTGGGGCAAGGCTCTGGGGTTGAGACCCACCAAACGCTGGATCCTCCTCCAAGAAAAGGTACAATAAAAAAAAAAAACAAAAAAACCCACCCATGGCCCAGGGAGGGAAAAGGAAACTTCAGGGCCTGGCGTCTGGGAAGGAAAGGAGGTCGCTCATGAGAAATCCAAAGTTTGAGCTTCAAGTCCAAATCGAAATTCATACTTAAAAAAAAAAAATTTAATGCTTATTTATATTTGAGAGAGAGAGACAGACAGACAGACAACAGAGCATGAGCAGGGGAGGGGCAGAATCCAAAGCTGGCTCCAGGCTGTGAGCTGTCAGCACAGAGCCCGATGCAGGGCTAGAACTCACAAACCGTGACATCATGACCTGGGGCAAAGTCAGACGCTCAACCAATGGAGCCACGCAGGCGCCCCGAAATTTACACTCTTGTGTAGCTCAGAGCCCCAGGTCAGAGCCAGTGGTGGACAGATGAGAACGTGGGGCACCAGGAAGCAGAAACATGACCTTAGCTGCAAGGCCACAGCTGTCCCCAAAAAGATGTCCCCTCTGAAGAGGGCTTCTTCGTGCAAAATTATAAACACACTCCATGCAATATACAAACAGGCAGATTGGAGAAAGAACAAAACAGAACTTTGAAAAGTGAGGTATACAGTGTATCTGTCTGCCAGGGTCTTACCTGGAGACAGAAACTGTGAAGTGATCTGACTCGCTTAATATAAAGAATTAATGTGAGTTTCGTATAAAGAATCATTAACAGGGGCGCCTGGGTGGCGCAGTCGGTTAAGCGTCCGACTTCAGCCAGGTCACGGTCTCGCGGTCCGTGAGTTCGAGCCCCGCGTCAGGCTCTGGGCTGATGGCCAGATTCTGTGGCCAGAATTCCGATTCTGTGTCTCCCTCTCTCTCTGCCCCTCCCCCGTTCATGCTCTGTCTCTCTCTGTCCCCAAAATAAATAAACGTTGGAAAAAAAAAAAAAAAGAATTATTAACACAGGATCCTAAGGGGGTACGGCCGTAGACAGAGACACAGCGAGCGGAGGGGCCACAGGGCCCACAGGAGGCTGGGCACCCCAGCAAGGAGCACATTCTGGAGACACCCTCATGGGTGAGGGTGAGGCCATGGCTCCTGGGTGGTGGAGAGGTCACCGAGGTGCCCCAGGCCAGGGCTAGCCAGCAGGAAATGCCCACTGGGATGCTGGCCAGACTCTGGGGGAGGCTACCTGCAGGCGGACCTGGCCTGGGTGTGGTCTCAAAGGACCCAACCTCCCTCCTGCAGTGCCCAGAGCACCTTCGCCAGCGGAGGGGAAATGTGTGCAGGATCCGGGATCAGAGCCAAGTGATGAAAGGAGCTGAGAGGCAGTACGTGGAATTAGAAACAAAGATCCCACAGGACGGGCGGAAAAGCAAGGGGATGCCCAGAAGCAAAGGGCGGTGGAAGCCAAGATCTGAGAATGGGGGTCCCCGGCACATGAAAATTCAAGGCTGCCTGAGGCCCCTGAGGCTGCTCGGAGCATTTGATGTAATTTCCATGAAGACTGTCACTTTGAATCATTCCCAAAACTGAAGTGTCTGTCACTGCACACGCCTCTACATTTGCTTTCCTGCCACCTGAACCTGGGACCGATGGCTGCCACTGACCAGGCCTCTCCCTGCCGCTGGCCCCGGGACAATCTTTGGACAGACAACGTGCACACACCCACTCTTCCACAGGGCAGCCGCTGGTGACAGCCGACCCTGTGGCCTGGACTGGCCCCTGCAGCACGTGCAGGTGTGGCTCCGGCAAGGACCCCACACACAGGGCCACCGCGTGGCAAGTGGACAAAATGCCGTGGGTGTGATCTCCAGGAGGTGCTTCCAGGGCCGCCCTGCACACCACGGGGACAAGCCTTGGCTCTGCTCTCTCTGAGCCTCCTTTTCTTCTTCCATGTGCAGGGCACGGGCATTGGCACCTGGTGACACTCGGCGGTGGGGAGGCGTCCCCACCACGAGCCACGCCTCAGGGAGGTGGCCCGTGGTTCTTCTCCCACTGGCTGCTCCTGGCAGTGGGTGACAACTGGGCTCCATCACTGTGTCCTTGTGTGCACCTCCACCTCCTGAAGACATGCGGGGCAGGTGTTGGGGGATGTGAAGTGGGGGGAATGCATCACCCGCCCCAGACACATGAGCACCTGGATGGCCAGCTGAGGCCCTTCCTCCCCTCTTCAGCCCTCCCACGTGTGCTCTCAAGGTTGCTGTGCTCGCACAGCTCTCTGGCCTCGGGGCCCCCTCGTGCAGCTTGGAGCTCAGGGACCCGCAGATGGCCAGCACCAGGCTGCGGACACGACGTGATTCCAGCCCCCAAATGGCAAACTCTCTTTGTCCCCTCGATTGCGTGTGCGGGGTCTGATTCTAGAAAAACGTGGTCTGGGCTGCCTTTTCCATGCTCAGAACTCAACTTCAGTCCCTATCACTGTCTGCTGAGTTGCCCTGCAAATTCTCCAGACACACCCAGAACTGCCTACCTTTAGCCATAATCCGGGAGGTGGCTTTGGTGATGTGCAAGTGTCCTGAGGCGAGGCTTTGGTCCCAGGTCTGAACGTGCTCACTAGAGTCCGTTTTTTGGAGCTTGGTTATTCTGCAAGTGCTGGATGTAAAATAAAATTTTGCCTTCTATTATAAAGAAATTGTTTCCAAATGCCATTAAATCAGGCATTGCCTCTATTTATGTAAAACATGTTGAGAAAATATCAGAACAGTTTTGTGCTGTTGTGAGCTCCTTGTGCAAAATACTTAACAGAAGTCAGGAACCAATTAGGTTCCAAAAGTCAGGAACCATGTTCAGCAGTCATTTTGATGAACAGCTAGATTTTAGATGCATGTTTTAGTTGCCGTTGACATTTATTGATTCAAGAAGGGGTCCATTCTCCCCCAGGCTGGCAGCTGGGGGAGAGCTGTCCCCGTTTGAACCAGGGCAAGGGCGTGGGCGCAGTTGGGAATCCCACAGGCTAGGTAACAGGTGCGTGTGCAATTTGCACAAAAGGATGAGGGCTGCGGGGATGGGGCTGTAAAAACTGGTCATGACTTCTGGAGTTATTCTTAACTCCAGAAACGGTAGTTTAGAGCTAAAATAAGGCTGGCTTTAGTTGACCAAAGCTGTGTCTGTTTTTCCACATTTTTTTTTTGAGAGAGAGAGAGAAAGAGAGAGAGAGCGCATGTGCAGAAGCACATGCATGCATGTGCGGGGGCGGGGGGGGGGGGGGCAGCGGGGCAGAGAGAGAATCCCAGGCAGGCTCCGCACTGTCAGTGTAGAGCCCGATGTGGGGCTTGAACTCAAGAACCACAAGATCGTGACCTGAGCCAAAATCAAGAGTCAGACGCTTAACCGACTGAGCCACCCAGGCGTCCCTGTTTATACATTATTTGAATAATTATTCTACTGATCTCTCCACCACTTGTCACTGACCCCGCTTTATAGGGATCAGACTCCGGGAGATTAAGGGAGACTAAGACCAGTCAGATATGTCACAGTAGTTATTATACCTTTGTTGCCCAACCTAGAAAGTGTCCACATTGGCTATGTCTTTCAATTTGCCTGAGTCAGAAACGTCTCTTCCGGTTTTATCATGCCCTCGCCATTGGTCTCTGTCTTGTTTTGGTTAAGCCACAGAGCCCCTCTTCCATGTTAATCCCACACATCCTTTCCATTAATTAACTCAGGTGTGGGGAGACATGAACAGGGCGTCCAAGGACGCAACCTTCTGGGATTCTACAAAGCGTGGGGTCACCCACCAAAGCTCGCGAGAGAATGACCGAAAGACAGTGCCTGTTACAAACTTCCCATGGGAACTACGACTGCCCAGTGCTCGGAGGTCAGCAGTCTTTTCCATTCATCAGACTGTAGCGGGGAAGCTGCCATCCATTTGCAGCAGGAGGAAGAATACAGAATTCGCAGTAATGAGTCAACGAAGTGGTATTTAGTATCTCACACAGAAAATATAAAACATTATTTACAGAAATTAAAGAACCAGATAAACAGAACTACGTGCCATATCCATGAATCAGAGGACTCCAATTATCATTATAAAGATGTCAGATCATGTTACAGAGGTAATGACATTATCATGAAAATTAAGCAGCTCTTCCAGGTAGAGATAGACGAGCTTTTGGGAATGCAGAAAGTTGGGAGTCTCCAGGGCCAGGGGGCAGCAGCAGTGATTACTGGGACTTACACACCGGACATGAGACTTCCTGTAGGACCCAGTTGCTAGATGAACAGACCCCAAGACAGAACTGGAAGCTCACAGCAGGCACGTGTGCACCAGTGTGGGATTTACAATGAAGGGGGCGCTGTCCCGTGGTGGGGAAATAGCCATCTTGCCAACAAACAGAGCTGGGTAAACTGGATTTACATGGGAAAGAAATGAATCCTGGGGGCGTTTGGGGGGTCCAGCCAGTTGAGCATTTGACTCTTGATTTTGGCTCAGGTCATGATCTCACGGTTCATGAATTTGAGCCCCACATTGGGCTCTGTGCTGTCAGCATGGAGATTGGTTGGGGTTCTCTCTCTCTCTCTCTCTCTCTCTCTCTCTGCCCCTCCTCTGCTTGTGCTTTCTCTCTCTCTCTCTCTCTCTCGAATAAATGCATTTTAAAAAACTTAAAGAGAGCTTGATCCTAGCTCTTACCTCATAGCATGCACAATAAATAAATGGCAGAAGTTTCTAGAAGCTTCAGGACCCAGTTAGGAGATGGGTGAGGATGATGAGGGCAAGACCCCACCCATGAGGAGACAGACAGATGAACTGGCCGTGTGAGGTCCACTAAGAGAACAGAAAGGCAGGCCAGGGAGTAGTGGCTCTGGCATCACAGCCCACGCAGTAGAGGACCCATGTCCAGAGCAGATGAGGAACCCACAAATCAGCAAAACAGCTCAATGGAAATTTGAGAGAAGGACACAAACAGGCGACACGCACACTCCCACATGACACGCGTACATGTGCTCACACGCACACCTCAAGACCAAAAACGTGAGAAGATGCACAATTTCATCGGCTCACAACGCACGGGTGAAGACCACGGTGCGGAACCGTGGTAGCCGCCACAGCGGCTCGGATGAAGAGGGCTGGGGACGCCTCGCGTCGGCCGCAATGTCAAGCGACTGCGCTGGCACGCACCGCCACAGTGGCGTGTGGATCTGTGCCCTCACTCTGGAAGGGCGCTTGGTGCCATCCGCTAATGCTGGCCCTCTGCCACCCCTGACCCAGGAACCCCACCCCTGGGCGTGACTTGCTCAGACACAGCAGCGGCGTGTGGAATCAGGTGGAGACACTCACCCCACGGACGCGAGAAACTGGCGCCACACACGCGGCGTGGGAGAACGTTACAACTGTGATGTGCAACCACAGAGGACGGACACTAAGAACAGCATTCCGTTTACGAACATAACCGGCCTACGGTGTGGGCAGTCTGTGCCATGACCGCCCCGGGGGGTGGAGGGAAGGGGCTCTGGGAAGCTGTTGTGTCCTGTTTCCTGATCTGGGAACTCACGCATCCACTGTATGCATATGATGTGGGCACTTTTCAGCCAAGTGTTATGCTGAATCACACTTTATTCAGAAAGCATCCTATGGGAAGGGCACGCGCGATCACAGGGCCACCAGATGAGGTGGGAGCTGGCAGGTGAGTGGAAGCCATCAGGTCTTGAGCTGGAGGGAAAGCCTGGTGCCCTCGCCTCCACCAGGAGTTGGTCTCTGCCTGTTGGCCTGACGTTCACACCCAGAGCCTCTGACGTGGCCAACCATGACCAGGGACAGCAAGCATTCTGGCCTGTGAGCACTTGTTTGTCTGAAGACATCTCTTTGGACGAAGGAGTGCGCAGGTAATTGTAGTGCAGCCTTCGAGTTACGGTCGTGTTCCTTTTCTGCTTTCCTGAGGTTGTTTGACCCGTAGGGATCCCAGTGAGCCTTAGCCATGCAGCTATGGGCAAGAGTAGGGCCCCTTGAACAGACAGCGGGTCTCATCCATCTGGGTGAGTATACTGGTTACTTTCTGAAAAAGTAGCCTCGTTTCTGGACTTGATTCTTCAGGGACTTTCCCTCCGTCTAGTTTTCGTAACGATCCTGTTGAGAAATGATGCAAACTTAGAAGTGGCTCTTTCCAAAGAGGCCAAGGGCACCTGCCAGGTTATTCAGGTGTTGTTGGGCCAGGCTCTCCGTGCGGATAATGAGTGAGGGAAGGTTAAGGGAAGGTCGCGGGGAGATGTGCATGGCCTTCATCATTTATCAACACACTCTGAATACGTCTGCTAACGGTCAAAATAGTCACGTTCCTGGGAAGCCAGTCTTCGTAGCCCACAGTTGTGGCCGCTGTGCCCTGAAATGCAGCTTCCAAGTGTGGACCCGGTGCCTTCGAGGGCTAGCCTCTGTGTTCAGGGCTCAGGTAGGTGGGAGGACAGAGGAGCAGAAAGAGGGCTAGGGACCTGCAGGTCCTCGTGGTACCATGGATGGGAGCAGCGGCCAGGCACAGAGGAGCCAGGATGAAGGAAGTCCCTGGCCAGGAGGCCCGGCCGGGCTCTTGTGTGCTCTGATGGCTCCCAGTTCACCTGGCAGCTCCTGTCTCACCTTATGGCTCTGGTCTCACCTGGCAGTTCCCACCTCACTTCTTAAGGACACTTTCCTAATAAACTGTTGTGATATGACACAAAGTGTCCCCATGATAGACACACAGCTTGATGAGTTCTCCAGTCCTGGAGAAGAGTGGCTACCCTGGGCCCAGGTGTTTGATCTCTGAGCCTCCTGCTCTGCCCTCAAGGGCACTGCCTGGTGGATGAGTGGGGGGCTGCGGGCGGGTGGGGGGCCTGGCATTCCAGGCTGGACACCTATGTCCTCCCAGGGAGGAAGTGTCCTCCAGCCAGAGGCCTGCCTTTCCTGTGAGACTTCTCTTCACAGCTGTGGCTGAGACAGCTCTTCAATGACTAATCACTGGAATAAAGCAGGTTGGAACCGTTGTTGCAATATTGCAGACGGACGTGATGCACCAGAACATCTATGACTATATCCATGTGGACGACCGCCAGGACTTCTGCCGTCAGCTGCACTGGGCCATGGACCCTCCCCAGGTGGTGTTCGGGCAGCCCCTGCAATCAGACACAGGTGGGTCTTCGGGTCCCCAGTGAGCCTGAGACTTGGGGCCGTTCCTGGAGAGGTGTGGGCGCCTCCGGAGAACTGACCACCATCTGTTCTCGTCCTGCTTCGCCTTCCTTGGGAGACCCCCCCACTCCGAATCCTCCTCCCCTCTCCAGCCCCCCCTCCCGCACCCTCCTCCTCTCTCCACACCCCCTCCCACACCCTCCTCCCCTCTCCAGCTCCCCCTCCCGCACCCTCCTCCCCTCTCCAGGCCACCCAGCACCCTCCTCCTCTCTCCGCACCCCCCTCCCACACCCTCCTCCCCTCTCCAGGGCTGCCCCTCCGGCACCCTCCTCCCCTCTCCAGCCCCCCCTCCGGCACCCTCCTCCCCTCTCCAACTCCCCCTCCCGCACCCTCCTCTCCTCTCCAGGCCCCCTCCCGCACCCTCCTCTCCCTTCCAGGCCACCCCGCACCCTCCTCCCCTCTCCAGTCCCCCATCCCGAACCCTCCTCCCCTCTCCAGCCCCCCCCCCACCGCACCCTCCTCCCCTCTCCAGGGCCACCCCTCCCGCATCCTCCACACCTGAGGAAATGAGGCAGTGCTTGTCTGTCACCTGGCAAGCTCCCCTCTGGAAATCCTAGGCCCAAGTCAGATTTACCTGTAAAAAGTCCTGTTCAGAGACACTGCCCCTTGTGGGCAAGTGTTTCCTCCTGACCGTGGCCCCTGACCCATCACGACCGGGCCAGCTCCCCTAGAGGTCGTGGAGCAGACAGGAGGCCAGGGGAAGGGGTGGCGTCCACGGGGGTCGCCGCTCTTCCACACACTCCCCCAGAAGTTGTAAACGACTCAAGAAAAGCTTCCACCACAACCTCAGACAACAGCAAGATTTACCCCACAAAGCTGAGTGAAAACAAAAAAACCCAGGTGCCAACACAGTATCATTTTATAAAGCTCAAAACACACGACAGCTGACCCCCAGTCACCCCTGCAGTCGTACTGAAGGGATGTTTCTAGGGACAAAGGACAAGGAAGACCAGCTCGGTCAGAGTGGCTGTGTCTGCGAGGAGGAGGTGGGGAGACAGCGGGATGCCAGTGGTGCTCAGGGGAGCACCCGTGCACCTGTGTGTGCTTGCAAGGGGGTGGGGGGTGGGCATTTGTGTGGACGGGGTGGGCGTGTGGGGATGCCTGGCGGGCAGGTGTGTGTGTGTGTGTATGTGTGGCGAGATGTGTGAGCCCGGGTGTGGGTGTAGGAGGCAGGCTGTGGGTGTGTAAAGTGAGCTGTGAGTGTGAAGCAGGGTGTGTGCGCGCGCACACGGCAAGGTGGGCAGGCGTGTGTGTGTGCGTGTGCGTGCGTGTGTGCGCGTGCAGGGGGGAGCGCGTGTGCACACCGCGGTGCTGTCAGTCTGTGTTTACGGTCTCTCGGTCTCTCTCCTCCTCCCCCCACCCCCCGCGCCCTCCCCCCCACCCCTCACCCCCGCACCGGTGCCCGCGCAGAGGACGCGGTGCTGGGGCGGCTGCTCCGGGCGCAGGAGGCGGACTTCTCGGCCTTCCTGACGCGCTGCTTCGTGTGCCGCGTGCGCTGCCTGCTGGACAGCACCTCGGGCTTCCTGGTGAGTCGCGCCCCCTGGCGCCCCGAGGCGCACGTGCGGGGTGGGGGAAGCGGAGGGGGCGCGCGGGCACGCGGATCCGGGGGTGGGGGCGGCGGGGGGTGCATGCGGACCCTGGGGGAGGGGGGTGGCGAGCGGCGCACGAGGACCGGGGCGGGACCGGCGGCCGGGAGGAAGCCTCCAGACTCCGATCTGGGCTTTACTGGCTTGGTCGCGCCTTCCCTGAAACCCCCTTAGCAGCGTGTCGTCAGCACACCCCGCAACCTGGCGCGAGCCCCCACTTCGGCCCGGGCTTGCCGTTTTCACCTCTTCTCTTTCAAGTAGAGGCTTGGGGTGTCCGTTTCCGTTGCTCTTCGGGCTCCTCGGCCAAGGGCTGAGAGGGGGGCCGCGGACGTCCTCCTTGGGGCTGGCACAGCGGACCCTCGCCCACCCAGACCTCTGCCCACCCCGCACCCCCGCAGCTGTGCTCCACAGAGCGTCTCCCCCGCCCCCGCTGCAGCACCTCCCAGCCGGCTCTACGCAGCCTCCTGGGGTTCGCGCTCCCAGCAGTCCCAGCGTCCTCCCCACCCTCCGCAGCAGCTCCACACCATGACCTCTGACCCCAGGACCCCCTCCCCCTCCAGCTCCCCCCACTCCCGTGTCCTTCGGCCATCAGCGCCCTGGGCAGGGCCCTCGGATGTGTGCGGAGCTGCCCCCACCCACATGACGGCGTGCCCTCCTCCCCAGCCTCCACCCTTGGACTGTGGGCCCCTCGGGGTTCTATCTCCCCACCTGGGCCGTGGTACCCAGGAGAGATGCGCCTCCAGTGCTCCGCAGGGCTGGGCTGGGGGTTTCCAGAGGGGCTCAGCCTGTATTGGAGGCAAGGCGAGCAGAGGACAGTGGGCGTTCCTCCAAATTGGGTTCCAAATGGCTCTGAAAAGGGGGAGCCCTGGAGAGGCACCCACAGACCAGCGGGAGCCCACACCGGTCGTCAGCAGTCAACAGCAGCTCTTGGGTGTCCTGCCTGCTAGCTTGTCCCACCTCGTGTGGGCTCCTCTCCATTGTGTTCACACCGGCCGTGTGCACCACAGTGTAGACCGCGGGCCCCCGAGGTTCCTCGCTGCTTTCTGAGGGGCCCCCCGGAGATGCACGCCCTAGCGGTTCCACATCTGAGTGGTCTGTGGGTGCCGGGCTGAGGAGCAGACTCTTGAGATCAGAGACCCACTGACTGCATAGCCCCACCACAGGCTAGGCTCAGCCGGGGAGACAGTATTTTCCATCAACCCTCTCCTCTTGGCTGGTCTTTATGCATTAACAATTTTTTTTTTTTTAAATAAAAACATTGCTCGTACATGACACAGATTTAATCATTTCAGAAGAGCAGAAGAAATAAAAATGTCCCTCCCTTGCACACCCAGGCCCCTTCCCAGATGTCGGCACCCCAGTAATGTCCTTCCTGAAGCTCTTCTTGCCCAGCCTCCCCAACTTTCTGCTCCGCCCTGGCCAGCGAGAGTGAGTTGAACTTGGGGTGGTCTTGGGGACTCTCCCCAAGACTCAGGACCCCCTCTGCCTTCACATGTGCTTCTCCGGGAGCCTCACCTGGCTGACCCCTCTCCAGGTTGGAGGCCTCACCCAAGATGCTGCCCTCCCAGGGTCCCACATCACCCATTCTGGGAACCCACCCTGCCAGGTGGTTGTGCATTTACCCAGAGGGATGACAGCTGAGGGAATCACTCCATCCAGGCTGCCTCCCAGTGGCCATGTGTCATTTGTGGCAATATTTTGGCCTCAGTCATCCGCTACTGCGATGGCGGCTTCACGCTCCCTGGGCTTATTTCCCTGATCGACGGGGATAGTGAAGAAGGTTGCTGGTGGGTGACAGTGGGAATGTTTCTGGAACCAGCTCTGAGGACCCAGGACAGGCCCAGCCCTACAGCAGATGCATCCCACATGACTGCACATTTCTGCAGGCCTTTTCACTCCACCGGGACCTTCACAAGAGAAGCAGCTTTTTATTTGCAACATGGTCCCAAGTCTGCTACTACCAGGCGTACACATAATGGCTTATCTTTTATTTAGGTGATTGGTTGAGCATGAAGTCTTTTATTTTGATAATATTTTGTTCTATCTATTGGCTGATAAGGAATGTTCACTTTTTAAAATTGGATAACCAATTCCTAGTAAATTGGAAATTCTTATTTCCAGATGACATAACACTGGAGGTATTTTACTAGACAATCATGCATAAATTAAAATGTAGATTAAAAAAGAGGGCGCCTGGGTGGCTCAGTCAGTTAAGCCTTTGACTTCGGCTTAGGTCATGATCTCGTGGTTTATGGGTTAAAGCCCTGCATCGGGCTCTGTGCTGACAGCTCAGAGCCTGTAGCCTGCTTCAGATTCTGTGTCTCCCTCTCTCTCTGCCCCTCCTCCTTCACGGTCTGTCTCTCTCTCCTTCAAAAATAAATAAACATCAAAAAATTTTTTTAATAAAATAAAATATAGGTTAAAATGAAACTGTAAAACGATGCACTGAATAGAGGAAACAACCCAAAGACACTTATCTGAAAAAAGTTCCATTATATTAATTTGTGAAACTCATTTCTGCGCACACTGGAAACGCCTCAGGCATTTACAAGGAATGCACTGAGAACAGGGGAGCGGGCATGACTTAGGGCTCTTCCCGGCACTCCCTTGTGACTCTCTGGAAGCCACTCTGTTTCCACTGGCTAAGGCTGCCCGTGAGAACCCAGTGTTACAACATCAGAAATTTGGAGGTCTAGTTGATATTTAGTTGGTAGCTTGAAATCAGCCGTGATGGGAATATTTCTACCAAAGAAATTGGCAAACATAACAAATCAGGGCTTTTTTTTTTTTTCCCTCTGGTGGGCTGGATGTTGAACACAACTGCCTTGAATCCTCCACACCAAGCACATGACTAGCAAGCAGTGGGTGCTTTGCAAATGTTTGTTCATGTAGTGAATCCATAGATGGATGGAAGATGGGAAGATGGGGGGATGGATGGTGAAAATGGATTGATGGAGGGATAGAGGGGTGGATGGATGGATGGATGGTGGATGGATGGATGGATGAGGGGGTGGATGAGGGGAGGGATGAGGAGAGGGTGGAAGGACAGGGGAGAAAAGGACACATTGTGGGGTTGTTTTAATGTTTATTTACTTTGAAAGAGAGAGAGAATGATCAGGGGAGGGACAGAGGTAGAAGGAAAGAGAGAGAATCCCAAACAGGCCCCACACTCTACACAGAGCCTGACCCAGGGCTCGATCTCACAACCTGAGATCATGACCTGAGCCTAAATCAACAGTTGGACACTCAACCAATGGACTGAGCCACCCACGTGCCCTGTGGGGTCATTCCATCAGGAATGCCCTGAAGTCACCTAGTAATTTAGATTAGCTTTTCCACTGTGGAAGGATCTTTTATTTTCTTTTATCACAAACTCCTAAATTACTTGTTGGCTCTTTAACTCACGTCATATACTCTGGATAAAATGAACTTGTCCCCAAGCTTTATCATCATGAGTGAAGGAATGACAATTCTGAAATGGAGAGTCAAATCTGGAACAGCCCTCAGAGACTACCTCCTCCAGCAAATCCTGCCAGGGGTGGCTGACGGCTCTGCGATGGGCCAGTGGCATCTCACGCTGATGCACACGAGCGCCCAGAGTGTGAGGCTCAGCTCCCACACCCACACCCCCACGTACACATAAATGTGCACACGAGAACATGCTTTTCAGTTAAAGGAGATGATGGAGACTCCAGAGAAACTGTGACTTGTCCTGGAGGCCTGGGGATAGTCCACATGCCCAGGAGGCCAAGTGTGGAAGAACTGTTGGTTTGTGTCTCCTAAGTGGCTCAGGATAAGATTTTTCTCCGCATTTCTATTCCTGAGAATGTAAGTTCTGCATTCTCTGATGGTGTTGCTAGTGTGCTCTGTGACCACACCTCCGTTTCTGTCTTTAACACACCAGACAATGCAGTTTCAAGGAAAACTAAAATTCCTGTTTGGACAGAAGAGGAAGACTCCATCAGGGACAGTCCTGCCCCCTCGGCTGTCACTGTTCTGCATCGTGGTGCCCGTCCTCCTTCCTTCCGTGGCGGAGATGAAAATGAAGAGTGCGTTTCTGAGAGTGAAGCACAGGGTGGACGTCTCAGGCTCAGTGGACACGAAGTGAGTGAAAGTCCCTTAAAACACAGCCACGCTCACTGCTGCTGGCGGTTAAAACAAGAGCCTTGGCACTTGGAATCTTCTATTCTTTCTTCATTTCCGGCGAGCAATAACTTGAGAAGTTTGGTGGTTTTAAAGCTAGTACGTTATGTAGGAAAGAATGTGCAGAGGAAGTGCTTTCACACTAATATTTGCGAGTGGTGGTACCACATAGCGCCTGCACCACTGTGTCCCTGATCCCCCAGTTACGGCCTCGAAGCAGGTGCCCTGAGCGCTGGTCATCATGGGGTGGGAGGTGGGGGGCCGCAGCCTTCTCTCCTCTGCGCGGTCCCTCCGTCCACGCACAGGGCTTAGTGCAGGGACCGATGCGGGAGGCACCGGTGCCCAGGCAGTGGGGACACGGCTGCCGCTTCTGCCCAGCCGAGTTTTCTCGGCTTTTCAGTGCTAGAAAACACTCCACATCGAGTTTTCTAGGCGATTCACACCTCAACTTTGTGGAACAGACTAGGCCTGTGTTTTTTGGGTCAGTGTCCTGAGAGTGATTCAAAATGTGCGTCTGTGAATTGTGTTTTCCACACAGTATGAGTAAGACCAAGGGAGGGGGGTGGGGAGGCAGGGTGTCTGAGATCTGACTGTACCTGCTACAGATGCAACATGTCAGACCTCTGAGTCCCCAACCCACTTCTTTATCCCTCAGTGGCTGTCCCTAGAGTGGGGCTCAGCCAAGCCAGCAGCTCCCCGCTGCAGGGCTGCATCGACTAAGACCCACCAGGGCTTAGACCCAATCGCTTGGAGGCGGGCTGGGCTCTCAGGTTGAGTTACATCAAAGTAGTATAGCTTTCCAGCTGCAAAGACCCCTCTGCCAGGGCCACAGGGCACTCACCCCAGGAGGGAGGCTTGCTCAGCACCCTCCTCGCCAGCATGCTGTCACTGTGTGTTTTGCATCCTGCCTGTGACGCTGTGCGTACTGGCCAGACCTCATCTCCTCCTCCAGGAAGCCCCTGTCCCCCCTCCTGTCTCCCACCAACAGGGAGAGCCTCAGTCTCAGATCCTGCCCCTTAACCCCGTTGGGCCCTTTTAGGAGGTAGGTGCACAGCCTACGGATTCTCCCCTCCCTTGCCCAAGAGTGTCTGGCTTCCTAGGTCCTGGTGCCTCCCCAGGGAAGGTATCAGTCCCTTAAAGCACTGCCTGATGGGGATGGGCCTGAGTGCAGAAGGGGGCTGGTCCAAACCCCTCAGCTCTCAGGTCTGTGTTGGCCGATGAGGTTTAGTTCTGTGACAGCAGCATCTGACACGTTTGCTTGCCTCCCTCCGTGGGTCACTTTGGGTGCGGTGTGTGTGCCTCTGTCCTGGAAGCCACATCACCGGTGGGAACACTGCCTCTACCAGGATCCCCTTCTTAGTCCTGAGTCCTGTGGTCCTACTTACACGTCTGCTGACGTCTGGATGAAGAGTCTTTGGCCAAGCGTCTCCCCCACAACCGGGTCCCCTCCAGAAGAGTCCCAGGGCTCTGTGGCCCGTCTAGGGGATTCCTGCTTGCCTGCCCACGCAGCGCCAGGATGGCAGGTAGTGCCCAGGGGTCTTCTCTTTGTGACTCTCCCTTTTGTGGGTGTGAGGGTCCGTCCCTCTTCAGTGTCCACAAATAACCTTTGACTAATTCCAGTTGACCTTTAGATGGTGAGAAAATCTGACAGCAGCTGCAGTGGAAGGAGGGCCCCCATTCCGGGGAGGGGGGCTCAGAAGGCTCTCCCTTCTGCCCGTGTGGCATGGTCTGCCTTGGTCTGCAGGTCACGAGCCCCCACCTCCCTGCTGCTGGTCTCAGGTGCAGGGCCAGGGGGTGGCTTCCAGGAACAGAGCCACCCTGAGCAGTGGCCAGGCCAGCATGCTGAGACGGCAATTACTGGAACGTTTAAAAATAAACATATATGCCCTCTGAAAGATGCACCGTGTCCTAAACATGCCCTACCCAAGGGAGAAGACTAAAAGCAGGCGAGGGAGGAAGCAAGCTGACTCTTCAAGGTGCCAAACCCCAGAGGGTGCCGCCTGAGACTACCTGGGCCCGCAAGCAGAGGCCACCAGTCTCCACACCTGCTTTCTCCCTGTCCCTCCCCTCCGCTGCCAGCCCCTCACTCTGAAATACTCCCACCTTCATTTACCGTCCCAGAGCTTTCGGTTTTTAGCCTTTTTTTGGTTTTTTGTTTTTTGTGGGTTTTTTTGGCTTGTCATAATTGAAACCCACACTGAGCTTCCTCTTTCCCATTTTTCCAGCCCTGAAACCAAGTAGAGGGAAATCTCACCCTCCCTTGGCTTTTCGCTCCTGGGGGCATGCAAGGAGGACTCCTACTGCCCCCTGGTGCCCGCGCCGGAAAGTGCAGGCTGATTACGCCAGAGCCCCTGCGGCGGGGAACGGGGGGAGGGAGGGGGGGGGGGCCTGTGGCTCACAAGTCACCCAGTGCTCCCGCAACTGGCATCAATTCACGAACTCACTAAAGTATTTGTCCTCCAAAGTCCTATTCAAGGGATTTAGCACTCATTTGTGAACATGCAGTGTGCCAAAGAATTTGTCACCAGATGCTCTTGTTTGCAGATGAGGGTGACAGTGTAGTCCCCGTCTCTGCTCCCCTGTCTCTGCTCCTCTGTCCCTGGTTCCCCGCCCCCCATCTCTGCTCCCCTGTCTCTGGTTCCCCAGTCTCTGCTCCCCAGTCTCTGCTCCCTGTCTCTGTTTCCCCTGTCTCTGCTCCCTCATCTCTGCTCCCCCATCTCTGCTCCCCGCTCTGTGCTCCCCGGTGTCTGCTCCCCCATTTCTGGTTCCTCATCTCTGCTCCCCCCCTCTGCTCCCCTGTCTCTGGTCCTTACAGCTATGGCCAGAGGATGGAGAGGGACCAGCATATAGGATAGGGATCTGTGGTTCTGAGGCCCATTGGCCTGGACTTGAGTCCAAGGCTGACATCTGCTAGAGAGGTGGCCTCAAGGAAGTCACTTTACACTTCTGAGGCTTGTTTTGTTCCTTTGAAAATAATGAAATAGCGTCTATGAGGCTGAGTTTGCTTAGAATCTAAGACGAGGAGCTCTGTGATTTGTGTGAGTGAGTGTGTGCTCACTGCCCTAGGAAAGACGGTTCCATAGTCACTGAGCGTGCGTGGTGAGTTAATGGAACACAATTAGTGGAAATCACAAAAATTGACTGTATTTTCATTCTGGTCCTGCGGAGAAAAACAAAAGCGCATTTTATGTGTAAGTCTATTTTCTGAAGCAATTTCTTTAGCCCTTTATTGGCTTGATGAGTGATGTGAATTGGAATCTGTAGCCACGGAGAGACTTCACAGTCTAGAAAGAACCGGAAAGTGTGAGTTATGACTGCGCCCCCTCCCAGGCGTGACAGCAGCACCGGGCACGGTGTTAGTTCCTTCCGGCAGCAAAAACGCCATCTCCACGTATGTTGCTATTATCTGTTCTTCGCAGAGCAAAAGCCGCCTCGAGTCTGTGTGACCCAGCATCGCATGGAAAACCCCACTGCCTGGCAGGTACTTTCACGAACGCACCGTGTCACTGTTTTAAACGGGCGAAATGTGTCTGTGTCCCTCGGGGGCTCTCGCTGCCTCCTGATGCTGGGGTGCATTCCCGGGAGACGCCCCGGAGGGTGTGGGTGTCTGTGCTGAGCCACTCATGGTGACTGCCGTTCCCCCGTCTAAACCCTGACAGGGAGGGGCATTGGAGAAAACATTTCAGCGCTCAAGGCACAAGCGGATGCAGGCTGCTGGGCCCGGGTTCCAGCCAGAGCCCCATGTCCCTGCCTCAGGAGCAGCCCGGACCTCGTTTCTGACCCCGAGGGGGCCGCCGGGTAAGTGGTGCTGTGGCCCAGCTGTGCGTGAAGGGAGCAAAGAGCCGCCGCCGTCTGCTGGTCTGGTGGCTTTGTTCATGACAGGCGAGCCTCGCCGTGAGGGAGTGCGGCGCACAGGGGCACACCTGGGAGCTGTCCTCACATGTCTGAGGTGTGGCAGGGGACAGCAGGTGCTTCAGCCGGGGCTGTCACGACCTGTGCACTCACCCTCAACCTGAAGCCGGGACCGTGGGTGACCACCCTGTCCTCTGCCCTCACCTTCACTCAGAAACCCTCTTCACTCCCTCCTCCCATGGGCCCCCGCCCCAGCCCCCACCCCGACCAGGGGGTCTCCTCTTGGAGGACTGGCCTGGCTGTGTGGCTGCAGGGCTCCACCCGCTCCTCTGGGGCACCGTCTCCCCTGTCACAGCAGGTGCCAGCCCTGACACCGCAAGGCGTGGTGAGGTGGAGGCCTGCGTGCCAGCAGCAGGGTCTGGCTCACAGAAGCCGCTGGAGAGAGGGCATCTGTCTGCCTTACAGTTCGACGGGGCCCTCTGCGTCTGGGCTGGGTGGGTCTGACCCTTGACACAAGGCGTACGCCTCATCGAGGTGCCTCCCTAGGGCGGGGTGAGTGGCACACGCCCTCCCTGCTCCTGCCCGGCACCCCAGGTCATCCAAGAGGCCAGGGGAGGCTCATTACGGGAGGATGCCGGTGCCAGGGTCATAGGGCTGCTGGGTGGGCCGAAAGCAGGGGTGTGGCTGGGCCCCCGCACACTGCAGCCCTCGCAGGTTCAGCCAGTATCATGCCAATTCAGTGCCTTCCCTTGGAGACCCCACCCAAGTGGGTGCGATGATCCTCATTCCTGCCCTGATGGGTCCTCTCCTCTCTGCAGGGACAGGGGAGGAGAGGAGCACGGGCGGGTGCCTGGCAGCACTCCCGGAGCCAGGGGGCGGAGGGAAAGACCTGCGTATAGTTGCTGCTTTGAGGCGCCTGGACCCGTGAGGCACCTGAACTGGATGACAGGGAAACATGGTCCAGATGGTGGCACCAACGTGAAGCTGGGACCCAGTAAGAGTGACCCGTTCTCCACACACACCGTGTCCCGTGGCTCCTGCGTGTCCTGCCCCGGTGTTCAGGGCACTGTCCATAGCAGTGGGGTTACTGCTTTCCGGAATTCACCTGGCTGTCACCCAGGAAGCCACTCTCCCAGTGCCTATGCCAGCCGCACGAGCAGAGCCTTGCAGGACGGCTGCAAGGGGCCCCCTCTGCCCAGCTGCCCGTTTCCCCAGGGGAGCCTGGACAATGGGCTCCCTCCGCCCAGAGGGCAGCGTCTCGCAGCGGGGGGCTATTCCACCGAGGACGCCAAGTTTCGAGGGGGGCCGGTGCCCGCGGGAGCCCCGTGCAACCCCATGCTGTCACTTGATGTGCCCGTCAAGCTGGAGAACGACTCTGGGTCTGAGGACGCGGCAGACGGCTACCTCGTGTCCCCAGGCCAGGTGTGGCTGGGAGCCGGTGGTGTGGCCAAGAGACAGCTGGTCACTTTCCCTACCAGGATACACCTGAAGACAGAGTCAGACTCCAGACCCCACCTGTATGCTCCGCACCTGGGGCACAGCATGCTGGGGGCTCACCTGAGCGGCAGGGCTCCACTCAGACCCGGCAAGGAGCCGGCGCCCTTACGCCCCGCACACTGTGCCTGCCTGCAGCATGTGCATGGCCTTCCCGAGCCAGATCCTCCCCGCCACCTCTGTGCACACGGTCACCAGCCCCCTACACTGGGCTGTGACTGCAGAGCTCCCGGCACCACACCCGTTGTCAAGCGCGAGCCCCTGGACTCACCCCCATGGGCAAGCCACAGCCAGGGTGGGGTGCCCGGCATGTTCCCCAGGAGTGCCTTGCCAACACTGATGCCCCCCAAAGCCCCCGAGTGTGCTTTCCTGCCGTAGGGCGGGTGTTTCTAAAAGCTAGCCTCTTCCGCACGCCCAGACTTACCCTCAGCTGCGATGGCAGGTGGGGGGTCAGAGACGTTCTGCAAAGCTGCACGAGTCCAGGCCTCCTTAGGTGTGGGCAGCGTGTGCAATAGCATATTGCGTACTTTGTAAAATGTCACGCAAGTCCTTCAATGCCAAGTGGTGTTAAGTCTGTTCACCATTTTCCAGAAAGTGGCCAGAGTGAGACATGTCAGCCTGGCAGGGCACACCCCTCTCTCCAGGACGCAGTGGGCACCTGGCCAGTCACGCGGTGTGGTCTCCCGCGATCCCCATGCTCACCTCCCAGCTCCGCCTGCGCCGTGGAGGCGGGTCGACGCCTCCACGGAGTGGACTGAAGAGAGCAGCCACACCCTGGGTACAAATTAGGGATATAATCTTTTGAGCCACAGGTGACCATGCCCCCATTCACGGAAGGAATCTGGAAGGTTCCAGGCAAAAGAGCCCGTCTGCACCAGGTCCTGCCCTCACTACTACACGCAGCACGTGCTCCTCGACCTCACGGTGGAGGTTGAGGCCACACCCAGAGTGGAAATTGACAGGATGATATCCTGTTCCTTCTGGAAGTCTCTGGGATTTTTAATGGGCCTCTGAAGATGGTTTATGCTAATCTGTCTCCAGTACATTGTGTAATTTCGAGTTTACAGAGTCTGGGTTTGGAAGCAGAGAGAAGGACGAAACGTAGAGAAAAGAGGTAAAAAAAAGTCAAGTTGTCCATGGAGGCTGTGTTGCTGGCTGTATACAGGTTTTCAAATGGGGATTCCAACCACCACCTCAGGAAGAATCATTAGAGACAAGACAGAAATTGTTTTCTAGAACTGTACACCCACACATCCCAACTGTAGGATCCCCAGACACAACGTTGTGAATCAGAAAGTGGAGTCCCAGTCACCCCACGGTCACCACCAGAGATGGGCCCCCTCCGCGCCCCGCCAGTGCCATCAGCGAGGGGTGTGCCATCAGGGTATGAAGGTCTCCACTGAGCCCGCTTGTACCGTGGTGGACGCACACCTGCTCCTCAGGGACAAGGGCATCTGTTCCTAAAGTCACCCCCAAGTCACCCCCATCTGGGAGCCTCAGGAGGTGGTGGGAGCCTCCAAGCAGGGACTTGCTGCTCCGCCATCGGTACATTCTACCCTTCAGTGTGGGGCCTTCTTCTCCATCACCTAGGGCTTTGGGGTATCAATGTTCAGCTGGGCTAATGCTGAAGCCTTGTTAGAACTCGGGGTTTAGCTGGCAGGACCCTTAGACACACCCTGGGGCACCGGTGCGCCTGTTGCCAGCTTTGTGGAGGGTCCCCCATGCGGGATGCTGGGAGCTGAGGGCTTCTTCCTGGGGCTGACACGGGAGGTCACCCACTGGAGCCCAGGGTGTGGAGTGGTCAATGCGTGGCCCTCTGGGACACACAAGGCCAGCCCAGCAGCCTCTCCTCACCCACTGAGGCCTTGCAAAGGGTGACACTGGTGCTGTGCTGTCTTCACTTCTGCTGCCGGAGTCTCCCCTGACCATTACGATGGTGGCACAACCACCCAGGGACACCTGGGGACCTCTGGCTGGCCCCAGGCCCTCCTCACCCGGTTCTGCTGCAGGGCACAAACGCCTGTGCTCTCTGGGCGTCTGGAGACTTACTCCCTGAGACCTGGGGTGGAGTTGCAGAATCTTCTTCCTTCTTTCCTAGTCAAACCCAGAGCCCAGGTCCTGGCCCTCTGTCAGATGTGACTGTGCACCTATCTGGGGTCCCCATCTGTGAGGTCACTGACCCTCTCACTTCATCAATGGAGAGGCCACACCCCAGGCCCAGGCTGGCTGCCTGGGGCCATGTCCTGCGATGCACTAGGGCTCCCCCATGTCAGGATGCAGTAGACACACATGTAGCAGGTACCTCAGAAAACACAGGACTGAAAAGGTGGAATTCAGAGACATCATGGCATGCTTGCACATTGTAGCCAGGCCCCAGCATAACCAAAGAGGAGCGGCAGGTGAGAGCCTCAGGCGAGACGCCGCCCTGAAGCAAGTCACGCCTGTCCCCGAGGGCCGTGGCACCCACGCCACCCCCTCCCCACAAGCGGTCAGCTCGCAGGTGGACAGGTCCTGCTTTGTTGACAGAGAGTCTGGCCCCTGGAAGTTAGCTCTGCAGGTCTTGTGTTCTGGAGACGCCCATCCTACACCCGGGGCCTTGAACTCAACGGGCCCAGGTCCCCTCCTGAGATGCCCCTCATACACCCGGGGCCCTTGAACGCTCTGGGCCCAGGTCCCCTCCTCTCCTGGGTCAACACCAGCAGAACGACCCTGAGTCAGCACTTTCGTTACTTCACAGCCACACCCTTCCTGAAACATCATGTGGGAAGATGATGGCATGTAGGAGGTGCAGATGTGGTCACTTCCTCTTTAAATGTCATTACCAGTACCAATTACAGGGTTAGGGTTTTCTGTGTCGTGTAGCTTTTGCTTATGTAGCTGAAAACATATGAAAATCAAATGTAACATGAGAATGGATGGACAGGAGGAGATGAACACAAATTGTATATTTTTATAGTTTCTACTGGAGGAGAAAAGTTTTTAATATCTAGACTGACTTGCTGAATTTTTTAAAATGGAAATATTATAATGTAACTTTTTATACTGTTTTCTCAGTGCCTTTAGAAACAGCTTTCAAATATATTCCTGATAGTATGGTTTGTATTCAATATGCAATATTGATATAAAATAAATCACGTTAGTTCATGTTTACCACAAACAGAAATGTCTACTTGATTTTCCAGATGAAGTAACTATTTCCTTCGGTGTGTTGATTCATTTCATTCTAAGACAGTCCTTTACCGCTGGATAAAAGGCAAAAATAAAATGCTGGGGCCCAAAGATGCAGGCAGGAGGCTGAGCGCTTGGCCCCGCGTGCTGTGGCCTCAGCAGAGCTCCCTCCCTCCACCCACCAGCCCCCTCTTACCCATCGTTGAGGGGTAGGGGACCCTCCCAGGTGCCTTTAGGGTCCCCCAGACTTGACCTGTCCTGAGGGAGCAGACACCTGGCCCCCGTGAGTGTGTGCATGTGTGTGCGTGTGCAGGTTTGTGACTAGGATGCTGCAGGCCCGGTGAAGGGCCATAAAGTCACTGCACTCACGTGGAGAAAGGGGCTGGGGAGCTCTGTGCAGCCTCTTTGTTCGGGGCACTGGTCCCGTCCCCATGGCCCAGCAGAGCAGGTCTCGAGTATGAAGTCTGAGGGACATCAGTCCACAAGCCCCCACCAGCCCCCACCAGGCCTCTTGTCGCTGCGACACTTGGCATCACTGGGCACACTGGTTTTGTCCACCTGGGGGCAGAATGGTAGGTAGTTGTTTTTTGTGGGTTTTTTTTTTAAATGTTTGTATTTATTTTTGAGACAGAGAGAGAGCATGAACAGGGGAGGAGCAGAGAAAGAGGGAGACCCAGAATCCCAAGCAGGCTCCAGGCTCTGAGCTGTCAGCACAGAGCCCGACGTGGGGCTTGAACTCGTCAACGGTGAGGTCATGACCTGAGCCGAAGTCGGATGCTTAACTGGCTGAGCCACCCAGGCGCCCTGGTTGGTAGTTGCTTTATGTCCACCAGTGGTGCTGTTGAGGTTCTGCTGAGTGCCAGGCCTGTGACAGTGCCGGGGACACAGCAAGGAAAGAAAGAGGTCGGTGTTGTGCTAGAGCTGACATCCCTGAGTGTGCACAGGGACAGGGTGCTGACACGTGACCACAGAACCAAGTTCTGCAAGGCAGAAGGACACGGGCACTGCACAGACTGGGGCAGGGTAGCCCAGGTGACCAAGGCCACACTGAGGGTCACAAGAACAGCAGCCTGCAGGGCTGGGGCTAGTCTGGGAGCCAGAGGGCAAGGAGTGGGTGGGACAAGGTCACAGAGGCCTGGGTGAGAGGGGACACAGCAGGGCCCATGTGGGAAGCACCCAGGGCTGCAGTCTGAGGCTCATGCGGGCTGCAGGGCATGAGGGGGCCCCAAGGCCTTCCTAAGGATACAGGGAGGCACCACTGGTCTGGCCTCCAGCCGGGAGTGCTGCTCGGGCCCCTTCCAGTCTCTCCTGCCCTCGTGTGCCCATCTGGTTGGTCTCTGCACATTCTCGTTATGTCAGGATAGCAGCGTCTCCTCAGCTACAGATTTTCTCTGTGGCTTGTCTTTTCGTTTAGAGAGTCTCTAAAATAGCATACAAGAGGTTAAAATTTTAAATGTCTTTTTCTTTATGGCTTATGCATTTAGCATCTTAAGAAATAACTGAGTGCCTCTGACATAAAGCCTACTTAGTCTGATATTATCTTGCCCCATCAACTTTCTATGGCCCTGACTACACGTCAAACCCCTGCACACTGACCATCCCGTTCCTTCCATGTTTGGCTGTTTTACAGTCCATTTACTTGTGCTCTGATAATTGGTATATTTGCATGTGTTTCTATTTCTTGTGTCTCTGATTACACAGGCCCTCTGGTATTTCTGGCCTTTCCTATGTCCCTAGGGGATTGCCTGTGTTTCCTGTGTTCCTTCCCCCGATTTGGGGGTTGGAAGTTACAACTCTGCTTCGGTGGCTATCGTTGACATGTGCTCTTAACGAGGTGTAAGTTAGAGCGAATCAAGGTCCCCGTTCTCCCAGAACAGACAAGGACCAGCTGCTGCACCCCACTCTGCACTCCTGCCAAGGCCGGGGTCTTTCCTACAAGCATCCTTGGGGCTGCTTCTGCCAAAAGGTTTCAGTGAGAGCTTCCAGGATGAGGAGGGGTCACTCCCAAGTGAAATGCAGGCCCGCAGCTATGAGCTCCTGGGTGGGGAGCATCCCTGACTCATGGTTCTCAGTACCTGGGAGAAACTGTTCTGGGGCTTTGTTGTTTGTTTGCCCCGTCCACTCTTACACTGAGGCTGCACCCTTTGTCCAGACCCCACCTGTCCCACGTGGATGTGAAAGCCCACCCTGGGCATCAGGTCCCTCCCACCCCCACCTGTCCTTGCCCTAGGGCAGTCGCCCATCATGCTTTCCTGAGCTTGCTTGGGCTCACCTGTGCATTTCAAACATTTTTCCAACATTTTACAGGAGGCTGTTCGGTCTGCCAAAAAGAGAAGTCAAAAAAAATTTCAATCAAGATTTTGGTTTTTTAGTTTTAAGGAGGAAAAAGCTTAAAGCCCTTTAACAACCATCTCATTTCTACCCATCTTGGCTGAGGAAGTTATCAGGGAGCCCTATCTCCAAACACAGATGTCCACAGCACAAAGCTCCAGGTGGTATGTTAAATGTTGCCGAATTTGAAATAAGTCCTAAAAGCCTTGACAAATTTGGCAAATTTTTTATTCATTAGTTTCAAAGTACCTTTGCATTCACAATTTCAAACATAATTTCAACTTTTTGTGTACATCCATTGTTCAACTTAGTAATATATTTTCATAAATTACTAGGTACAGATGAACCCACAAAGGGGTCAACTCTCGGAGTTAGTATCGTGCCACAGTACTGCCCCTCCTCAGACGTTCAGCTGATGGCAAGTTGCGGTTTGTACGACCACAGCAATGGGGGTGGGGGGTCACACACCTGCATCCCCCTCCCCCACCCTCCTTGTGTCCAGGTGTGTGCACACGCTTGTGCGCCCCACCCCTGCATCGCTGCCCCCACTCTCCTCCCTGCTGGCTCCCATGCCTGCCATGTTCCGGTCTCCTTCCTGTTTGACTGATCTTGGCAGGATTTCAGGAGGTGCCCATCTGTACGGTCTAGTAACTGTAATGTAGCGAAAGGATTTGTTTTCCGTCAGTATAAGGCAAATAGCGCTTCTTACCACAACAGGCAAACCCTGAAACTGAGTGGCTTAACACATGTTCTCGCTCATTCTGGAAATTAGTTCTGGCCAGTGGGCCTCTCCTCACACAGTAACTCAGGGACCTGCTTCCTCCTCTTCTTTCCAGCTAGTGCAGCCCCCCCTACCTCCCACCCCTGCACCTCTGCCCAGTGACACTCCTCATCCCCAAGACCCACCCCCCACCCCCCAGCTTGGCCTCCACCCTCTTAGCATTTTGTGACAAGTCCTACTGTGGGTTGTTCCCAGGTGGGCTTCTGTTTTGTTTGTACTCATTACAAGGGGTGATCTTGAGATGTGCTGATCCTGAGGGGCTGGGCTCATTTTTGATTCCAAGGTGTAACAACAGCTAAGAAGCTGCGAAGTAACAAGCTGGGTGTTGATCTAGACAGTCAGATGTGACTGATTACCAACCGTTACCCACCTTGTTCATTAATTTACTGAATGTCTGCCCTATGCCAGTCACGGGTCTGGGGAGGAGCTGGGGCACGGTGAAGGCCACAAAACCCCTGCCACATTGTAACAGGAAAGACAGATGTGGACAAATAAATACACAGAGCCCCAGTAATGGAAACCAGGGCGGAAAATACTCAAGATGAGGCGGAGCGATGGAGGGGCACAGTGGCTCCCTCACTGAGGGAGGTCACAGAGGGTTACAGAAAGGACACACGGGGAAAGAGACCATAGTGAAGATGAGTACTGAGAACGGTGCCCAACGAGAGGCACTGGCAGGTGCACAGAACAGCCGGCCTGGGGCCGCGGAGGGGAGAGGACAGGAAGGGCTGGAATAAGAGGGGCTGAGTGAGGAAGGGACCCTCCTCACTCCACCCCCGTGGGAGCGACCCGGGCCGGGACCCGGTCCTGAAGGCTACCTCGCCCGGTGGGAGGAGACAGCCAGCCCACAGGTCTGACAGCTCAGGCCCCGCCTTTCCGGCGCGCGGCCGGAAGCGGAAGTGTCTGTGGGCGGCTTACTTCCGGGCCCAGAGCCGGGCGGCGGCGGTGGAGGCGGTGAGTCGTAGACGGCGGCGGGGGAGCGCGAGCTCCTGGGCGGTGGTCGGCGCGGTGCGAGGACGGAGGGGACGGAGGGGGGAATGGGAGGGGTCGGCGGGGAAACGGGCAGCACAGCCGGGCTCTCGACTGGCGCGGCCCGGTCGCTCTGTGGCCGGGAAGGCTTGGTTGAGGCCGCGATGTCGCCCCTCACCCCGGTGGGTAGGGGCCTGTCGACTCCGAGAGCGCCGCTCGCTGGGGAGCTTTCGGGGGGGCACCGAGCCAGCCGCAGGGGGCCGTCCGAGGCCTGCTGTGCGCACCTGCGACCGGCTGGAGGCCCGCTTCTGCGGTTACCGTCCCGCCCCATGCGGAAAACCGTGCAGGTGTGCGGCCGGTGGAAGCGCGGGTTACCTCTGCAGTGAGTGTGGGCTGAGGAGGAAACGCCTGCCTTCGGGTGGTGGAATTTAAGGCTGGTTGCCTTTGGCATCTGCGCATTTTTCTGTCCCGTTAGATTCTCGGCATTGGTGGGAAGGACTGGTTGCAGCGTAGTGCCTTTCGAAAGAGGAGCAGAAAGGCGCATCCTGCACCCAGTGATTACCTGATACAGAGCCCATGGCGGAGATAGTCGGTGCAGTTCTGGGTTTTTCTGAAAGCTGTGGGAATGAGAAGTAAAGTATTAAGGGAGAGGATGGCCCTTCCGCTTTAAGAAGCTGTACACAGAAAACAGGCGCAGAAGTAGGAGTTTAGTAGCTGAGGTCAGGGGATCCCGTGTGTATGAAACCCTCTCACTTGGCAGGCCTCACCAGATACCCCTGTTGGTGCCAGGAATAGAGCTCTGGAGCTGGGTTGGAAGGTAGGTTTGCCCGGCAGGCAAGCGTCCGTGCTCTGCACGTTGTACCTGAGCACAGGTGCCTTCTGCCCCCCCATCTTTGGTTATTGGGCTGTTCAGTGCAGGCAGCAGAGTGCTGGGTATTACAGACGGCAGTGAGTTTTGAGCGGAACCCCAGGGCGTGGGCTGGGACTTGAGCAGGGGAGGGGCGAGGCATGTTGAGGTGTGTGCTGTCCCTGTGCCTCCGCGTCCTCACCGAGGCCTCTGGGCACAGCCGCCCCACCGATGTGGCCAAAGGGTTCTGTGAAGGCTCCAGAAATTGGCCTTGTCTAGGGAAGAGAAGTCCCTTGGAGACCGACATCTGATAGGATGAGGGGTCTGAAGTCCCCACGGACACGTTCTCTGTTCAGAGATCAGAGTTCATACCTGTGAGTGCCTCTGCTCCACTTAGGGGTAGAACTGTCTTCATATCAGAGTTCTGAAGGTTTGCATCTCGTATTAAGGAGCTCGTAATCCCGGTTCAGCTTTCGGGTTTAGTGGGTTAATGATCTCAAATGCTGTTTTTACAGCTCCATTGTGAACAGCTGACTGTTAGGGGAATGAGTTCTGTACCTGATATTTCTTCCTTCCCTGACCTCCTCCCGCGCTCTCCCCGCACCCTCACAGGACACCTCTAGCATGACAGGTGCCGACATCCCACCTGCTTTGTAATCATGAAGGAAACAGACCGGGAGGCTGTTGCGACAGCGGTCCAAAGGGTTGCTGGGATGCTTCAGCGCCCGGACCAGCTGGATAAAGTCGAGCAGTATCGCAGAAGAGAGGCCCGGAAAAAGGCCTCTGTGGAGGCCAGATTGAAGGTACGAGACCAGAGAGGCCATGGGCGTCGGCTTTACTCCCAATCAGGACAGATCTCTTTTCTTTTGAGTTCTGGGTTTCTGCACAACATCTTCATTGTAGTTTTGCTAAATTAAATTGGATTTTGTGACGATCTGGAAAGAGGCAGAATGGAACATCACCTTTCCTTAACACATTCCTTCCAACCCTGTATTACCAAGCAGTAGATTCACAAAGGAGATTGTGGGAATATTGGAAGTCCCAAAGGAACACCCTTAAGAGAATGAGGCTGCAAGGTCACCTCTTCAGCCGAAAACGCTTTTAGCATCCAGGCAATGGCAGGCTTGATGAGACAGGTGAGGGTCATTCATTTGTCCCAAAATGAAGCATCTGAAGGCCGGTTAGACTTATTTAAAATGGTAGTTTTCCTTTCATTTAAAAAATAGTTTGGACCCGCTACATTTGTAGTCAGAATTTTTATCTGTTCCAGAAACTTGTGGGATTAACAGAGGATTATCACTGGTGACTTAGGAACCTTGTGCAGTCTGTTACCATCGTCTTAATGATTTCTACCTGCGGTTTGTGATTCCTGGGTCAGGTGTGCTCCTGGCTTTGATTGTGCCACCTGGTCTTTCCCTTCCCTGTCCCCTCCACCTGCTGCCATTCCTTCGTGCCCCCTGCCTTCTGGCTGTACAGCTTGCTCGTGGCCATCCGGCGTCACTGGTGGAGGGAGTCTGAATCTCAGATGTACCAGTTCTGCACAGTGGCACTGTCCCTCGTGAGCCATGAGCCAGAGAGAGGGCCGGGGGGTGGGAGGGGGGAGAGACGGAGAGAGAGAGAGAGAGAGAGAGAGAGAGAGAGAGAGAGAGAGAGAGAGAGAATGAGAATATCTTAGGCTCCAGGCCCGGTGCAGAGCCCGACGCGTCTCCCCTGGGTGTCTCCCCTAGGCTGCGATCCAGTCCCAGTTGGATGGTGTGCGTACAGGCCTGAGCCAGCTCCACAGCGCGCTGAACGACGTCACAGACATCCAGCGGTCCCTGGCCGATGTCAGCAGAGACTGGAGGCAGAGCATCAACACCGTTGAGAGCCTCAAGGATGTGAAGGACGCTGTCGTGCGGCACAGCCAGCTTGCTGCCGCCGTGGAAAACCTCAAGAACATCTTCTCAGGTGGCTGGGGGGACAGCTGAGGAGGGCGGGCGCCTTGGGCGTCAGGGGCGGCGTCCTGTCTGTGCTCTTCCCCACAGCTCTGTGGGTGATGCGGGGGTGGACCCAGCTTTCGTGCAGGGTGTTTTGTAGACCTGCCTCTGCATGGATAGTGGGTTTGATTCCCGCCTAAGCAGTTGACTACTTGTTTGGACTGAGGACGAAGGGACCAGTTGCAAAGACCAGGAGAATGCTTGTCATTCTGTTTGCCAGGACAGAGGCACAGAAACGGGTTAGTCAAATAAGCGCTCTGGGAGCTTCGCTCCCCTGGCCACAGTATGGCTGCTAGACCAGGGGGCCCTGACAGGCCAAGGAGAAGATGCATCCTGGTGAACAAGACGGAGGGTCCAGTTCCCAGAGAGAGGTGACGCAGGAGAGTAGCGTTTTCTAGGTGGAAGAGAGTGCTCACAGGCCAAGGGTGGGGAGGGCAGAGGAGGGACTGCTCTGTGGCGTCAGGCAGCTCAGCGCCGGGGACCTTGGGACCTGGTGGAGGTCTGGGGGCTGGCGGAGTGACGCAGGAAAAGGGAGTATGGAGTGGCCCTTTCGGAGCCGTGTCCCGACACCTCATTACTGAGAAGAAGTACACTCCACAGCCTTGTGGAACAGTGTCAGTCACCTGGGCGGGGCTCTCTGTCCACTCTGCACAGTCCAGAGTCTGTCTCCCGCCACCCTCATCCCCTCCCCTTTATCAGGGTCACCAGCATCCCAGCCAGAGGCCTTGGGATAGTCTGATGCCGAACCTTCCTTTATCCCATGTCTGGTGTCCGTGGATTCTTTGTGTCCTTCCCTAAACTCTGCTTGACCCCTGAACGTCACAAGGCCGCGTGTCTCCCACCACTGTGGCACTGCAAAGCACCTTGGCAGTTTGCGTCCTCAGGCTCTGACTCCTCGGCCCTCTCGCGCCTGGTCTGACCCCTCGCTCTGCACTCAGCCTCCCGAGGTCTGATACCTTGGGCCACCTTCCAAGTTGCTTCCCACATAGCTACGCGAACGGCACAGCTCTTGCCGGCCCTGCAGCGGGTGCTAAGGAGGCAGCTCCTCTTGGTGGCCGTCCCCAGGACTAGCATGGAGTCCCCACGCCCGACTCTCCTTTGTGACACCCAGCTGGCACCTTGCTAGTTAATCTCTCTCTCCTTATGATTTCCTTCCAGTCTTGTAAAACTAACCCCAGATGACCAGAACGTGACTTTACTGGAAGCAGTCCATCCACAGGGGTTGAAAATAATTTCCTTCCCTTGAGGAATGAATGAGGCTGTGTTACATATGTATTTTTGTTAGGAGTAGATCTTACTGGGAAGATGTGCTGGTGTTTTGTTTTTGTTTTTGTTTTTCTTTTTATAATTTTTTTAATATGAAATTTATTGTCCAGTTGGTTTCCATACAACACCCAGTGCTCATCCCAAGAGGTGCCCTCCTCAATACCCATCACCCACCCTCCCCTCCCTCCCACCCCCCATCAACCCTTAGTTCTCAGTTTTTAAGAGTTTCTTATGCTTTGGCTCTCTCTCTCTCTCTCTAACCTCTTTTTTTTTTTTTTTTTCTTCCCCTCCCCCATGGACTTCTGTTAAGTATCTCAGGATCCACATAAGAGTGAAAACATATGGTATCTGTCTTTCTCTGTATGACTTATTTCACTTAACATAACACTCTCCAGTTCCATCCGTGTTGCTACAAAGGGCCATATTTCATTCTTTCTCATTGCCACATAGTATTCCCATTGTGTATATAAACCACAATTTCTTTATCCATTCGTCAGTTGATGGACATTTAGGCTCTTTCCATAATTTGGCTATTGTTGAGAGTGCTGCTATGAACATTGGGGTACAAGTGGCCCTATGCATCAGCACTCCTGTATCCCTTGGGTAAATTCCTAGCAGTGCTATTGCTGGGTCATAGGGTAGATCTATTTTTAATTTTTTGAGGAAATTCCACACTGTTTTCCAGAGAGGCTACACCAGTTTGCATTCCCACCAACAGTGCAAGAGGGTTCCCGTTTCTCCACATCCTCGCCAGCATCTATGGTCTCCTGATTTGTTCATTTTAGCCACTCTGACTGGCGTGAGGTGATACCTGAGTGTGGTTTTGATTTGTATTTCCCTGATGAGGAGCGACGTTGAGCATCTTTTCATGTGCCTGTTGGCCATCTGGATGTCTTCTTTAGAGAAGTGTCTATTCATGTTTTCTGCCCATTTCTTCACTGGATTATTTGTTTTTCGGGTGTGGAGTTTGGTGAGCTCTTCATAGATTTTGGATACTAGCCCTTTGTCCGATATGTCATTTGCAAATATCTTTTCCCATTCTGTTGGTTGCCTTTTAGTTTTGTTGATTGTTTCCTTTTGCTCTGCAGAAGCTTTTTATCTTCATGAGGTCTCAGTAGTTCATTTTTGCTTTTAATTACCTTGCCCTTGGGGATGTGTCAAGTAAGAAATTGCTGCGGCTGAGGTCAGAGAGGTTTTTTCCTGCTTTCTCCTCTAGGGTTTTGATGGTTTCCTGTCTCACATTCAGGTCCTTTATCCATTTTGAGTTTGTTTTTGTGAATGGTGTAAGAAGGTGGTCTAGTTTCATCCTTCTGCATGTTGCTGTCCAGTTCTCCCGGCACCATTTGTTAAAGAGGCTGTCTTTTTTCCATTGGATGTTCTTTCCTGCTTTGTCACAGATTAGTTGGCCATACTTTGGTGGGTCTAGTTCTGGGGTTTCTATTCTGTTCCATTGGTCTGTGTGTCTGTTTTTGTGCCAATACCATGCTGTCTTGATGATTATAGCTTTGTAGTAGAGGCTAAAGTCTGGGATTGTGATGCCTCCCGCTGGTCTTCTTCAATATTACTTTGGCTATTCGGGGTCTTTTGTGGTTCCATACAAATTTTAGGATTGCTTGTTCGAGCTTCGAGAAGAATGCTGGTGCAGTTTTGATTGGGATTGCACTGAATGTGTAGATAGCTTTGGGTAGTATTGACATTTTAACAATATTTATTCTTCCAATCCATGAGCACGGAATGTTTTTCCATTTCTTTATATCTTCTTCAATTTCCTTCATAAGCTTTCTATAGTTTTCAGCATACAGATCTTTTACATCTTTGGTTAGGTTTATTCCTAGGTATTTTATGCTTCTTGGTGCAATTGTGAATGGGATCTGTTTCTTTGTCTTTCTGTTGCTTCATTATTAGTGTATAAGAATGCAGCTGATTTCTGTACATTGATTTTGTATCCTGTGACTTGGCTGAATTCATGTATCAGTTCTACAGGCTTTTGGTGGAGTCTATTGGATTTTCCGTGTATAATATGTCATTTGCAAAAAGTGAAAGCTTAACTTCATCTTTGCCAATTTTGATGCCTTTGATTTCGTTTTGTTGTCTGATTGCTGATGCTAGAACTTCCAACACTATGTTAAACAACAGCAGTGAGAGTGGACATCCCTGTCGTGTTCCTGATCTCAGGGAGAAAGCTCTCAGTTTTTCCCCATTGAGGATGATATTAGCTGTGGGCTTTTCATAAATGGCTTTTATGTTTAAGTATGTTTCTTCTATCCTGACTTTCTTGAGGGTTTTTATTAAGAAAGGATACTGAAAAAAAGAAAAGAAAGGATACTGAATTTTGTCAAATGCTTTTTCTGCACAGATGGACAGGATCATATGGTTCTTTTCTTTTATTAATGTGATGTATCACGTTGATGGATTTGCGGATGTTGAACCAGCCCTGCTCCCAGGAATGAATCCCACTTGATCATGGTGAATAATTCTTTTTATATGCCGTTGAATTCGATTTGCTAGTATCTTATTGAGAATTTTTGCATCCATATTCATCAGGGTTATTGGCCTGTAGTTCTCTTTTTTTACTGGGTCTCTGTCTGGTTTAGGAATCAAAGTAATGCTGGCTTCGTAGAATGAGTCTGGAAGTTTTCCTTCCTTTTCTATTTTTTAGAATAGCTTGAGAAGGATAGGTATGATTTCTGCTTTAAATGGCTGGTAGAATTCCCCTGGGAAGCCAAGATGTGCTGGTTTGACGGCCTTCAGGCTTTTCTCGTTACCTGTAATTCAGGAGTCCTGTGCACACAGCCTTCCCCCCCCCCCACTTTATTTTAATGTAAGATACACAGGGTGGAAAGTTTATCAGCCTGATTGTTTGCGTGTACAGTTCTGTGGTGTCAAGTGCTTTCACGTTGTTGTGCAGCTGTCATGACCACCCACCCCCGGACTCCTCTCGTGAAACAGGCATGGGACAGTGTTGCGTGCCCGTCACATGCTAGTAAAACTGAAAGAAAAAACAAATTTTACACCCGTTAAATGTTAGCTCCCACTTCCCCTCCCTTTACTAGTTATGGGTCTGTTTAGATTTTCCGTTTCTTCAGGGGTGCCTGGGAGGCTCAGTCGGTTAAGGGTCCCGCTCTTGGTTTCGGCTCAGGTCATGATCTCACGATTACAAGATTGCGCTGACATTGGGGAGCGTGCTTGGGATCCTCTCCCTCCCTCTCTCTCTGCCCTCGCCTGCTCACGCTTGCTCCCAAGATAAATAAACTTAAAAAAAAAAAAGATTTCCTGTTCTTCAGGGTCAGTCTGGGTGGGTTTGTGCCCCTTGTCTAGGTCGTTGTACAGTTTCCAGGACTCTTGTGGTCGTATTTCTGCAGGATCGGCAGCCATGTCCCCACTTTCATTTCTGATTTTAGTATTTGAGTCTTCTCTCTCTTTTTAAGACCATTTAGCCAAAGGTTTGTCAACTGTTGATCTTTTCAAAGAACCACCTTTTGGTTTTGTCGATTTTCTGTGTTCTTTTCCTGTTGTCTGTTTTGTTTCTCTCTGCTTTCCTCTTTACTGCCTTCCTTCTGCTGACCTTAGGGTCACCCTGCTCTTCTCCTGGTTCCCTAAATTATAAAGTTCGGTTGTTGACTTGACATTTTTCCTTTTCTTTGATGTAAGCATTTAGAGTTCATACACTTCTCCTTTAAACTGCTTTCCTTGGTCCCATGAGTTTTGGTGTGCTGTGTTTTCATAGGTGTTTTCTAATTTCTTTTGTGATTTTTTTCTTTGATCCAGTGATTGAATATGTTTAATGTCCACAGATTTGTGCATTTTTCTAATGTTACAGATTTCTAACTTCATCTATCATGGTTGGAGAAGGTATTTTGTATAATATCTGTCTTTTAAAATCTACTGAGATTTAATTAGTGGTGTAAGATGTGGTCTGTCCTGGAAAACGTGCTCTTGGAGGAACAGGTGTGCCACTGCTGGGTGGAGTGTCCCCTGGGTGTCTGTTAGAGGTCGGTGCTTGTGGGGTTCAGGTCCTCTGTGTCCTTCTCTCTTGACTGCTTGTCCTGTCCGTTACTGTGAGTGACATCGAAGTCTCCCAGCTATGATCACAGGACTGTCTATTCCCCAATCTTGCGGATTTCCGCTTCGTGTAATTCGGCGGTCTCTCGTTGAGTGCGTCAGTGTTTGTAATTGTATCTTCTGGCTGTAAAGAGCTTCTTATTAACATATAATGCCTTCTTTGTGTCTTGTAAACTTGTTGATTTGGGGTCTGTTTTGGCTGATACTGGTAGGGCCACCTGCTCTAATCTGGTCACTGTTCACATGGAGTGTTCCCTCCGGCCTCTCATTTCACACGGTTTGTATCTGTGGATCTCAAGTGAGTCTCTTGTAGATGCCAGGTGGCTGCATCTTGTGTTTGTGTCCCTTTTGCGGTCTTGGTCTTCTGATGGGAGAGTTTAATCCACTTACGTGTAGAGTAATCCCTGATAGTGGGTGCCTTACTTCCGTCACTTCCCCATTTGATTTCTGTGTGCCTTACGGCCTTTGTGTCTATCGTGTCTGCATTATTGTCTTGTTTTGTGTTTAGTTGATTTTTTTGTAGTGAAATGTTTGAATTACTCCTCACTTCCTTTTTTTATATATCCAATAGCTGTTTTCTTTGTGGTTACCATGGGGATCACATTTAAAAAATAAAGTTAAAATACTCTGAATTTATCCTGGCTTAACTTCAATAACAGATGAAAACCCTCCTCCTACATGATGCCGTCCTTACCCCTTTTCAGTTGTCGATGTCACAAACTTACATCTTTATATGTTGTCCAAAAACAGACTCGCTGGTTGTTTTTTTTTATGTATTAGTCTCAAATCATGTGGAATTATAAACCAGTTATGGTAATATTATCTTTGAACAAGTAATTTTTTCCCTAGCTGTATTAGTCTTTTAAATTACTTAGAACAAAAAGTAAAGGTACAAACCAAAGTTACAATAACACTGGTTTCTCCAGCTACCCATATATTTCCCTTACCGAAATCTGTACTTCTCGACCCAGCTTTGCATTACTGTCCCGCATCCTTTCGTGTCACCTGCAGGGCTCCCAGGAGGTCTCCGGGCAGGTTTTGGGGTCACGAGCTCCCTCGGCTGGTGTGTGTCTGGCAGTGTCTTCATATCTCCTTCATTTTGAAGGATAGTTTTGCTGGGTATGGGACTCAGGTGACAGTGGTTTCCTTTCAGTCTTCGACTGTCCCAGCCCCCTGCTGTCAGGCCTCCACGGTGAACAACCTTCTTGTCTCACTGAGGTTCCCTCATAGGCAGCCAGCTGCTTCCCCCTCACGGCTTTCAAGGTTCTCCCTTTGTCTTTGGTTTTCAGCAGTGTGTTTGTAACATGTCTTGTTCTAGATCCTCTGAGTTTTTTCTTCTTGGAGTTTAGTGAGTTTTCAGGTGTTCATAGACCTGTCTTTGATCAAGTTAAATGCAAGTTTGACCACTAGTCAGATCATTTCTCTGCCCCCTTTTCTCTCTTTCCCTCTTCTGGGACGCCCACAGTGTGCGTGCTGGTCACCTGATGGTGGCCCACAGACCCCCGAGGCTCTGGTCACTCTCCTTTAGTCCTTTTTCCTTCTGGTCCTCTCACCTGGTAATGTCCATTGTCCCATTTTGGTCCGCAGTCTTCCTTCTGACCATCAGACCTGCCTTTGTACACTTGAGATAAATGTTTTCACTTTCAGGGTGGTTTTTGGTTTCCTTTTAGGGTTCCTGGCTCTTCATTGATGTTTGCATTTTGTTCCCGTATCATTTTCTGGGCTTTCTGCACCTCTTTCTTTAGTCTCTGGAGCACGTTTAAGACTTGCTTTAAAGTCTTTGTCTGGTAGACCAGCCACCTAGTGTTTCTCACGGATGGTTTGTGTTGGGTAATTTTTTCCCCTGAATCTCCATACTTCCCTGTAACTTTTGATGCCTTGTGATTTTTTTTTTTCCGTTGGACATTGGGCATTTGAATCTGGTAACCTGAGAACTCTGAAATCAGGTGCTCCTCTTCCGCAGGGGGTGATTTTGTTTATTACTTGTGTTTTGGTTATTGGAGGCTGTCCCTGTGCTGCAGATCAGACCCAGAAGTATTGAAGGTCTTCTCAGGTCTGCTGAGCCTGGACCTATGTCTGGAGGGAGAAGGGAATAAAAACAGAGGGGGAAAGAGGCACTGGCTCTTTAAATCCCCCAGAAGTCACCTGGTGGAAGAGAGAAGGGTTACAACGTTGGTGGTGGGCCTGTAGTAACAGTAGGCTCCACCTCCGTGTCCGCATCTCCCTGATCAGCCAGCAGTGGGGACACAGATCCTTAGTATTGGAGGACGTGGTCCTTTCTGCTCACCCAGGTTCTCTCGGGCTGTGTGCGAGCTGCTTCAAGAGCATGTGGCGGGCTGGGCCGGGCCTGGGGAGCTGCTCCTGTGCTCAGAGCTGCGACGGACGGAAATTAACCTCAGTTTACCACCAAGCCTTCTCTGGGAAGTTGCTGGCCTTCCGCAGACTCCACGGTCCAAGTAGTTACCCAGCTTCTGCCAGTGCAGTTGTCTGGGTGGCAAGACAGGTCCCCATGCTGTGTCCTCTGTGTCCTTCCCAGCCTCCCACACAGACAGGTGCCCGTGCTCCTCCTTCCCAGCATCCCGCACAGACAGGTCCCCATCCTCCGCCTCCTTCCCAGCGTCCCGCGCAGCCTTTTGTGTGGTTTTCACAGTGCCATCTTGTGCCTTTTTCCCTAGTGCCCGAGATCGTGAGGGAGACCCAGGACCTCATAGAACAGGGGGCACTCCTGCAGGCCCACCGGAAGCTGATGGACCTGGAGTGCTCCCGGGACGGGCTGATGTACGAGCAGTACCGCATGGACAGTGGGAACACTCGTGACATGACCCTCATCCACGGCTACTTCGGGAGCACACAGGGGCTTTCGGACGAGCTGGCCAAGCAGCTGTGGATGGTGCTGCAGAGGTCACTGGTCACTGTTCGCCGCGACCCCACCTTGCTGGTCTCAGTTGTTAGAATCATCGAAAGGGAAGAAAAAATTGACAGGCGCATACTCGACCGAAAAAAGCAAACCGGTTTTGTTCCTCCCGGGAGGCCCAAGAACTGGAAGGAGAAAATGTTTGCCATCTTGGACAGAACTGTGACCACTAGAATTGAGGGCACACAGGCAGACACCAGGGAGTCGGACAAGATGTGGCTCGTCCGCCACCTGGAAATTATACGGAAGTACGTGCTAGATGACCTCATTGTTGCCAAAAACCTGATGGTTCAGTGTTTCCCCCCGCATTATGAAATCTTCAGAAACCTCCTGAGCATGTACCACCAGGCCCTGAGCACGCGGATGCAGGAGCTCGCGTCCGAAGACCTGGAAGCCAATGAGATCGTGAGCCTGTTGACTTGGGTCTTGAACACCTACACAAGGTAACTCCAGGTTTACTCTTGCATTTCGTTCACGTAGAGTTGAGTTGTTTTGCTCTGGTGTGTGCTCGGCACCCTCAGACTTTGTTTTCTTGCCGACGAAAGTCTCCTCTCTGGCCTGTTTGTGGGCTTCCCCTGAGGGCAGGGCCCAGACTCTGGTTGTGTGAACGCCCTTGTGTTTAGGTGGTGCCCTTGATGCCCAGGCCCTATTGAGCGGCTCTGTGTTGCGCTTTTCTATGATACTGAGCCTGCTGTGCACTAACCCGTTCCCTCCTTGCGGTGGCACCCCGAGTGTGTGATTTCACCCCGTTGGACAGGTGGGGACGCGTGGGCACAGGAGGTCCCGGGACCTGCATAGTCACATGGCTGGGAAGGAGGCACCACTCCGTCCTCCTGGCTTCCGGTGCCCCCAGTCTGGTTTACTCTCACCAGTAGCCGAGAAAAGTCTGTTCTCTTTGCATTCCAGCCTTGTGGTTTTATCACTTCACAAGAGGAATGAGCGATTTTGTGCTTGATTGGTTTGAGGTTGATCTAAGAATCTCGGGTGAGGGGTGCCTTGGGGGCTCAGTCGGTTAAGCCTCTGACTTCGGCTCAGATCATGATCTCACGGTTTGTGAGTTCGATCCCCACATCTGGCTCTGTGCTCACAGCTCAGAGCCTGGAGCCTGCTTTGGATTCTGTCTCCCTCTTTCTCTGCCCCTCCCCCACTTGTGCTCTGTCTCTCCCTGTCTCAAAAATAAACATTAAAAAAAATTTTTTTTTTTAAAAGATTCCCTGGGTGTAAATCTAGGATGAAAAGTCTTTTAATAGTCACAGAATTTTCTGAAGTTCACTGAGGAAGACCTTGTATTTCTTTTTTTCTTTTTTTTTTTTTCTTTTAACATTTATTTATTTTTGAGACAGAGAGAGACAGAGCATGAACGGGGGAGGGTCAGAGAGAGGGAGACACAGAATCCGAAACGGGCTCCAGGCTCTGAGCTGTCCTCACAGAGCCCGACACGGGGCTCGAACTCACGGGCTGTGAGATCATGACCTGAGCCGAAGTCGGCCGCTTAACCGACTGAGCCACCCAGGCGCCCCAGACCTTGTATTTCTTACACATAGTGGACTAGCTGTTAGTACTCAGCGTTTTCATTGTAAATACACATTTAGGGAACACGGCATAAGGTGTGTGAGTTTTCTGAATATTTAAACCTCGGACTTTTGAGGACTAGCCACACGTAGATACTAACTTCTTTATGGAAACTTTTTTCTGGAACTCCGTTCCCATCCGTGTCTTCTTAAGCACAGTCGCCTGAACGTATTGACACTTTTTGCTGACTCACGTTAGGTTATGAACCGCATAGATTAGCAACACTAACTTCAGGGTCTGGTTTCTAAATTATTGTACTTGGGTGTTACTCCCTTGTTTGATAGAACCTGTCTACTGAGCACCTTGTATTTGCCAGGCCCTGGCCTTCCCCATGGGGAGGTGCTATGGGTAGAAAAAACAGTTCTTCCTCTCACAGGGTTTCTTTCCTGAGTGATGTGGGTGCAGCCGGCTGAGGCCAGGGAATGAGCCGCCTCATGTGGCCCCTTCTCGCCCAGCACTCTCCCCAAGCCCTGCCTCCCCTCCCCGGCGTGGCATTGTCGGGGGGAGGGGGGGACTTCGTGTATGACAAGACCCAGGAGCACTTACCTGAGTGTTTTCTGTCTTCCTAGTAATTATTCTTTCTCGTACCTGGTTTTGCCATAGTGCAGAGATGATGGGGAACGCGGAGCTGGCCCCAGAAGTGGATGTCAGCACCCTGGAGCCTTTGCTTTCTCCAGATGTGGTCTCTGAGCTGCTTGACACATACATGTCGACTCTCACTGTGAGTAGGTGCCGTGTGGTCCCGAGCCAGGCTGTGTCCCTCACATAGACCACGATGTGGGCTCTCTGGGTCAAGCCGCCGTCACCGAAGCCAGTGGGCAAGAGAAGGCAGGGGAGAGACCTGTTTTGATGTTGGTTTCCTCAGGATGTGCAGGCTCTGTTTCTGAGAAGTTGGGTCTTGAAGTGCACGTGGCCAGTTAGATGAGGAGGGCGGCTTGTCCTCTGGCCACTGGGTCTGGAGGTTGAGGTACGTGTTTGAACCTCCTCCGGCTGGAGTGAGGAGTGAGCCTGTCCTACCCCTGGAGGCTTTGGGAGGCAGGCCCCTGGATGTCCTGCTGACGGGCAGTGGTGCCAGCCAGCCTCTTAGAGCTGAGCCCAGGAGTGGGAGGGTGGTGGCAGTTGGGGACCAGATGCCGCCCAAGACCCCCAGGTGGCCTGTGGTGACAGGAGGAGGTCAGGGTCTGCTTCCTTGGACAAGGTGAGCCCGAGTAGCAGATAGCATTCTGACTGAGGTGCTGAGCAGGGTGGGGTCTGTGTCCTGAAGCGACAGTGCCGGTGTGCGGTCTTCGTGGACGGGTCTGCTGGGAGCATGGCAGCCTTGGTGCTTCTGTGTACTTCTGACCAGCCTGGCCTGGCCTGCAGTGAGGTTCTCGCCCGGAAGGTTGTCTGTGGAGGCCCCACCTGCCATGGTGGCGGCTTGTGGCACGGCTCGTGTGGGAACGGGGACTCCCGGGACCCTGAGTTTGGTTTCTGCTGCTGCACCCCTGAAGAGAGGACATTGCCTTGCTTCAGAGGGACCTGTTCTTCTCTTCTTTCTCTGCGATGCTGGACTTCTTTTAGTCAAACATAATTGCCTGGCTGCGGAAAGCACTAGAAACAGACAAGAAAGACTGGCTGAAAGAGACGGAGCCCGAAGCCGACCAAGATGGGTACTACCAGACGACACTCCCTGCCATCGTCTTCCAGGTACTGTGCACCATCGAGGGTCATTCCTGGCCTGTCCGTGGGCTCTGTGGGTGCTGCAGATCAGCAGGAAGCCGCCCCTGTAGTAAAGACAGAGGGAGCCCCACCTCGTACTTCAGGCCCTTCTCCGTCTGAAGCAGTTGTGCCCACCGTTGCTTTAGTTTCCGTGAGGTGTTCGGATTTGAACTAGAACCTAATTACGTGTTATTTGCGTATGGTGCTCAGATAGGAGTTTGCTTTCTGACGTTTCCTCATGTTGGAAATGTCCAAGATTTGTCTTCATAAATGCCGCCTGATTGAACATCGCCTGATGGATTTGGGAAGGGGTCCTTTATGTTTTGGCCATAATCATGCCTTCTTATGATTACTTTTTAATGCCTGGCACTTGCTGGCGCCCTCCAGCTTCTTTCCTGTCGGCTTTTCTTCCTGGAGGAAGCTTTCTGGCAGGAGGGGGGCTGAGCCGTGTTCTGATACTTGTGTGGGACCGTATCAGTGGCGTGTGCTTGGGCACCAGCTGGGCACAAGTAAGCGATGCGGGCGTCTGTCTCTGGGTGACACCGTCAGCATCCGATGGGGCCCCACCCTTTCCCTTATTTTGGAAACTGGTGTCCTGACAGGCCTCGTGTGCCACGGGCCTGGAGTCGGCTTGGCCGTCTGGCCTTTCTGTGTCTCTGTACATCTGCCTCCCCTCAGTCCAGTGTATGCCCTCCTAACTCTTCGTAAGGAATCCCCGTGGCAAATCCTAGCACAACCCCCGGCACCCATGTGACCCCAGCCACACCCAGCCTCCCCGTCTGGGCAGCATATACATTTCCCTCTTTGTGGAGACCAGCCTGTTTGCAGGTAATTAGGAAGTGATTCACTTGGTTTTTTTCTATCTAGTGAGAAAGTTGTTTGACTTTGTTATTTTTCAAGCGGTTTCATTTTTTTTTTCTGAATGTGGACTGTAACTACCAATTGGCAGATAGGGGTTTTATGTAATGGGAAACTCTTGTGAGTTTATATGACAATTGATAAGTTCTCCAATTTTTAGATGTTTGAACAGAATCTCCAAGTTGCTGCTCAGATAAGTGAAGACCTGAAAACAAAGGTACTAGTTCTGTGTCTTCAGCAAATGAATTCTTTCCTGAGCAGGTATGTATTTTTGCCAGCGTGCTGATTTAGAAAGTGTATGTTTTCAAAACTTAAAAGCAAAATTTTGATCCCGATACGCCTGGTGTTAAAAAATGCTTGAAGCCCGGATTTGCTATAGTGACCTTTGTTATTTTGAAACAAGCCTTTTCTTACTGTCTTCCTTTGGAACGGACTGTGCCATTTTCCTGAGAGTCTGGACGGTCCGCTGGGCAGTGAGGTCTCCTGGGCAGTGAGGTCAGGGCCGCCGTCATTAGAGTCTCCTCCAGACGCGTCCTTCCTGTTGTCTGAACTGCCCCTGGCCCAGGAGGGGGAGACTCCTTCGGTGGTGGCTCCACATTCCATCACTGGCAGTCGGCCCTCCAGGGCGTCTCGGGGTGTGTTTCCAGGACCCCTCCCTCCCTCTGCATTGTTCACAAAGGAGATTTTCAAACCTCTACAGAAGTAGAAAGGTGTAAAAACCTCAACCCGTCATCCGTCTTCAAAAGCTGTCCCTTTAAAGCCCCCTTCACCTCATCTGTACACCCCGAGGACTTTAAAGCAAATCCCAGACATCCAGGCACCTCATTTCCTGCGTTCTTATCTCACTGTAGGGCCATCAACCCACGTACACATGAGCATCCTTTCTTGGGATCATCTGACACCAAATTTGCATTTGGGTCCCCCCGTCCCCCTGTTGATCCAGGAAAACCTCTTTCAAGTTACATATTCAGACGGGGTAGCGGCAGGGTCTGCGTGGCGAGGTCTCGGGTCCTCGAGTGCGGCCTTGCCCCTCTTTCAGCCACTGGCCTGTGGACACGTGTCAGATTATCTCACAGCGCCTAACCCTGACTGCCATCCACCTGCCAACCACGTGTTGGCTCTAAAGGCTGTGGGTTTCATCTTTATCACCTTGCCCTTTGGTAAGAAGCCCGCACAGGCAGTGTGTACACGAGGAGATGCACGTCCCTGTGTCCTCTGCTGGCTCAGGCGCCGACAGCTGGGCCCCTCACTGAGAGTCCCCGTCAGTCACCCACCTGCACATCATGGCCTTGTTTAGTCCTTTTGTTAGCAGAAAGAGGAAACTTTCCTCATCAGCCTCAGAAGCTTGATTACCTGAACCACATGTCGGACAGAAAGGCAGAATAAATGCTTAATTATTTCTCTGTAATTGGCAGTTTTCAGTTTGCTTCTTTCTTAAGGTCTTTTAAACATACATACAGTACATTGTGCTATTCTACTCCTGTGCGTGTTTGGGAATCTAACAAATTCAGAAATAAAGCGTGTAGTGATCTCACTTGCTTGTTTTCTTGACCTCAAATGAGTTATTTATTTTTGAGTAATTTATTGGTTCTTCTTCAGAAAGTGAAATTTTATCTAATATTTGATAATGTTCTCAACACTATTGTATGCATTTCTAGGCAAGTTGTATGTCCGATGAAATAATAATTTCCCATTTACTCAGAAATATTTCTAAATATTTGTGTAATGAGAATCCTGAACCATATTTTAAAGCCCGATAGAAGATTTATCTTCAAGAGTCCGTTTAAAGTGATCAGCTTCCCTGGTCTTACAGATCATCCCAAAACTCACCTTATTTGTAAAGACTTGCCTGCTCAGGTGTCAGCGGTGCCAGATGTATTTATTTATGAGGTGTGATGTCAGCGTGGCGCCCGGCACACCCACCTGCCCCTCGACTGATGTTTACTGGGGCTGTGTGTTCCAGATACAAGGACGAAACCCAGTCGTACAAAGAACAACACCTGAGGGACCGGCAGCACCCGCACTGCTACGTGCAGTATGTGATCGCCATCATCAACAACTGCCAGACCTTTAAGTAAGTGACCGTGGACAGGGCGGCCCAGAAACAACAGCGGAGCGGGTAAGGGCGCTCGGCCACTTCACGGAGCCGTAACTGTTGCCTCGTAGAGAATCCATAGTCAGTTTAAAGAGGAAGTACTTGAAAAGTGACGCGGAAGCAGGCGTGTCTCTGAGCCAGCCAAGCATGGACGGGATTCTGGACGCCATTGCGAAGGAAGGCTGTGGCAGCCTGCTGGAGGAGGTCTTCCTGGACCTGGAGGTGGGAGCCGCTTCTTTGCCGTTTCGTTTCTAGGCTGAAAACGGGGCTACCGTCCTGTGTGCCCTCGGGGACACGCACCCAGCTGACACTCGACTTCACCTCTCTCACTGTCAAAGGGCTTTTTCCGTCTCTGTGACGTATGCCTGTACGACAGAGGCCCAGGTTTGGGGCCCTTCCAGTGTACAGCTGAGCAGAGACCCCGTGAACTGTGAGGAGACTCAGTGGGGGCAAGTGTGCAGACGGATTACGTTCATTAGCGAGTTCTCAAAACCAGAACCAAATTGAGAATATGTGCACACTGCACACGCATCACGTAGACCAGTCTCAGCTTTGAGTGAAAACACAAAACAAGCCATTAACAAAGTGCGTTTCGCATCACATCTGAGGGATAATACACCGAGAACAGCAAGTCAGGTTAGATGGCTTAGCATTATCTAGATATGTTCGCAGAAACCAGAATATATTGAACAAACTAAAACTGTGATCGATCTCAGGTCCTGCTGGGAAGGAAGTAGCTGGAAAGGAGCTTTTGGGGTGATTGGTGGGATCGTTTTGTGAGGTCTGTAACTTTCTTGAAAATGGCGTAGAAAACAGATGAAATGTATGCGTTTGAAATCATTTCAAAATAAAGTAACAACTCTAAGAGAAAAGTAAAGGATGACCAAGTTTCACAGAAAAGGGTTTTTACAAGTGTCCTAAATACAAAACAAAATTGCCTATCTCCCTGACCTTCAGGATATGCAAATTCAAGCCAAGTGGTATCTGTTGCTTAGCGGGACAGCAAGGGTTAAACACGGCAGTACCTGTCCGTGTTGTCGCCGGCCTGGGGACAGACGTGCAGACAGCAGTTTCTGGAGGGCTACTGACGCTTCACTTTGCACACTTGTGGACTGAGTTACGCTCTTGGGGTTTCACCTGCGGAAACACAAATTCGTCGCAGCCTTCTTTGTAATTGCCAAGTGTGAAAAACTGTAAGTGTCCGTCAGGCTGGGGTAAATGAGTTGCAGAGTATCAAGCAATAAATGCTCGTGAATGTTAAAGGCAGCACGTGTACTGCAGGCGTGCGTAGAGGACGCAGCCCAGCATGACGGTCACGTGCGGCGTCCACCTCCCGCAGCTAAGGTACGCGTTCGCGGATCGCGGGCCAGTGGGGTTTCCCGTGAGTGTGTCTGCTGTCACAGAACGGCACCAAGGCTCTGCAGCACCTTCCTCCCGATACACGTGACTTGGGGACAGCGTCCAAATGACGTTTTTCTCTGTCCTTCACTTTTCAGCAACATCTCAGTGAGCTGATGACGAGGAAGTGGCTGTTGGGGTCCAACGCCGTGGACACCATTTGTGTTACCGTGGAAGACTATTTCAATGACTTTGCCAAAATTAAAAAGCCGTATAAAAAGGTAAGGGCGCGGGCACAGCCACTTGGTGTTGGCGTGTGCTCACCTGCATGTTGGAGCCCACATGGCATCTCGTGTGGAACTCAGTGTCCAGTTCTTCTGTGACTGGGTGTTCACAGGTGGTTTCAGTAACCTGAGGCAGGGAGGACACATCAGCGTCTAAAGGGGTTTCTGTTGTTCCTTTACCCTTACTGCCTCCTGGCACCCCACCGAACCGTCTTTGGCACAAGGCCACACACGCAGGCAGTGCTCGTGATGGGGACCCCTGGCAGGGAGGGTGGAGGCAGTGGCTGTGGACCAGGGTGAAGCAGCCGTCCCCTCTCCGGATCCCCGTCCCGGGCACAGGCAGCCTGGCTGTGTTTCCACTCCGGCAGAGGCCCAAGGGTTCTTCCCCGTGCGGCCAGGCCCTGCAAGGACCTGGGAGCCCTGCTGCAGATGGGCGAAGGAAGGAGCCGTGTGCCCGAGCCCCCGTGTCCCTCGGCCGTCTGCATGAAGTCCTCCTGCAGGGCCCGGGCGTCTCTCCTCACTCCCTCCTCGCGTGTCCTGCCAGGGCGTTGGGCCGTGCTTGTGTACCGTAAAAAGTGATATATTTTAAGAAGTTTGCTTCTGGCTTATGGAAGTGGTTTTAATACACTGACCTCACGTTCAGATATTGTAAAACTTTGTGTTTCTAGGATTTGTCTCTGGACCCTTTCAGACCTGTACGTACGTGGTTGTGTCATTTTAACAGAGACACTGTTTTCGTTTCTGGTCCTCGCACCTTTCGTGTCTTCCTGTCCTGCTGCGTTGGCTGGGACCCAGTATAGCCCTTGTCTAAGGACTAATTTTACAGGGAATTCTCGTGACTCAGCCACTAAAAGTGATACCTGTAGGGAGGCCCGGTGGTTGGAACCCCCGACCGACCGGTCCCCTCGCCTGCCAGGAAGCCTCTGGCCGGTCAGAGGTCGGCGTGCAGCCCTCTCGTCCGTTGCTTGCACAGTTTTTGGTTCCACTGTTTACTTCCGTAAACATCTGTTGTGTCGCTTGAATGCCGGTGTCTGGCAAGTGCTGTGTGCAGGCCTCCGGATGGTAGACGGGTCTTGTCTGGATGGCTCCTCTCAAGCGGCTGGCGGGCGCGTGTTTCGTGAGAGAACCTTGTTTCCAGTTTCCTTTCACCACTTCGTGGAAAGCACCGTAGCGAATGGGGTTGTGGTTCAGCGAGGTGATGCAGTGGAAACCTCGGATGTGCACCTGCTGGAGGGTTCTGCCGGCGATTGGCGAGGGCTCGCCCGCCCGGGTCTCCACAGAGGGTGGACCTCCGCAGGGACCTCGCTGACCCTGTGTCTGCCCGCAGAGGATGACGGCAGAGGCGCAGCGGCGCGTGGTGCTGGAGTACCTGCGGGCCGTCATGCAGAAGCGCATCTCCTTCCGCAGCGCAGAGGAGCGCAAGGAAGGCGCAGAGAGGATGGTCCGGGAGGCCGCGCAGCTCCGCCACCTGTTCCGGAAGCTGGCCTCCGTGAGTGCCGCCTGGGCCCCGAGGCTTTCTCATCGTCCCCACCCCCAGGGCCATAGGCCAGTTGGTTGGGGACCGGGTGACCTGTCGGCCTCTCTTGTGTGAACGGGAAGGTCTGGTGGACCCTGTGGCTGAGGCTTCGTGCACTGGGGCATGGCTTCTAGACCCTTGGGGGGCAGCGCTAGCCAGACGCTAGCCTGACCCTCATGGGCAGTCCTGGGCTCACTCCCTGTCGACTGTCCCCGCCCTCCTGCCGGTAGCACCGCCATTGAGTGCTTGGTGAGGGCTCCACTGTGGATCCTGAGCTGGATCCAGAGCCACCTACGTAGGAGGTGGGGAGCCAGCCAAAGTGAGGGCTTGACAGAGACTCGTCAGGGGTCCCCCTTTGTGGCCCTCAGCCGCTGGCGCCCTGTCTTCCAGGGTTTTGGGGAGGATGCGGATGGGTACTGTGACACCATCACTGCCGTCGCAGAAGTTATTAAGCTGACAGACCCGTCTCTTCTCTATCTGGAAGTCTCCACGCTGGTCAGCAAATACCCAGACATCAGGTAAGGGCCAGTGTGCCTTCCTGTTCCAGCTAGAATTCATGGCACAGAGCAGCAGGCTCATTCCTAGGGTCACTGGGAAGATGGGAGAGCCTGGCTGTCAGGTGTGAGCGCCACTGGGGGGGGCGGGGAGGAGGGTCTGGGCTCCTGCGGGGACAGACTGGGGGGGCGACCGCCAGGAGTAGAGTGGACTGCAGAGAACAGCAATGTCTCTGTGCCTCCCCTGGCCCTCCACAGGCCCTGGAGCCCACAGGCCCCCAACATGGGCCGCGTCTCCTGGGGTCAGCACCAGTGAACAGGTGGGGCGTCGGTCACGCTCTGTTTGCTGGGGAAGGTGCACAGCAAGGTGGCTTCGGGAAGCTCCTCTTGTGCTCCTGGGTTCAGAGAAGAGGGGACACGTGCCACACTCGACCAAGACACTCAGCCAGTGTCTTCCCTTTCTGCCAGTGTTCTGGGCTTCAAGCAGGAGGGCCTGGTGGTCCTGTTCTCCCCAGGGTCCTCCTGCTCTAAGCAGGCAGTCCATTAAAAATTTAGGAGAACAGAGTCTAGAAAGCTTTGTGCTTGTAGCTTGAAGAAAAGGCCACAGTGAGAGGAGAACTCTGGTTTCTCTGCTGTTGTTACGAGTGGTCTGCAGCTGTCCAGCCCCCTCTGGGGCCTTGGGGTTGGCTGAGCCAGGCATGGGGAGAGCACTGGGGGAGTTTGAGCCGGGCCTGGGGGCCAGTGGCTGTGCGTGCACCCCTGACGCAGCCCTGGTGTCCCCGCATCCACAGGGATGACCACATCGGTGCCCTGCTGGCCATGAGGGGGGACACCAGCCGGGACATGAAGCAGACCATCATCGAGACGCTGGAGCAGGGCCCGACGCAGGCAAACCCGAACTACGTGCCCATCTTCAAGGAGATCGTGGTCCCCAGTCTGAACGTGGCGAAGCTCCTCAAGTAGCCCGTGGGCCCCAGCCTCGCTGTGGCGCTGTGCCCGTCCCCCACCCGTGGCCCCGGCCTTGTGACGCTGTGCCCGTCCCCCACCCTTGGAAATGCGTGGCGGCCAGAGGGACATGAGACGCCCAGGTCCCGCATGCCTGCCTCTGGTGGGACCGCGCTCGTGGCTTCTTGATGAGTGAGCTCTCTGATGGTCATGGCTCTTCTGGTTTTCTCCTCTCTTGTCGTTTGAGGGGGCCTCATGGTGCCTGTCCCCCTCATTTCTGCACGGTGTAAACACCTCCAAAACTCTGCCGCTCAATAAAAGAGTCTAAACTCTTGCAGGAAAATGAAGACTTCCTGGTTGTGAAGGGTTTCTTCCTCGGGGTGACCTGGTAAGGTTCCAGGGCCCGGAAGCTAGTTTCTGGTTGACAGGTGTGCAGCCCAGGGACGTGCGTCAGCCCGGACCAGGGGGCCTGTGTTCCGCAGCTCTGCATGGAGCCCCCTCGTGCTGAGAGTCCTAGCGGGTGAGGTTGGACAGGCGCCCCTCTGGTCCGCCCTCCTGGAGGAACAAGCCTGGCACCCGTGGGTATGGCCGGGCGGGTCCTCGCTGGAGACGTCGTGAGCGTCAGGTCTGACAGACTCAAAGTGAACGTGAACGTGAACGTTTATCTGGTGCGCGCTTCAGGGTCTGTGCTTACGCCTGACACGGGATCCCGTAGACCCCCGTTGTGTAACCATCTCCACGGCAACTGCCTCAGCAGTGGCTTTGTTTGCACATTAGTCTTTAATCTCATGACAAATTAACAAAGAAGCCACGCCAGAGCGAACGGTAGGGACTTGTATGTGGGGTGTGAAGGGTCCTGACCCTTCCCCACGCTGCCGTTTGCCAAGGGGGTTCCTCAGATGCGCCGTGCGGTGCCGGCCACGATGAGGGACTGGGTGTTGCCCTGCTCCCCCACCCTTGCTTCAGGGGCCCAGGGACTGCAGACCCCTCGTGAGTGCGGCGGGGGCCACTCTGAGCAGCCAAGTCTGAGTCTCTGGGACGTGGGCTTCCCTTCCTCTCCAGCCACGTTCAAGGTGCAAAGCTGGTAACCACCTTTATTTCCTCTTCGCGAGATAAAAAAAAATTCACACGTAGGACTTTTTCTGGAAGGAATCCACGCCTAAACGGGATGAAATAACTAAACGTGGGATGCAGTTCCTAGAACCGTTACTGGTTCAGGAGAGGCGTAACTTTTCGACAAATGCGTAGTAACGCCCTGTCTCTTCGTGTACATGCTAAGTATGACGTCTTCATGCCTGCGTGGAGCAAGTGCCCAATGCTTTTTGAGCGCATACAGCGAAGAGTTAACGATCGTTAGTTATTGTCCCTATAATAATAAAAATGCATCTATTTTTCCACCAGCTGAGAGAATTTTCACTCCATGTTACTTTGGAGCAAACATCCGGGGTGAATCTTCACACAATGACAGCAGACCCCAGTGATGCACATGGTTCTGGCCGCTCCCCTTGCCCTGATCGTGTGATGGTCACTCCGGTGTCCGCGGTCCCTGCTCACACCTGCTTCCGGGATGCCTGCGGCGATGGCGGGCTGAGCACTGGCTGCCTAAAGTGAATGCCAGATGCCGGCGCGTCCCAGACCCTGGGGACTCGTAGTTTTGAAGGCAGCACTTTGGCCAGGATGCGGTGGGAGTGGTGGGGACCCCAGAGGGCCGCCTCCTGGTGGTTGGGTGACACCCGGGGGAGGGTCACCTCCAGGCCAGTTGGTGCCAGGCGTCTATTGGGGAAAGTGGGCTTAACGGGACAGCAGCCTCCAGCCAGTACCGGAAACAGGTTCGCGTCGGGCCACTGCAGACTCGCTGAGTCTCGGGGCCGCTCTCTTGCTGTTCAGTTGGAAGAAGATGCGTCCAGGGAGGAAATTTCCTTGACTCTCAAGTTTCATTCACAGGGCTCCTGGTTTGTCTGTCTGACTGGGGTGCAGTCTTGCGAGCTGATGCTCACCGGGGGTGCTGTCCCTCTCGAGTCCACCACTGTACAGCCCAAACAGCTGTGGCCCCAAAACACGGAACCTGGAAGCACAGACACTTCTTTCTGTCCAGAGGAAATCTTCCAGGGAGGGTGGGCCACGTGGGGGCTTCTGGCTGCCCCGCCCTCCCTCCTGCGTGGGGCGCCCGTCAGCCAGGCATGCCACGGGGACACCAGTGCCACCTGGGAAGAGACGTGGGACTCGGCGAGGAGAAGCCCGGAGATGGGCTCCCTGGACAGCCGGTCTGGGAGAGTGCAGGTGGGGCCCTGACGGACATGGGTGGGGTCAGGTGGCGTCCCTCCCAGCCCCGGAGCACCGGACGCCGCAGAGGCCAGAGGACTCCCCTATGGGACTGGACGAGCGAGGCCCTGCCCACACCTGGATTTCTTGGTCATGAGGCAACACGTCTGTGGTATTACGGCGGTCCTAGAACCCACGCTCCTTGAGACCATCCTATCAGGTTTGAAATGGCTGTAAGTTTACAGTAAGAGGTTAGATTCTTCTTATAAAAAAATGATCTATGGACTCAGCATTGGTGTGCCATTTTGTTTTATAATAAACATCTAAAATTTTAACTATTAAAAGATGTGTTTGTGCCACAGACTTCAAGGATGACCGGGGGGGTGAGACCCACCTGGGGTGGGGGGGCTCCACCTGGTGGGGGCAGGAGGCAGGAGCCACCTGGGGGGGTGAGATCCACCTGGGAAGGGCTCCACCTGGTGGGGGGCGAGGCAGGGGCCACCTGGGGGGGGGGGGGCTTCACCTGGTAGGAGGGGGAGGCAGGAGCCACCTGGGAGGGTGAGATACACCTGGAAGGGGCCCCACCTGGTGGGGGGAGGCAGGAGCCACCTGGGAGGGGCTCCACCTAGTGGAGGCGGTGGCAGGATCTGCCTGGGAGGGGCTCCACCTGGTGGGGGGGTGAGGCAGGAGCCACCTGGGTGGGTGAGATCCACCTGGGAGGGGCTCCACCTGGTGGGGGGCAAGGCAGGAGCCATCTGGGGGGGTGAGATCCACCTGGGAGGGGCTCTACCTGGTGGGGGTGAGGTAGGATCCACCTGGGGGGGGGTGAGATCCACCTGGGAGGGCCTCCACCTAGTGGAGGGGGAGGCAGGATCTGCCTGGGAGGGGCTCCACCTGGTGCAGGGGGAGGCAGGATCCACCTGGGAGGGCTCCACCTGGTGGGGGGTGAGGCAGGAGCCACCTGGGGGGGGGCTTCACCTGGTAGGAGGGGGAGGCAGGAGCCACCTGGGAGGGTGAGATACACCTGGAAGGGGCCCCACCTGGTGGGGGGAGGCAGGAGCCACCTGGGGGGGTGAGATCCACCTGGGAGGGGCTCCACCTGGTGGGGGTGAGGTAGGATCCACCTGGGGGGGTGAGATCCACCTGGGAGGGCCTCCACCTAGTGGAGGGGGAGGCAGGATCTGCCTGGGAGAGGCTCAACCTGGTGGATGGGGGCAGGCAGGATCCACCTGGCGGGGGTGAGATCCACCTGGGAGGCGCTCCACCTAGTGGAGGGGAAGGCAGGAGCCACCAGGGGCAGTGAGATCCACCTGGGAGGGGGGCTCCACCTGGTGGAGGGGGAGGCAAGAGCCATCGGGGAGGGGCCCCACCTGGTGGGGGGAGGCAGGAGCCACCTGGGTGGGTGAGATCCACGTGGGAGGGGCTCCCCCTGGTGGAGGGGGAGGCAAGAGCCATCTGGGAGGGGCCCCACCTGGTGGGGGACGAGGCAGGAGCCACCGGGGGGGGGGGGGGGGGGGGTGAGATCCACCCGGGGGGATGAGATCCACCAGGGAGGGGCTCCACCTGGTGGGGGGTGAGGCAGGAGCCACCTGAGAGGGTGAGATCCACCTGGGGGGCGGGGACAGGATTCCCCAGGACATTCAGGGACAGGTGCACAGCTCCATCTCATGGGTCTCCCTGCACTTCTGCCGCCGCCATCAGCCTCATGATGACCCTTCAGAGACCCTCCTTGCCTCCAGGCTCTGGACCCTGCTGTCCCTGCTCACCTCTTTTCAGCCCTGGGCCACCCCTCTTCTTTAATGTCTCAGGTGCTTCCTCCCCCAACTCTGGCTGGGTGGGTACTGTTCTGCCCTTTCTGGGCACCTGCCCCGTGCGCAGTGACGAGTTTGAGTAAGCAAGTGAGCGGTGGTGTCTCCGTGTCTCTGGGAAGAACCAGTTCTCAGAGGCCTGGGTGGGCCAGAATTCTCGTGTCCAACAACCTCCTTGCACCAGCCAGAGGGGCTGCCTCTGACCCACGGGCACGCGCCCGCACGCAACTGTGTCGACGTTCATTTTAGTGCCAGAGCAGTGTTTGCCTGCAGAAACTGCTGCTTAAATTCTCCTCGATATGATTTCTCATTTATAAACAAAGTTTGTGCCCAAAGTGCCTCGAAACATTTTTAATAGACTTGATCATGCAGGCTTGACAGGGTCTGTGATGGGGCCCCTGCCCAACACGTCCGGGGCAGCGCTCGCTGTAAGGCACATCGTTCTGTGATCAGGGTTACACAAAATTCGACTTAATTTACATTCACAAAATTAACATACACAATTTTCACCACTCCTAATTAACATACATTTCCAGCTTCAAAGAAATTCTTTAAATCTCCTTTCACAATAGAAGACCACTAGTACACGGTATAGAAGCACTGTAACCAAATTATTTTCAAGAAAATACAGAAGTGAGAAATAGCGACTCCTACAGTCATGTTCCTTCGTCTACCATAAAGTAGGCCAAGGTTCAGTATTAAATAAATAGGAATTCTTTTCTAATAAAAAATTTTACAACAGTTTTCCTAAGGAAATACATTCATAAGACTTTGTTTACATTTTGTTTTACAATGACAAGGACAGCTAGGATTCTCATTTATGAAATGTATCCACAGCACGAGGGTTTATAACACCGTGTCCACAGAGGAGACAGCAGACCTCTCTCGAGCGCTGCCGCGTGAGATTCTGCCAGGGAGGTTTCCGACCTGGAACTTCGGTTCCCTCATGGATGTGGTTGGCCCTGTGCAGTTCAACAAACTGCCCGCCCACCACAGAAAACACCAGCCAACAGCTGAGCCATGAGACATTTGTCAAACAGATGCATCACCAGGCGGTTTACTGTCTCTGGTGTCGAGTGGGGTGCCCCTGAGTCGCTTTCCCTGACTCAGCCTCTGGCTCCGCAGCTGGGAATCGGATCCGGGTCCAGCGGTCCAGGTGAGTTGTTAAGGCAGCTAGAGATGCCGGACCAGCTGGGCTGTGGCCCCTGGGGCCCCGGTGCGCCAGGACCCATCCTGCTCTAGACGAACTCTCTGCGGGGAGCGGACAGAGTGTGTGCCTTCCTGGGGATGTGATCGATGGCTGTGGCTGAGCCGTGAGGCTGGGCTGGGAGCAGTCCGTTGGGCTCGCTAACGGGCAGATAATGGGCGAATTTCGTGCTCACAGGGTTGGTCAAAGCGGTCGCACCGTGTAGGGAAAGCAAGCGCCATCCTGTGTGTGTGATTTACGGAACGCAGATCTCGATGGGTTTTGTGTCGGTGAAGAGATGCTACGGGGACTCTTCCTGGTTTTTCTCAACACAAAGCCATGAACAGCAGGTTATATACAGACTTTTTCCATCAGGGACTCCGTGTGCACTACTGCAACACTACAAACTGCTGGCAGACCTGGCCCGTGATGGTTGTGAGAATCTACAGCATGAGAACTTGGTCGCAGCACAGCACAGTCTCCTTTCCTGAACAGGCTGAGCCTGGCCTCTTTAGAAAAGCTTCTGGGAGAGTCCTGAGGCCCCTGAGGTCCTTAAACACCTCTTTCTCATACAAAACCCTGTCTGAGGAACAGGCAAGGGCACAGGAGGCCCCCCACCTTCCGGTGGCCTTCCTGTGGCAGACTCCTCAACCCTAGGCTCTTGACCACTCCCCCCAAGGACGGCCAGACAGTGGTCTCCCTCCAGAGGACTGGACAGCGGTGGGGGTCAGGGGAGGAGGGACTCTGTCCAAGGCCATGTCCCTGAGACCCTGGAAGGGGTGGAGGGGGTCTGTGCCACAGCACCCTCAGGGCAGGCCCAGGGATCCTGTGAAGGTCTGGGCCCCCTTAAGCTGCCGTGAAGGCCCCATTCTCCTTGGCAGGAGCTGGGCGAGCCCA